>NC_140586.1:65859534-65904534 GCF_964204655.1 Triturus cristatus
TCGCCGCGGGCTGGAGGAAGGAGCACCCGACGCCCCGGGGAAGTGTCGTCCGGGCTTGGCCCATCTGGTCCCCGCCTGAGAACCGCAACCCCCAGGAGGGGTGTCCCGGCATACCCTGCCCCTACTAATCCGGAGGAAGGCTACCCACCTTTCTTGTAACCCTTGCGCTCCGAGTGACGGAGGAGACCCTAGGCGCGGACGCGCCCGACCTCCTGGAGCCGTGGCTGGGATCCGCGAGGCGAATGGACCCTCATCGGGACTTCCAGGCTGGCCCGGCCATGTGGTCGCCCTATTGGAAAGCATTGCGCGCGACCAGATGGCCGAGGGAAAGGTGCGACCAGATGGCCGGGACCGAAAGGACTCCCACCTGTCCAACCCCGAGCCTTCGCGCTAGGGTTCCCGCCTGCCCTTGCAGGGCTCCGGGGCTCTGCACCAGGGTCCCTTGTCCCGGGCAGATGGACACTTGGCAGGCCGCAGGACGTGGGATCCCAGGCCCTGACCAATCATCAGGAGGCCCGGGGCCGGTCCCTGCTTCTCAACGCAGCCAGGCCGGGGAGATAGGGGAGCCTGCCCAAGCACGAGGGACCCCAGTCCCGGGCACACGGTCCCTCAGGTTGTGCGCTCGTTTTCAACAATTTTTTTTTCAAAATTCCGCGAAGAGGCATTCCGCAAATTCTGCCCAGCCCTACCTTTTACCCAGATATGACACTGCATTCAGAACGCGGGTTTTCCCTAGTTCGATTCTCATACATTATGCAGGAGGCTTCTTGGAAGCACAGCAGGACTATCAGCAGTATAATATCTATGTATAAAGTTCAGGCCCGACGTCATCCTTTAGGCAGACACAGTAACACAGCAAGGTAGGACCCCTGGGGAGACCTGTGAGTATAAATATATCATGTCTTGCTTAGGAAGACAGAGGAGACCGTGACTTCCCAGCTGACACACTGACCAGAGGCGGTGAGGTTCCTGCATGCAGGCGCCCCAGCTAGCAGTGGTCTAACATCCCTTGCAGGGTGCCCAACTCGAGACCAGGACGGGGCCCTACATTCTCTAATTCTCAAGTAATGGGGTGGACTAGATCCTAGAGGGATTCTTGGCATAACACTTACATAGATGCTAGGTACATCTAGTTAGGGAGACATTGTAGGAGTACGCACGTTTTATCCTGTTTTATATACTTGTATGTATTCATGATTATTGCAAGATGGTAGAGCTATTCCATCCATTTACTTTCTTGGTGCTTCTAATCACATATTTCTGCTACTGTCTAATGGTTGTTGCAGCTCATATATTCTACACTAGAATAACAACTGTTCAATAAATACTTATTGAAACGCCCGGTATGTTTATTCTGTGTATCTCTGAGACGAACTAAGTGAGCACGATGAGCGAAAAGTAGTATATTCTTTCCCCGATCCAGGGGGATCAGGATTGTCATGTTCTGAGGTTGCTAAGAACTTTTCTTTCCCTGATAAGAGGAGAATCTAGTGGCACTGTGAGCTAGCTGATACAGACAGGCTAACATATCCAGTGGGGGAGCACAGAATCAGTCTGCCACCAGTCCCACAGTTCATGTTATCCGAAACGCGCAGATCCTGTATAGGCTATATAGGAACTACATGACATGGCGCCGCCAACGTTTGTTGGGTACTTATTTAACAGTAGAATCTGAGTACTTCAGTTGTGCTATTCTCAGAGACCCCTACTCACATAACACCAGAGATGTCTGGAGTGGGTGGGCACAAACTCCGCCACAGCTGAGTAGGCTGAAAAATCCTATTTATTAGCTGTTGGTTAATAAAGCTTGAAGGACACAGTGTTCCTAAAATTGTGCATAGAAAACCTTATCTTAGTTCCCTTGGACAAACTTCTTCTTTATGAAAATGACTGAGACAGGAGATAACCCAGTAGTAGATCTAAATATCTCAGCCGGAGAAGAAGATGCGGATGCAATGCCGATTGCAGAAATATTCAGACATACAGTCACCATGAGACTGCAAGAAATTGGTTTATCAGCTAGGGGTGGCTTAGTAGTTTTCGTGATTGAGGAACACAAATCAAACAAAACAGAGGCATATTTTTTCGTGGGTTACATTCCCAGCAGCAAATGCAAGAACAAAAACATTTCACTCTTACACAGAAGGAGATGCACCAGAGGAATATTGTCCGTTCGAGGATATTGAAGTTCCACTCACGTACCAGCAACACTTATACTGGTTTAAAGGCACCCTACCGCACATAAGAAGAAGAGTAAGACTCGACCCGCTCGTCGGAGAAGGGGCAACATGGCCAATATTAGGGGCCTACACACCACATCCTGACATTGACAGAATGCCACCAAGATACTTACTCATACAACACAAAGATTTGATTAAAATCTACAGAAACTTGATGCAATTCGTTATGAGGACATTTACAGTCCAACCAGCAACAGTTGCAACAAATGGAACTCAAGCTCAGGGTACAGCAACTAAAATCACACCACAAACATTACACATTGTAAAGGGTAAAATGCCCACAAAACGTGAACAAATACCATTCTGAGTAGATCAGAAAATAACTCAGCTCGAGGCAGTATTCCCGAATACTACCCCATAAGAAAAACACAGAATGCTAACAATCTGCTTGCCCATGGGGATAACAGCACAATTGGAGGATTCTACCGCTTGGGGTACAGTCTTTGCTGCCATTTCTACCAGAACTCATGGTATTCCCTCATTAGCAGTGGTACCAGACGTAGTAAGACAAATACAGAATGAGTACGGAGCAGACCCTGCTCTGAACTTAGGGATGAAGTTACTTGGTAACTATGCCCAGGTATTGGCCATAATACTAGCTAATATTAGAGGGGAAGCAGCTTCAGTGGCAATCCGCCAATGCCTAAGGGAGTTCAGTCCTTTAGAACAGGAATATGAACTACTCAAAATAATTGAAACTGCTTATGCAGAATTAGCCAGAGACAGTTTGGGTGAGAAAGCTTTAAAACCACAACAATGGGCAGTTCTGAAAGGAACACTTCCAAGCAGAGACCTGCTTCAAATAAGATGTGGAACAATAAAAAACAACAAAACCTTAAAGGAAACAGATCTCAATCCCGAGGTAGATCTCCTTCAAGGAAGCCCGCCGAAAAGAGGTATGACCTTAGGAATAGGGATAACATTAGGAAACCTGACAGGTATCAGAGTACTGATACATGTTCCTCTCGTTCCTTTCAGGGTTCATCGAAAAACTCCAAGAGGGAAGAACGGTCAGAAAGACAAGAGGAGTGTACAAAGTCCAGAGACAAGCAGAACACTCAAGATTACACTTCTAAAAAAGAAAAGCCAAAGCAAAAGCCACAGTTCAAAAAGAAGAAAGTTGCAGGTCTAAAGATCAGACATGCCCAAATTCAGAGGACTTGACTTCTGAACGGGGAATGGGCTCTGAGGATGCTAGACAGTGCCGCAGAAGTAACAATAGGTTGCCAGAACCTGAAGGAATTTATGGTGACAGCGGACTTGAATGATTATATCACGGTAGAAAAACCTGATACTAGGGTGAGTGTCCCACATAAAGTATTGAAATAACGCTCCAGATGGAGGGGGACAAATGTAGAACCTAACGTTTGGCTATGATATTCTGTTAGCTGAATAAGATTGGCCGCTAGCATTCGTCATGGATTGCCCTAAATGTGATTTTTAGGCGTGTTTGTGTGCCCCACACTACCTATCAACTTTCGCCCTAATGAAGGTGTCGCCCCTCTAAAGGCGTTACACCGAAACGCGCGTTGGCGTTTAATTCCTCTCGTGCCCTTGAACTGGTCTCCATCCACCACCTGGAGGATACACGAGAATGTTTCATCCTATCATCAAGTGGCTGTCTTACCATCTGGAGTGTCTTGTGATGTTCTAGGAATGTGTTTGCTTTGAGGAATGAATGTGTATATCATTATGAGTGAGTGTAAGTATGATTGATAGTTATGATTGTTATATGTGGGACACATTTATTTATATTCTCATAAACAATTTTGTATGTTTTATTCATGTATTTTTTAAATTTGACAACCATGTTTGATACTATGAAAATAAAAGAAAAACTATTTTGTTAATTAACCAGTTCTCTGAAAATTTGAATATAGGTGTCGGTCAGCCCCAGGTGTTGATATGAAATATTAGGACCCTCCTTTGGGCCTTTTGTAATCCCCGTGGGCGGGTGAACCCTTTTTAGTGGTGGTTTTTCTGAATTCTCCCCTGCCCCACCCGCCCGTCATTTATTTGCAGGGGTCCCCCTTTGTATTGGTTATTATTTCTCTCACTGCAACAGATGTAGAATACAGGTACAACCAAAATTTAAAGAGACAAGCATTTCTGCAATACGAACAAGAATATCCTCTACCAAAGAAAATATTGCCTCTAGATCAGTATGAATACATATTTTACACTGACGGATCTGCTCAACAGGCCAAAGGGAGTAGGCAACAATATAGTGCAGCATGCGCAATTGTTAAAGGTTGCATGCGGGATGGAAAGTTCCACACAAGTTACACGACAACACAGCCTCTAGGAGGCTGCGTGGCACAGTTGGCAGAGTTAAAAGCGCTGATGCTGGCACTGGTAAATACGGATTGAGAATTCCCCACACTATTTTGTGTGATTCCTTTTACTGTGTGCAGTCTTACAATGAATATTTGCAATACTGGGGTCAAAACGGGTTTAAAGATGCAAAAGGTGGCACAATTAAGCATAAAATGCTATCGGAACAGGTACTGGAGTTTAAAACCGAACTACCGAGTGCTCACGTGATTCACACACTGAGTCATCAGCAGGATGGAGTTCACGTTGAAGGGAATTCATTGTCTGATGAAGCCACGAAGGGGGCTGTACGCACGGCTTCCATAGCTGCAATCACTCGTTCTAAAACGAGAATAGACGGAGAGATTATGGTGGCTGTCATTGCTTCACGCAAGAACAGCAAAGCACTACCAAAAAAGTTTCCACTCAAGTACTCCTACAAGTTAGATGCCAATAACATTCCATTTGCTCAGATTCCTGGAGTGGGTGATAGAGTAATTCCAAACATGGATCGTAAATTAGGGTTAATCCTAGCGGCACACGATGGGATATGTTCTGCTCATGCAGGAGTTACGGCGACTGAAACAACGCTACTGGTGGACTGTGTAAAAAAAGCAGACTAAAGACTATGTCTTGCAATTTGACATCTGTCAGCAGATGAAAGGTTCCACCGTAACACGTCCAGCGCAGACCCCATTGTTAATATCTGACAAACCAGTAGTGTGTGTTTATTTGGACCACTGCGGTCCCTTGAAAAGAGATGGGGCTTACAGGTATATCATGGTAGCAGTGGATTCCTGCTTGAGATTTCTATGGGTGTGGCCCCAGCGCTCGGCTGGCGCTTGAACTTTCATCAAAGATTTGCGAGTCTTTATAGGGACATACGCAACTGGCACATTACATTCTGACCAGGGTCCTGCGTTTAGCTCTCAGGCTTACAAGGAGGCCATGTGAGGATTGGGTATAGCAATGCGGTACTCATCTCCATACCATCCCGAGGGAAATTCGGTTGTGGAGAGAAAAAAACGAGACTTAAAGCAGTCTTTGACAGCTAGAGTATTAGGCACGGGTGAGAGCTGGGTAAAACATCTGTATGGGGTCCAGCGGGCTCTTAACAATATGCCAAGAAGTTCTCTAGGGGGGTGTCACTCCATATGAGGTCCTATTTGGGACAAGAATGTGGGTACCTCACCTTGATTGTGAAGTCGCAGTGGCGGATGAAAAACCATTTGACATCCATGATCATTTGGCTGTTTTACAGGATCTAAATGAATCCAGGACACAACATAGTAATGTCCACCTGAAGTAAACCGCCACTGGGGAAGTCAAATCAGTTACAGCAAGACCTGTCTGGATCCCAAAAGTCGGTGATCTGGTCAGAGAGAAAATAGCGGACAAGAAAGAATTGGGGCCATCATACAGAAAGCCTGTACCTAGCAATTTTAGGAACAAGAACTGTACTTCTGCTGCCTCTTGACGGAAAAATGGAGAAAAGATTTGTCTCAATTGACCTAATCAAACCACACTATGTGGCCGATACTGAACAGTAGGCCACGTGGACTAAAAAGTAGCAGACGCCCTCCTCTCCCTACAATTCAAGAAGTTCAAACGGAAAGACTCATCACGTTCGAAGAGTCCCCTGTACGGAATGATGGACTGTGCAACAATGCTATGAAATTCGTTCCCCTTGAACCTGACGTTCAACTTCAAAAACAAACTCTAAATAACAAACAAAATGCTAGAAGACCAAATACAGATGTCTACGTCAACATGCCTCGACAAGAGCAAACGACGATTTCAACAAATCCTGATGCAATTCCAACAATTGATCGGACTGCATCTGGCTACTTCATAAACTTTGATACATTTTCTTTGGATTCAAGTGAGCTTGAAACGACGCTAGCCTAAAAATCACGCAAGCAGCAACTTAAAGACTTTCTGAACTTTCTTAAAAAGACTTACCAGGTCTCACCATGTGTAGAACTGTGGTTAACTACCGGGATACTTTTCTGTCTTTTCTGGCTATGCCTAGTGATAGTTTTTAGCATGCTTATTAATGGAAAATACATTCGACAAAGCTCTGAAGCCCAAAAAGTGAATTTAATTTAAAAACCACATCAATCATCTCATCGGGAAAGAAGAGACTTGTCATCATTGAACATTACAGCAGTTTCTATACCAGATGGTATATTTTGGGACAATGCTGATTTCAATTTGGCCCGACCGAACTTTTAAAGATTCCACATTTATTTAAAATATCATTAAGTGATATCATTACCTCAAGTACATTTTCCGATGATTGGGATTTTGAAACTGTGAATAATATGTTGTCTGATTTGAAAAACTCTGCTGCGTTTTCTAATAGTGAAACATTGGAAGGCACATCAGATTTTAAAACGATGTATTGCTATCAACATTTTGGTCATAACTTTTTGCATAAATCTGCCAATCCTAGAAATGTGTTCACATACCACCAGTGGGAACATTGTCCAACATCGCTGAAAGGCAGTTCAAAAACATTTACACAAACGTTTCCATATTTTTCAGGGTTTAATATATTTGACCCAGCCTCATATTATTATAAGGTTGCATCAACATCAGCAAAGAAAAATATGCTAACAAACACCGAGCAAATTTACTCTGCATTCCTTTATTGCCCAGTTGTCCGAACAAGGTTTCAACTTATGGAGAGACACAATAGACTTAAAATCAGTCTGGGGTACTAGAAAATGGCAGGTGCAAGGAACAGAAGCTTTATTTAGAGCATGCCTCATCCCTCAGCAGATCATGTTTTTGAACGAGGCAGTACAACAGATGTCCTACTATTGTCTAGCCAAGAACAAGGACTTGAACACACCTCGGCTGCCAACACCATTGCATACCGAGGGTAACAAAACATCACAGAAAGGGATTACAATAGATGACATCATACAATACAACAGATCAGACCCCGATTGGAAGAAATGGTTGATTTGGCCCACAGACACTAATGGTTGTCAGTTAAGATTCATAGGTAAAACCGCAGGGTTTAGTATCCATAGGCCAGATCCGCATTATGTACAGCGAGAACGTCCAGGGGTAGTGACATCCTACAGTGTTGGGAAGTTGTGCCTTGATTGGCTAGAAACCTCAACGCTCACACAGGTGAAACAACACTTATCCTTACTCTCACAAGATGTAGATTTTAGGGATGTTTTACTAGATCCCAGGAAACCACATCAGAAACGATGCTGCGTATCAAAAAACTGGATAGATTACCATTCACAGTGGCAAAATCATCGACTACGGAATGGCTAATCCCTGGCCACATAACTCTACCGGTCACGACTTTTCAGGTTCAGTATTGCCTTGAACACAAACAGGCAGGCAGATATGAAAAAAATGGGTAAGGAATACATTAAGGAATCATGGGAATTACAATACAGATTTCGATGCCAGAGTGGGGATCGAGAAGTGTTTCTAAGCGGTACCAACTGTGGGAACGCTTTTAGTGGATCACTCATATGTCAGACTATAATGCTGCAAGGGGCTTGTAATGGTTCTGTAGCAAACCTGTCCTGTCACCTGAGGGGTGTCCCAGCTGCTGTGATTACTCCAGCATTCGGGCTACTTTCAAATTGGAGTTACTTGATGCTGAACAGTCAAGGGTGCTGTGGAATGCTCCCTGGCATCGCATATCTGGTAACTGTGAGTTCCAGGGTTACTTGTTGTATGCAAGTATTGTTTCCACCGACACATACAGTAAGGGAGGCGCCGTTATGACCTTCACTGAATGTTTCTTTAATATGGTTTGATACTCTAAGCAGAATGAAAGCCCTGCTTCTACAGAAGTCCGTGCCCTTAACCTCGGCTCGAGAGACTTTTGATCTCCCGATCGCAAGGTCTTCGGTAGAGATAGAGGCGCTTATTCATACAAACTGCCCTTACCGTTTCGCAGAAATGGTAAATCGTATCTTTAATATGTCTGATACGAGTGGCATTGTTCACCTATTCAAGACCATAGGTTCAGGACTTGTAAGCACCTTTCAGACAGTACTTGGAGTTATACCAAACTTCATTCACGCCATATTCGAAAGCATCTTTGGAGGACTTCCGCTGATCCTGTTTCTAATAGCAGGAATCCTGATTGTTTTCTATCTGCTACGCAATGGATGTCCCAGTCACCAAGGAGATGGAAAAAGCACTCCTGGTGCAGAAATACCGTGATCGCATAGTTCAACATCTAGGCACGCCTCACCTAAAAGAACTAAGTGCATCTTGGTTCTTGTCATTTCAGCCCGTCTGGATGGACTGACTGCATCTTACCTGTACTCCGATGCCTGTTTTGCAGAGAAGAATGCATGTTAGACCTTTGTTTGACACTCCCATCATGTGCGCATCCAGACTTGAATGCTTATTTATTTATTTGTTTATATAGCACCTAAATCAACACCCAAAGGGGTATCTCTGCGCTTCGGACAGACAGCATGAATGTGGTGCTACTGTGGCTGAATCAGAAGCAGAAAAAGTGGTCTTGAGCAACTTCCTAAATTGTAGGTGATCGGGGCATTGTCTCAAGTGCAGGGGGAGCTCGTTCCAGTAGCGGGGGCCAAGATGGGAAAGGGCCTTTCCCCCTAGTCTAGCCCTCCTAACTCGGGGAACCTCAAGGAGATGTTTAGAGCCCGAGCGGATAGACCTGGAGGGAAGGTAGGGTGTGAATTTCTCCGAGAGATAAGTGGGACCAAGATTGAATAGCGCCTTATGGATGGTACAACAAACTTTGAATTTTACCCGTTGGTGTATTGGAAGCCAATGAAGCTGCAAAAGAAGAGGGCGGGAGACAGTACTAGAGGGTACATTACGGACTAGTCGTGCCGCCGTTTTCAGAACTACCTGCAGTCTGCTCAGCAAAGTCTCATTAGTAGAGATCAGCAGACCGTTGCAGTAGTCCAGACGGCTTAATATAAGTGCCTGAGTCAGAGTCTTCCGAGTAGAATCAGGAAGCAGAGGAAAGACTCTGCGAAGTAGGCCCAATGTATGGAAACAGGCGCCAGCTGTCTGAGCAGCATGCTCCTTCAGAGTAAGGGCTTGATCCAGACAGATGCCTAAGTTCTTAACAGTGGATTTAGGGGCTGGAGGAGCACCCAGGTCAGCCGGCCACCATTCAAGAGACCATAATAAGGGGGCTCTCCAAAGAGCAAAACCTTTGTTTACCAAACGTTATGCTGGAGGAGATTACTCTTCATCCAGTGTGAAATGGCTCTCATACCAGAAGAGAAGGTCAACTGTACAGAAGGAGTAAATTTGTCAAAAGGAAAGAGTAGCTGTGTATCGTCGGCATAGGATAGGGGGGTGAACCTATACGTCCTCAGGAGATTGGCCAAGGGGGCAACATAGATAATAAACAGTGAGGGGCTCAAACATGAGCCCTGAGGTACTCCCTTGGACAGTTCCATGGGTGCCGAACGATATGGGCCCAGATTGACGGTCTGGGAGCGAGCAGATAGAAAACTCGACATCCACTGAAAGGTAGAGTTTCCTAATCCAATCTCCTTCAGTCTCCTGAGCAATATCTGATGTGAGACCGTGTCGAACGCGGCAGATAGGTCCAACAGCACCAGAATCATAGAGTGGCCCTTGTCTAGGGTCATCCTGATGTTATCCGTGACCACTAGCAGAGCTGATTCAGTGCTGTGTTTGGGCCTAAAACCTGACTGGGAGGGGTCTAAGTAACCAGTGAATTTGACATGGTTGGAGAGATGTTTGTTGATATGTCTCTCCAGTAGTTTGCTCAGGAATGGAAGAAGCGAGATGGGATGGAGATTGGAAAGATCCGTCAGAGGGGCCTTGGTGTTCTTACGAATGGGCATAACCTGTGCTGCTTTCCATTCTGACGGGACGTGGTCCTCTCTTAGTGAGAGGTTGAGGAGATGTTTAATCAAAGGAGATAGTTGATAGGCCAGGGAGGTGACAACTTTGGCTAGAATAATATTGAGGGGGAACCCTGATTTTACTGTGTGGATCAGTGTTACTACATCTGCCAAGGTCAACGGGGGGAAGCTCTCTAGCAACTGAGAAGTTGCCGGTTCTGGTTGATCCGATGTCATTGGGGCCAGGGGCTAGCTTCCTGAGACAATTTTTTCGTAGATGAGCTCTATTTTCTGCGAAACATATTGTGGAATATCATTGTATAGCATTTGTGTGGGTGCCTCAAGGTTCTCACAGGCCTTGGGGTTGATAAAAGACTGGAGGAGTTGATGTAGGATTTTAGGGGCGTTGCCAGCCTGAGCTAGTTGCGAGGCAATGTGGGTTTTATGTGCGGTTTTTATATTTTTATGGTAACTGGACAGAGTGGCCAGAAACCGGTCTTTATCCCTCTCATCGTGGGTAGTGCGCCAACGTCCCTCATATTTCTTACAGAGTTGTTTCTGTACACACAGCTGATGAGAGAACCAGGCAGTCTGAGGGCATTTGGAGTGATTAGGGAGTCGTTTCAACAGTGGAAGGTGGTCAATGGCCATGGAGACCGCAGAATTGTATTTAGCTAGGCCTTCTTCTATATTATCCGATGCAATATTCTGTTGCATAACGAGAGAGGCTTAAAAGCTCTCCGGGGTGCTTTCTGCCATTGTCTACGGGTGTGGTGTGTGGCATAGGTAGGTCCCTTCAGCTCCCTTGGGCCCTGAAAGGAATTTCAATTAACACATGGTCAGACCAAGTTAATTGTAGGGGGGGCTTAGACTGAACACTAGGGGAGCAGGAGAAGATAATGTCCAGTGTGTGGCTAGCTATGTGAATAGGGCCTTCATTGAGCTTGGATAAGTCCAGGAGTGCTAAGTCAGCCAAGAGAGTTTGTGAGTCAGCATTGGAGGGGCATTCACTGTGGATGTTAAAATCACCTATTAACAAAAAATTGCTGCTCGCAATCACGTGGGGGGCTATTAGTTCGGTAAGTAGTAGCGAGAATTCAGCTCAGGGTCCTCAGGGGTCGATATACTAAAGCCCCCTTCCAACTAACTTGGGAGGAGAAGTCTATCCGCAAGACTAGGACTTCCATAATGGCATTACAGCACTTATCCGGTGGGGAGACTTTAATGCTATCTTTATGCACAATAGCAATTCCACCCCCCACCTTTAATTGTCTGTCCATCTTAATAGGTTTGTAGCCTTCGGGTATGGCTTGCGCAATAGAAGGAACAGAGTGAGGCTTAAGCCAGGTTTCGGTCAGAAATCCCAGCTCAGGCTGCACAGAGGACAGTAGATCCCGAACCTCAGTGGAATACTTGGGCAGGGATCGGATGTTACATAACAGACTTTTCCATCCCATCTGTGACTTATCTTGGGAATTGCCTATATCTTGGTCAGAGAGGGTGACGTGTTCAAAAGTAGAGGAACCCACACTTGAGAGAGCAGTAAGGTACCTTGTGAATCGGTGTCGTTTCACCAGAGTTACCCTGAAACTGACAGGCTCGGCAAGAGAAGAGGCCTTCGGGGAGTGGCCAGGACTCAGTCCTGCATGAGAGTGTAAGGTCGATCCTTACCTGGACCCGATACCGGCCCATGTTCTGCAATGTCCTCAGCGTATTCCAATGTTGATGGCGGCATTCATTTGAGCCACCACAGGTAGTAACTGCATCTGTTGGTATGGACACCGGCTCCTCCACTGACTACCAGGCTTTGGACGGCGCACAGGCTGCCCCAGCGACGGCTGTGGACAGCTTGGAACATTATCCGTGCTCAATTGACGTTCTCTGCGAGTTATTACAGGGGTCGTCTACTGCGGAAGCAAGCAACGGAAATGTTGAGTCTACCAGCCAGGACACAAAAACATTTGACTCATTTTGGCTTGTCGTGTGCTAGGAAGAAATTCGCCCTTTTTTAAACAAGCTCAAATTTGAAACTCGAAACATAATTGACATTCCTTTCAATTTTGGGCAAACGTGGTTTTCTAATGCGTTGAACTATAAACACGAAAATTTCAAAGCTAGGGCATGCATTATTTCTAACATTTTTTAAAGTGTTTAGAAATCTTTTAGAAGTTTTTTTAACATTTTAGCAAAATTAATGTTTTTAAGACTTTTTGAGTATGGGTACCAATATCTAGTTAGATTAGTTTTACGGTACTTAGTTACTTATGTCATCCAGTCGGAAGAGGAGTGGGTGTTATATTCCATATAGGTACCCTATAGAGCCGCAGGTAACATTATAACCTTTCACCTATATCCTTCCCTACATTACATACATAACGGTTGAGGACTGACCTTTTACCCAGATATGACACTTCATTCAGAAAGAGGGTTTTCCCTAGTTCGACTCTCATACATTAGGCATGAGGCATATTGGAAGCACAGCAGGACTAACACCAGGATTACCATCTCCTGTATAATATGTATGTATAAAGTTCAGGCCCGATGTCATCCTTTAGGCAAAACACAGTAACACGGCAAGGTAGGACCCCTGGGGAAACCTGTGGGTATAAATAAATCATGTGTTGCTTAGGAAGGCAGAGGAGACCGTGACTTCCCAGCTGACACACTGACCAGAGACGCTGAGGTTGCTGCATGCAGACGCTCCAGCTAGCAGTGGTCTAACATCCCTTGCAGGGTGCCCAACTCGAGACCAGGACAGGGTCCCATACTCTCTAATTCTCAGGTAATGGGGTGGACTAGATCCTAGAGGGATTCTTGGCATAACACCTACATAGATGCTAGGTACATTTAGGTACATCTAGTTAGGGAAACATTGCAGGAGTATGCACGTTTTATCATGTGTTTTATATACTTGTATGTATTCATGATTATTTCAAGATGGTAGAGCTATACCATCCATTTACTTACTTAGTGCTTCTAATTATATATCTCTGCTACTGTCTGCTACTGTCTAATGGTTGTTGCAGCTCATATATTCTACACTAGCATAACAACTGTTGAATAAATACTTATTGAAACGCCCGGTATGTTTATTCTGTGTATCTCTGAGACAAACTAAGTGAGCACGATGAGCGAAAAGTAGTATATTCTTTCCCCGATCCAGGGGGATCAGGGTTGTTATGTTCTGAGGTTACTAAGAACTTTTCTCTCCCTGATAAGAGGAGATTCTAGTGGCACTGTGAGCTAGCTGATACAGACAGGCTAACATATTGTTCTGCTTGGGTTTTCGGATCAGATAGAACCCGCTCAGCAGAGCCTCTCTAACCCAAACCAGAACGTTACCCCCTCCCTAGGGCCTATTCACACCTAAATAACCACATATATGTACCACCTAAGGACAGGAAATTCCTACTATATATACCAAGACCTACAAGTCACAGCCTCGCGGTCCCAAATGAACCCAGGACTTCCTGCCCAGACGGCAGCCACAGACTTCCTGCCCAGACGGCAGTCACAGCCTCGCGGTCCCAAATGGACCCAGGACTTCCTGCCCAGACGGCAGCCACAGCCTCGCGGTCCCAAATGGACCCAGGACTTCCTGCCCAGACGGCAGCCACAGCCTCGCGGTCCCAAACGGACCCAGGACTTCCTGCCCAGACGGCAGCCACAGCCTCGCGGTCCCAAACGGACCCAGGACTTCCTGCCCAGACGGCAGCCTTAGACAAGTCACAGCCTCGCGGTCCCAAACGGACCCAGGACTTCCTGCCCAGACGGCAGCCACACACTTCCTGCCCAGACGGCAGTCACAGCCTCGCGGTCCCAAACGGACCCAGGACTTCCTGCCCAGACGGCAGCCACAGGCTTCCTGCCCAGACGGCAGTCACAGCCTCGCGGTCCCAAACGGACCCAGGACTTCCTGCCCAGACGGCAGCCTTAACACGAGTTCATCCTATAATTACCACGACAAATCAGTGTTACTATATATCAGATCACACAAAGACAGCTAGTTGAGCACAACTTGTTCCCCAGTTCGAAGGGCTCCTTTCTCCCTTATTCAGTTACCACCTACCTGATCAGGATTAACATCTGTCCATGTCAAGTCACAGCTGACTAGAAGAATAGGTTACCCTCTTACACAAGAACACGTAGCACATATTGCTTTACTACTTTATTTAGTTATTACATACACACTCACGGAACATAATACATATTACATAACCTGCAAAGAAAAGTGAAAGATTGAGTTGTACACTCTAATAGTAAGGGGTTGACATCACCTTGGTCGTATGTAGCCTGCACTCAATGGTCATCTAGGTTCCCTTCTCGTCTGCGCCTCGGCTTCACCTGGAAGTCACACCTCCGCAATCACGGGTTTACTCCCGTCTCCCTCTCCGAGTCACTGGGACCTCTTCCTCATCGGCTACTCTCTTCTCTTTGGAATATCTATTTCTCGGTTTTTCTCCACCTCCAAGTTTGTCATCTGTCTTCCCTGGAATAAGTAGCAGCTTTACTACTAACGGCCAGGTGCCGCCCATGGACTAGAAGCAAGTGCCAGTATCTGCCTCAAACTTTCACTAATATAGATGTGCATTTCCTCATGGAAAATTCCAGCCCGTAACCTGCCGCCCACCAAATTCTTGTACCTCCCCGTGCCAAGGACACGTTCCCAGCCGGCCGGCCTGATGTAGTGTCTTCGGCATGAAGAAAAATACAATCCTTCGATAAGGGCCGGCCTGAACCGGTTCTCTCCAAGCGAATAACACCTCCTAACCAAAACACTGCCTATGACCTAGAAACATCCCAAGCTGCCAGAGCAGGAGGAAAGATGGAGTCTCTCCCGTTTAAGGCCTACCAGGCCTGAATTCAGCACGGCTCCATGAAATACCCTCACTACAGAACAGATTACCCCTAATGCTAACGAATCTATCCCCTAGGATGTATATGCAAACCCTGATCTATGGGGAAGAACACAGGATCATGTCGAAGTGCCTAATAAATAGGCTCTATACACTACTCTAACCCTTAGACTTGAATGGGAAGAGACTGAAGTCACCTAAATCACCCTTCAACACAATAGGACCGGAAAAATCGAGCAGTACATTTCACCCTTGACTTCAGTCTATTATACATTCATTAAATGGAGCTAACATCTGTGGAAGAATAATATGAAACAAAGCTAACTGATTTATGTCTAGTACCAAGTATGCAGAATTGAAATAATGAAGGAATACACTGAATAAAGCAACAGATAGAAATCAAAACAGCAACAGTAATCAAAATACCACCTAATATTTGGCGTAGCACGTGTATATCAGGTAACCAATTAAAGAGCCAGTCAAACCAGCCCTGGTCAATGTGTTTTCTAACTTCTTCTGTTAAGTCACGCAACTTGTCGATGTGAGCACGAATGGATTGTGTATGGTCAGACAAGTTAAAACAACAGAGACCTTCGAAGTCCGAGCAATCATGTCCATGTTTAAGCAAAAGATAATCAATGGCTGCTCTATTTTGCAAAATGGCCCTACGTTCACCCTGGGCGTCTAATAGCATGTCAGACAAAATTGTAGAAGTATGATTAATAGATTTCACCATCCAGCAGGCCATTTTCCCAATAGATTTGGCATTATAAACCGCCAAAGCAGGAACACCAATAATTGAAACAGCTAAGCTAAGGTATTCAGACTTGGAATATAAATGCAAAGATGGGTCACAATCCTCCTGTAACATTACAGTATCTCGAAGCACACGAGAGTTGGCATTCGGATGCGATGCGAACATCAACAAACTGAGTCTCGTAATGGCACAAGGGCCTCCGGAAATGTTTGCAGGGACAAATGGCCAGGAAGTATTACCACATGAGAAAAGCCATCCGGCAGGTAGTAACATCGTGCGATAGTGACTGGGGGTAACTACCAAACTATTACAAGTCATATTGTTCTGAACTGAAACACATGTGGCCGGTGTCCTCTGAAAGCACAAAGTCCGTTCGTGAGCTGTAAACGAAGTGGCGCCTTTTAGTTTTAGGCGCAGACATTCAGAGATCGCACTAGGATTACACGTAAGAAAGAAGCACAAATCACCTTGTGTGATATTATAAGTAAGTATTTGGGACTGGATGGGGGTTTGCTCGTTCGGCAATTCAATACATAGGGGGCAATATACATGGGTAGCAAAATCACCCAGGAGAATATTGGGACGGGCCTTCGAGACATTAAAAATATGAACTAAAGTTTCCAATGAGGCGGGGACAGCAACCAGGCAGGTCGCCAGGATGTCATGTACAGATCTCATCGGTGTCAAACAGAAGTGAGGGGCGTCAGTCACCCTCTTGGCTAATGCGGTCCAAAAGTTCGATGATGAATCCCATGCAACGAAGGAACGCAACACTCGGGTTCCCAGTTCATCCCGGGTTGATAGGATCCCTCCTTTCTCATCGTACCAGTCCGAAAACAGTCCGGCTCCGACACATCCTGCAGCAACAATCCAAAGAATGATCTGAAAGAGAACCAAATACAGGCATTAATCATTCTCGTAAATAACATTTATCAGCCGGGACCGCTTCCCAGCTATCTTTCCCTGGTCTCATAACTAAAATGGTGTTGTCTTGACCGGTTGCAATGACTTCTGCTTGTTCAGGGGGATTCTTAGGCGACTGCACCCAAACTCTGGCCCCAGGATTATCTGTGGAGCCAAAACCTTTCTGGCCTCGTACAGTTAGCAACGTTGGGGCAGTGCCTTTTGTGATCTCACCACTGAAAACAGGCATTATTAGCAACTGAGCCACTCTGACAGTTTGATGTATCAGTAAGTCAACCTCACTGCTATTCAGCAGGAGCACCTTAATCTCTCCCTGATAATCACTGTCGATAATTCCTCCAAGCACCTGAATGCCTCTTACAGCCAGCCCCGATCTAGGGGCGATCAATCCGAAATTTCCAGGTGGTATCTGAACACCAACACCTGTCTCTATGATGACTCGATCTCTACTTTTTATAACAATGTCATCCATAGCATGCAAGTCTAAACCTGCCGACCCTGGGGTCGCTCTACATGGAGCCAAAGCTCCGGGAGTAATTTCCCAATACATCACAGTTTCTCTGATTTCATTAGGCATAGCCTCAACATTCGGGGGAAACAAACGCATAAGTGGAGATTCAGCATTTAAAAAAAAGGACGATTATTCAAAATCAATAGTGCTTGGGGCAAAAAGTCTCGCCAATTTTTATACTTGTCATCCGTTAACTTACGCAGCTGGTCCTTTAGCAGGCCATTCAATCTCTCCACCAGGCCCGAGGCCTGTGGGTAGTAGGGGATATGGAATATCCATTCAATATTGTTTTCCGCACAGAACTCCTGTACCAATCTTCCACGAAAATGGGATGCATTATCAGATTGAATTTGGAATGGCACACCATAGTACATCATAATCAATTCTAATGTTTTAATGGTATTCAATTGGGTAGCTTGCTTACAGGGAAGGGCTACCAGCAGGCCACTGTATGTATCAACAATAGTGCAAACATATTGACAATTCCTACTCAGGGGAAGTGGACCAATGTAGTCAATCTGCCAAATTTGAGCGGGCAGTTTCCCGCGATGTAAATGACCTTTAACAATTTGGGGCACCTTACGCTGTCTGATATGCTGACAAACGGGGCAGTGTAAAATAACATTTTTAATTAGATCTAGGGGAATATAAATTCCTCGATCAGCAGCCCACCTGCTAGTGGCCTTCTCTCCGAAATGTCCTGCCTTCTGGTGTGCCCATTTCGCCAATCCCGCAATATCAGAATCTTGCCTGTCCACCACTGCCTCAGCAATTTTAGATTTCTCATCTGCAATGTTATGAAAAAATTTGTCAAGAGAATCTATCGGGGTGTGAGCATCCACATGGAAGATTGTAACAGTACTCTGTGGGAGCATCTCCCAAATCTCTTGCCATAACTCTTTTCCCCATAATTCTTTGGAGTGTAACTTCCAATTATGGGAATGCCAAGTTGGCAACCAAACAGCCAGTCCATTGGCAGTAGACCAAGAATCAGTGAAAATATGACATGTACCAGGTAACTCTTGTTTCAAAACTTGGTAAACAGCGTAAAGCTCAGCAAATTGGCTGCTTTTACCTTCACCAGTTGTGCTCAACAATTTCTGTGTGATCGGATTATAGGACACCGCCTTCCAGTGCCGTGTCATCCCTATAAACCTCGCTGAACCATCAGTGAACCAAACATGGTTTCTTTCCGCTGCGGACAAATCATCAAAAGGCTTACCCCACTTGACAGGAGACTCTTGTGCTAAAGGTACGGAACATTCACTCTCAGTCTCAGTCGACGGCGCTCGCGCCACCTGCTCATGTAAAGAAGCAACTCCTTTTGGGCCCACACGTGCCCTGTCTTGTATGTACCATTTCCATTTAATCACACTCGCCTCTTGAGCGTGTCCAATTCGGTGAGTTTTCGGCGAACTCAGAACCCACTGCATGATAGGAATTTCCGGACGCAGAACTATATCATGTTCCAAAGTCAATTGCTCGGTATCCACCAGAGCCCAATAACAAGCAAGTAACTGTTTCTCAAAGGGTGTGTAACGCTCACCAGCATCAGGTAACTTTTTGGTCCAAAAACCTAACGGTACTTTACTCCTGCCTTGTTTCTGCCACAAACTCCAATTTGCATAAAGGCCCTGTACAGACACATTCAAATCCACGTCACCATCACGTACAGGCCATAAATCCAGAGCATGTTGAATTGCCTCTTTTGCCAGACTAAACGCATCTTGCTGTGGTTTATCCCATTCAAATGCATTCTTTTTACGCGTGACCCGGTACAAGGGGGCCAATATTTAACTCAAATGAGGAATATGCTGGCGCCAAAAGCCAAACAGACCAATGAAGCTCTGGGCTTCTTTCCTATTTCTAGGAACTGCAAAATCAAGAATCTTCTGTTTAACCTGAGGGATCACTTCACGGTGCCCTTCATGCCAATTAATACCCAAAAATTTCACAGCCTGGGACGGACCTTGCAATTTATCTGGGTTGATTTCCCAACCTTTCTCACGCAGGCACTCAATGACTCTGTCTAATTGGGTCTGAACTTCCTCTTGTGTTTCGCCTTGGATCAAAACATCATCAATATAATGACATATCTGAATTTGGGGATGAACCGGTACCTCAGCCAAATGCTCTGCCACCAGCCGGTGACATATCGTAGGACTATGCACATAGCCCTGGGGAAGACTTCTAAACGTCATCTGACGCCCGTTCCACGTAAAACTGAATTGTTCCTGACACTCTGGGGCAATCGGAATTGAAAAGAAAGCATTAGCAATATCAATGGACGCGTACCATGTACCTGGATGCTTTTGGATTCTCTCAATAAGTGTAATAACATCCGGTACTGCAACAGTCAAAGAGGGTGTGTGCTTGTTCAATTCTCGATAATCAACGGTCATGCGCCAAGAGTTATCACTCTTACGCACCGGCCAAACAGGATTATTCCAAGCAGAAGTGACTGGGGTTATGACTCCTGCATCCACTAACTCCTGAATAGTGGTACTAATCTCCTCATGACCACCTGGAATACGATACTGCTTCTGACAAACCACTTTTGTCGCATGGGGAACTTGTATGGGGGGCATTCTTAAACGACCAACCCGTATAGGTCTGGACGATATATAATGCGTTGTTCCAAATTGGTAACATCCGTCATCTAGATGCAAAGTCATTCCTCTCAAAATATCAATCCCAATTATGAATTCTAGAAGTGGCACTACTAGTACAGAATACTCTTTTCTGGGAATTCTACCTATTCTCAAGCAAAGTTTGAACTGCAGGGGTTTCTTTTCCACCTAATCCGGTAATAGTAAAAGGCTGACCTGTAAACTTCTTTGATTTTCCATGAATAAGAGTGGCCTCCGCTCCTGTATCTACCAATGCTCGGGCCCTTTGGATATTACGATGTCTCCAATAAATATCAATATCTACATAGGGTCTATTATCTCTGTGAGCCCATCTGCGTACCGGAGCTTGACCTATTTCCTAGTCATTCTTACTGCATTCTGTGTACCAGGATAAATCAGGATAAAGACTCTCACGTTTCTTAGGTATCGGTACCTCCTGTTCATATCCATTCCCAGTACGGAACGGATTCGTATCTTCTGCATTGTACTGCGGGTTACGATCGACCAAACTGTGACGATCCTCTCTCCTCCTCACCTCAGGGGATTGATCCCTATCATCTCTACGTCTGCTGTAAACATAGTCAGTTCTCCCCCTTTCTCTTTCCCCCTCTCTCTCCCTGTCTCTCTCTCGACGGGGGGACACATCACGTGCAGAACGTCGATCATCACGACGAACAGAGCGCCCACGGCGGTCGTCATCACCGCTACCGTCAGAACCACCACGATCACACTCAGTGGTCCGAACACGCCGGGCACCCTCCTTTCGATTCAAGCCACGTTTGCGAAACAACTCCCACAAACGAGCGGTAGTCTCACCATCAATGTCCTCCCTCCGCACACCATCAGCCAGAAGACCAGAAAAAATATCACGTCTAGTAAGTTTATTTTCACCAGGAGTACGAGTGTCAGGCCGGGACTGACGTTCAGGTTTAAACCACTCACCCAACTCACCGAGTTGGCGCACCGATTCCAAAACCGTAGATAATACGTTACCAGTCTGATTAATCAATAAAGTCATCATGACCTGCTTATAGGCTACAGGGGAAGATCGAATGATACGGTTCCGCACAGAAGATGTCAATGAACCATCAAGCAACCTGTCAGCAGTACCCAGAAAAATTGCCGTTTTCATCACCTCCTCTTTGAGACGTTGAGCAGCATCACGCAAAGTATACCACGGCTTGTCATTCACAGGCCAGTCAGATTCAGTAGGATATTTTAGATTACAACCCTCAGTCGCCAATTGGAGTAAAGAAATCTGACCAACACCATTATAGTTACGAAAATGATCCTGCACAGTAGAATCCAAACTCAAGGAACAGAACTTTAAACAATCGCCAGTATCCAACATAATACCAGCAGCGCCCAGTTCATAAAGGCGCACCATCCATGTGAGCAAGGACTCACCAGCTCGCTGCCGAAATCGCTGCAAAATATCACTAATTTCCTGCTGAGTAAAGTCTTCTAAACAGTCCAAAGAAATACCTTGCGGAGCATTGGGAGACTGCTGCAACTTCCGACGGAAAACTGGATGCGCAGAAACCGCGGGACGAGCATCACAAGGAGCCTGATCAGTACTCGTAGAGGGACAATCAGTGTAAGAAACATTGATCCCACTCGAAGAACGAGCGTAATCACGGGGTGCACCATCAAAGGTGCGAGAAGCAGACTTACAATCATGGCGGGAGCGAGAAGACTCGCGCTTGGCAGACTCCTCACCCGAGGAACAAGAATCAGTCGAGTTCCAGATATTACCATCCCATTCATCAGGATTCCAATCCAGCCCGGCTGTCGCCACGACCAGACGCACCTTTCGCGTCGAAACCCGACCGCGCCTGTTCTTGTATTTATAACGAGCAATTCGCACAGCCGCCCGTTCGGCAATAGTTTGGTAAGTCTCAAGTTTATCAGCAAGCAACTTATTTTGACACCGCAACAAAGTATGAGAATTCTGAATCTCAACAAAGTGCGCTTCCACATCTTTAAGAGATATCTGTAGCTTCAACAGTCTCTCATGCAGAATCCTGTATGCAGACAAAAGAATCCAACCTCTGCGCCCCAAAATGGGAATCTCCTCACCCTTCGATACGGGTGCCTTCTGCAAACAAGCAATCACATCAGCCGGCTCTGCCAGCTCCAAAGAAGAATTCCAATTCTCACTCAAACCAGTAGAATCAGCCCACTCACGGGCCAAGGCTTCATAAGGCGTTGAATCCCATCCGGGAATATCAACGGGCAACTTAAAAGAAGATTTAGACCTTCTAGAAAACATCGTGAAAAAGGAAAAAGAAGAAAAGAAGAGAAAGAAAAGAAGGAAGAAAAATAAAAACTATACACACAAATATACAGAAATAAAATGCAAACAAAACCACGCACGCGCCGAAAGCAAACACAAGACAACCACAACTCACACAGGTTTCGTAAACGGTTCGTGACGCCAAATGTTCTGCTTGGGTTTTCGGATCAGATAGAACCCGCTCAGCAGAGCCTCACTAACCCAAACCAGAACGTTACCCCCTCCCTAGGGCCTATTCACACCTAAATAACCACATATATGTACCACCTAAGGACAGGGAATTCCTACTATATATACCAAGACCTACAAGTCACAGCCTCGCGGTCCCAAATGAACCCAGGACTTCCTGCCCAGACGGCAGCCACAGACTTCCTGCCCAGACGGCAGTCACAGCCTCGCGGTCCCAAATGGACCCAGGACTTCCTGCCCAGACGGCAGCCACAGCCTCGCGGTCCCAAATGGACCCAGGACTTCCTGCCCAGACGGCAGCCACAGCCTCGCGGTCCCAAACGGACCCAGGACTTCCTGCCCAGACGGCAGCCACAGCCTCGCGGTCCCAAACGGACCCAGGACTTCCTGCCCAGACGGCAGCCTTAGACAAGTCACAGCCTCGCGGTCCCAAACGGACCCAGGACTTCCTGCCCAGACGGCAGCCACAGACTTCCTGCCCAGACGGCAGCCACAGCCTCGTGGTCCCAAACGGACCCAGGACTTCCTGCCCAGACGGCAGCCACAGACTTCCTGCCCAGACGGCAGTCACAGCCTCGCGGTCCCAAACGGACCCAGGACTTCCTGCCCAGACGGCAGCCTTAACACGAGTTCATCCTATAATTACCACGACAAATCAGTGTTACTATATATCAGATCACACAAAGACAGCTAGTTGAGCACAACTTGTTCCCCAGTTCGAAGGGCTCCTTTCTCCCTTATTCAGTTACCACCTACCTGATCAGGATTAACATCTGTCCATGTCAAGTCACAGATGACTAGAAGAATAGGTTACCCTCTTACACAAGAACACGTAGCACATATTGCTTTACTACTTTATTTAGTTATTACATACACACTCACGGAACATAATACATATTACATAACCTGCAAAGAAAAGTGAAAGATTGAGTTGTACACTCTAATAGTAAGGGGTTGACATCACCTTGGTCGTATGTAGCCTGCACTCAATGGTCATCTAGGTTCCCTTCTCGTCTGCGCCTCGGCTTCACCTGGAAGTCACACCTCCGCAATCACGGGTTTACTCCCGTCTCCCTCTCCGAGTCACTGGGACCTCTTCCTCATCGGCTACTCTCTTCTCTTTGGAATATCTATTTCTCGGTTTTTCTCCACCTTCAAGTTTGTCATCTGTCTTCCCTGGAATACGTAGTAGCTTTACTGCTAACGGCCAGGTGCCGCCTATGGTCTAAAAGCAAGTGCCAGTATCTGCCTCAAACTTTCACTAATATAGATGTGCATTTCCTCCTGGAAAATTCCAGCCCGTAACCTGCCGCCCACCAAATTCTTGTACCTCCCCGTGCCAAGGACACGTTCCCAGCCGGCCGGCCTGATCTAGTGTCTTCGTCATGAAGAAAAATACAATCCTTCGATAAGGGCCGGCCTGAACCGGTTCTCTCCAAGCGAATAACACCTCCTAACTAAAACACTGCCTATGACCTAGAAACATCCCAAGCTGCCAGAGCAGGAGGAAAGATGGAGTCTCTCCCGTTTAAGGCCTACCAGGCCTGAATTCAGCACGGCTCCATGAAATATCCTCACTACAGAACAGATTACCTCTAATGCTAACAAATCTATCCCCTAGGATATGTATGCAAACCCTGATCTATGGGGAAGAACACAGGATCATGTCGAAGTGCCTAATAAATAGGCTCTATACACTACTCTAACCCTTAGACTTGAATGGAAAGAGACTGAAGTCACCTAAATCACCCTTCAACACAATAAGACCGGAAAAATCGAGCAGTACATTTCACCCTTGACTTCAGTCTATTATACATTCATTAAATGGAGCTAACATCTGTGGAAGAATAATATGAAACAAAGCTAACTGATCTATGTCTAGTACCAAGTGTGCAGAATTGAAGTAGTGAAGGAATACACTGAATAAAGCAACAGATAGAAATCAAAACAGCAACAGCAATCAAAATACGGGGTTCCGTTGTGTCCGGGGAGCCTCCCTTTTAGGGTCCGGTTGAATCTCTCAACCAGCCCATTGCATTGTGGGTGATAGGGTGTGGTGAACTTGTAGTTGACACCACATTCCTTCCACATAGCAGTCAGATATCCCGACATGAAGTTTGCACCTCTGTCTGAGACGACCTCCTTAGGGAAGCCCACTCTGGAGAACACTCCAAGTAGGGCCCGTGCCACCACAGGTGCCGTAGTGGTCCTAAGGGGAATAGCTTCAGGATACCTGGTGGCGTGGTCCACCACCACCAGTATAAACTTGTGCCCTGATGCTGTCTGGGGTTCCATTGGTCCGACAATGTCGATCCCCACTCGTTCAAAGGGTACCCCCACCACTGGTAGTGGTATGAGGGGGGCCTTTGTCGTGCCACCTGACTTACCACTGGCTTGGCAAGTGACACAGGAGCGGCAAAACTCCTTCGTATCTTCGGACATGTGGGGCCAGTGAAAGTGTGGAACAATTCTGTCCCAAGTCTTATTCTGGCCTAAGTGACCTGCAAGGGGAATCTCGTGGGCCAAGGTGAGAAGGAAACCTCTCAGAGACAAGGGGATGACCAGCCTCCTGGTCGCACCAGGTTTGGGGTCTCTTGCCTCAGAGTACAGGAGTCCATCGTCCCAGTACACTTTGTGGGTACCCGTGGCGTTCCCTGCAGCCTCAGCAGCGGCCTGCTGTCTGAGGGGTTCAAGTGAGGGGCAGTCTAACTGTGCCTTCCCCAGGTCTTCCCTGGAGGGTCCCCCTGAGCCCAGAAACTCAACCTGACCAGGTTCGAGCTCTTGCAACTCAGTTTCCCTCAGTTCTTTAAGGTCAGCCTCCTCGGAGACTTGATCCACGACCTGGGGCAAGGGGGAAGGCGAAGCCTTACCCTTACTGCTCCTTTTCTTGGAAGGTGTCTGGTCCGTTCTTCCAGGATCCAGCACCTGTTCAGTGGGGCATCTTTTGGCCTGTGACCTGGTCACAGCAAGGACATGTGCTGGCAAGCCTAACATCTCCATGTGAGTCCTCTGCTCCACTTCTGACCATTGTGACGTTTCCAAATCATTGCCCAACAGACATTCTACGGGGAGGTCTGAACTAACCACAACCTTTTTCGGGCCACTTACCCCTCCCCAGGAGAAATCAACAACTGCCATACTGTGATTGGTAGTGACGTTGCTGGCATTGGTCACTAGGTAACTGGTACCTAGCATGATCTGTCCAGGGTCCACGAAGTTAGGCGTCACCATGGTGACACTGGCACACGTGTCCCTGTAGGCCTGAGCCACTTTTCCATTTATCAAAGGTGTCTGTCTGTATTTGCCCAAAGTATTGGGACTGGCATCAGGGGACATATCCATATCCCCTGTACAGACAAGGACGGCCTGAGTGAGCGTGCCGACTAAGTCGTCACTCCCCTCGGTTCCCAAGGTTAACCCAACTAATGCCTTGGGAGGCGCACTACCACTGCTGACTGTACTAGGGGGCGCAGGTGCCTTAGGGGCTGCAGTGGCAGGAGTTTGCCCTCCTTTCTTGGTGCACTCACTAAACCAGTGAGTCTTACTTTTACAGTATTGGCACCACCTTTTTGACTGGCCTTCTTGAGTCTTCTTCTTCTGTGAAGCCTGACCCCCACCCTCTTTGGTTTGTTGGGGACCTGTCGAAGACTTCTGGTCATTTTGTTCGTTCTTGTTACCCTTTTGGTCTGCTTTCTTCTGACCACCCTGGTTCTGATTCTGGTTCTGCTTGACCCTTGTTCTGACCCATCTGTCTGCCTTCTTTCCCAATTCTTGGGGAGAGGTCAGATCCGAGTCGACAAGGTGCTGATGCAACAATTGGTTCTGACAGTTGTTTAAAATCTGTTCTCGCATGATAAGATTGTACAATCCTGTGTAATCAGTAACCTTGCTACCCAGCAACCAGCCTTCCAAAGCCTTAGTGGCACAATCGACAAAGTCAGCCCAATCCTGAGACTGAATTTTCTGGGTGTCCCGGAACAGCACCCGGTACTGTTCCGTGGTTAAGCCGAACCCATCAATCAGTGTGTTCTTCAGGACTTGGTAGTTGTTAGCATCCTCAGCTCTTGTAGTGAGGAGCTTGTCCCTTCCTTTACCTTCAAAGGAAAGCCACAGTATAGCTGCCCACTGACTTGGGGGGACGCACTGGACAGTGCAGGCCCTCTCCAAGGCAGTTATCCACTTGTGGATGTCGTCCCCTTGTTTAAAGGGGGGCACTATTTTACTCAGGTGTCTAGTGTCTATACCCCTGTCTTTCTCTCTATTGAGAATGCTGCCACCAGTGGGATCTAACCCACTTAATTTCTGCTCTCGGGCCAAGGCAAGTCTTTCTTTGGCGAGGGCAAGTTCTTCCCGCTCGATCCTCAGATTGACTTCCCGCATCTTCGCTTCATGCTCCCTCCTCTGAGGGGAAGTCATTCCTCTCTGAGAAGGTGCCTGAGAGACATGTGTATGAACCGATCTGCCAGAGCCTCTGGAGAGAGACCTAGCTCGTCCGTTCCCAAGGTTAAGCCTGCTTGAGCGTGGGCCCGGGGCTCCCCCAGTTCCATTCTCATGCCTGCTTAAGTTGGTCCTTGTAAGCCTGCCGACTACCACTGGACCTTTGTCTGCCTCGTCTCCCGATAACTCGTCCTCGTCCTCCTCTGTGTGGAGGTCGAGGTCTGGGTCACCGAGGGTTCCCTCTAAGGGAGGCATGTTCCCATCTGCACTGGGGGGACCTGGGTTAGAGGACCTCCTAGCATCGTACGCCTCTAAGAGACCTATCAGTATTGCGATGGTAGGGTTAGAACCCTGGTTTAGCTTCCTGGAGGCACACAGTTGTCTCATCTCCTTGAAGCTAAGAGTTGCATATCGTGACACGACCTGTGGAGGGTCACTGACCACTAAGGGAGTCCCTTCAGACTCTCCGTGGACCGACATGCTTTTCTAGTGAGGTGTAAGTGTTGCACCTACCTACACTATGGGTTTACCTACTGATCCCTTGCTAAGAGTCGTAGTCAGGGTGTGCTAAGCCCTGTTACACTACAACAGCCGGTTCAGTAGAACTCGGAGTATTCTAAGTTAAGTTATATGTACCTGGGTACTTATGTGATCTTTCACTGCGATATTCTTAGGATACGTGTGTGGTAAAACAACAGCAAGCTCAAATCCCAACCGCTGCTCACCAATGTGAGAAGTTGGCCTGATATGTAGTGCTCACTATTCTAGTGATCACTGTGTATCATTCCAAACGACTGTTGTAATTAATCTATACTGTTATCTATACTGTAAAAGTAGTCGTTCTCTCATTATCACACTTGTTGTTATCTTTGGTATGCCCCGCCCCACCCCTACATCCCCTGTAAGTGGTCCCCTCCACTGGAGTTCATTTAGAATGTTGGGAATTCTCCCCTGTCAGATGGAGAGTGGATGATCTGTAATAAAGGACATGAACTTACCAGCCTTGGAGTCTGTAGAAGTTACTTTACAACACTGGCGACGAGTTGCAGAACTGCGTGGGGGGCAGCTGATCATCTCCCCTTTTGATTCTCTCCATCGAATTAATTAATATTGCTAATTTGGGATGCTGAGGAGGTCCTGACTCATCTTGTCTGAGGAGACAACCGTCGATCTACGGTCAGGCGTGCTGGTTGGTGCCTTCTCACCGGTCGAGAGACTCTGCCTTGTGCTCTGCTGTCCTTTGTGTTAGCGATCTTAAGGAGCGGATTGGGGCACTTAGCATCTTGCCTTGCCTTGCCCGGTTAGAGAGGGCAATCTGAGCTTCTTCGCCCTTCTGTCACAGGCTGGTTCTGTCAGGTACTTGCTTGCCGCTGTGTCCGGAGGTGCCTACAGTGCCCCTGAGCCCTTCGCTTATCATCTACTGCGTACAGTTTGTCTTCTCAGCGCTCTGGCGAGAGGGTGATTCTGTGTGGATGACAGGATTTCCACTCGACTACTCAGCGTCAGCTAAAGGAGGTCGTGGATCCCGCCCTGGAGACTGAGGTTGTTTTCGTTACCTCAGCTTTAATCTTCCGGCGCCTCAGTCTCCCGAGAGCATCCGATTCCGTGTGGAAGGCAGAATTTCCACAAGTCTTCGTCAGTGTGCAGCAAGCGGAGGACGGGGATTTCGATTAAAGGTTGGTCCACCCGGGAGGCTGAGGGCGTGTTCCTCTTCACCTCAGCTTTCGCCTTCCGGCGCTTCAGTCGCCCGAGAACCTTCCGACGGCATCGCCCCACCCCTGTCCGGGGGTGTGTCGGGGGCGGTTCTGCCGTCTTTTGATCGACGTTTTGTTTTGGAGCTCCTGTCTTCAACGGCAACGTGATTCTTTCGTCAGTGTTCACTCTCAGAGCCAGAGAGTTGTGCGAGTCCGTGGTCCTGCAGTCACGGTGAGTCGGGGAGAGGAGTTTGTTCCGCTTCCTTCATTCTCCGATGCACAAAGTTTCTACGGCTGTGTGGGGGTGAGTCAGGTGTTTCGCGCTCCGTCAAATAAGGCTAGGTTTGCTTCCTGAACCTTGTCCTGGAGCCAGGGCTCACAGTGAGTGCGTCGGCCCCACGCTTGGGGGGGGCGGAGCATTGGTGGTATATCACGGGCTTTCCATACTTGTATTGCGGGGGCTACCTGGTGAACTCCAACTCTCCGGGGATACAGCAACCAACCTTACAGTGTGCAGATTTTGCTGTGTGGAGGGTTTTCTTTTGCGAATTTTCAAATGGGTACCCCAGGAATCAGCCAGCCACCCACATTCCTCAATGAGTGTGGGGACCCGGAGATACATTGGAAGGATTGGACAAAACTTTTTGAATCCTACCTAATCGCAATGGGGGGGGAAAGATTCTCTGCCCTCAGGAAACAACACATTCTATTGCACAATTTGGGGGTACATGGTCGCAAAGTGTATGAAACTCTACCAGAACCTGAGGTGGAGGCTGATGATGAATGTGATATCTATGATATCACTTTAATGAAGTTGGAAATACACTTTGGGGACAAGGTAAATGTAGTTCTGGAGCGTCACAAATTTTTCACCAGAGCTCAAGGGAAAAATGAGTCCATTAACAATTACATTGCAGCCTTAAGAGGTCTTACGCAACTGTGCGAGTTTGGGGACCTTAATGATTCGCTCATTAGAGATCAACTGGTCAGATGCACGAACAATAGCAGGGTACAAGAGAAACTGCTAGCTAAGAATCCCGTTTTAAGGGAGGCCATCTCAATTGCGCAATCTGTTGAGCACACAGCTAAATGTGTAAAGGAGATGAAAGTCAAGGAGGAGATTGTTGCGGTGGTACAAGCCGAGTCTGGTGAAAATAGTGTTCATAAAATCCAAGAGAAAAAAAGTAGTAAGGAGAATGCCATAGTGAGACATAATACTGAGGGGCATGTTTTAAAGTGTTTTAGATGTGGTAGCAGCAACCATTTGGCGAACAATCCTGTATGTACTGCACGAGGGGTTCTGTGTAAGAAATGTAACAGGAGGGGGCATTTGGCAAGGGTGTGTAGAGAGGGCATAAGTAACACAGTCAGCGTGGTCAGCACTCATGAAGAGCCACAGGCTAGATATGTGTTCCAAGTCAAGGACAGTGATACAAGTACAGAGATTAACTATCCAAAGTGTATTGTGTTATTTGATAACAAACCTCTTGAAGTATTTGCTGATTCATGCTCTCCATTTACGTTGATAAATGTTAAGGATTTTGAGGGTTCGCTAAAAGGTTGTACAATGAAGTTATGCATGCCAGATATATCTCCAGAAGGTTACACTAAAGAGCCCATTCCCTTAGTGGGCATGACAAACAGCCATTTGAACTTTATGGGAAGGACCACAGTAGGTAAAGTGTATGTGGTAGAGAGCGGGGCCAACTTGCTAGGGTGGCAGCATCAGAGGGAGTTGGGGATAATTTTGGATCCCAATAACAAGAACCAAGTTCTGCAGGTCAAGGAGCTGGTTAGCAATAGGCACCTACAAGTGACTTTTCCGAAGTTGTTCACAGATAGGCTGGGCAAATTAAGGGACTTTCAACACAAGATTAAGGTCAGGCAAGGTGCAAAACCTGTTGTGCATAAGACACGCCCTGTCCCTTTTCGCCTCAGAGACATGCTTAAAGGAGAGCTGGACAAACTCAATGAGATGGGTGTCATCCAACCAGTGGAGGCCACAGAATGGCTCGCACCTTTGGTCCTAGCATCTAAAGGCAATGGGCAAGGCATCCGCCTTTGTGTGGATCTCCGCTCTCTTAATGACAACATATGGGTGGAAAGGTTCCCTCTCCCCAATATAAATGAAATGTTGAGTACCATGGGGAGGGCCAGTTTCTTTTCGGTCATTGACTTGTCCATGGCTTATCACCAGGTGGAACTGCACCCTGATTCTAGACCGTTAACGGCTTTCAGCTCACCATTTGGTGCATATATGTTCAAGAGGATGCCGTTCGGCCTAGCTTCGGCGGCGTCCGTTTTTCAGAAAATAATGCAACAGGTGTTGCAGGGAGTTAGGAACACGCTATGCTTCCAAGATGACATACTGATGTATGGGGCCACAGAGGAGGAGCATGATGACACGCTCAACAGGGTGTGTTGTAAACTCTCAGAAGCGGGGCTAACAGTGCGGTTGGACAAATGCAAGATTAAGGTTACTTCCGTTGACTATCTAGGCCACACTATATCCAGGGAAGGTTTTAGACCTAAATACAGCCTGATTCAAGCAGTTGAGGATGCCCCACACCCAACAAACAAAGAGGAGCTCAAATCGTTCCTGGGTCTGGTGGAGTATATGTCGAAATTTGTGAGGAACTTTTCAGAGTTATGTGAAGGGTTGCGGGAGCTCCTCAAGAAAAATGCAGAATTTGTGTGGGAAAGTAGACATGAGGAGATGTTTGGAAGAATAAAACAGAAAATTGTCGAGTCCCCAGCCCTTGGCACTTTTGACCCTAAAAAGAAAACCATTTAACGATTGGTTGTAAGTCAACCTTATAGACCAGCTATCCTAGTAGCGTGGATACGAGCAGTCTTAGGCTAAACTCTAGAGGGCGTGTTAAGCCAGCTGTTTACCATCACATATACCCCTTGAACACCAAGTGAAAGGACACCACACAAGTTGTTATGAAAATAAAAGGATATTTATTTCTAACAAGACTACCCTGGCTCTTTATGAGTCAGGGAGCTAAGCACACTACAAAACTCTTAGGAAAATACTTCAGTTGCACAATTTACACAAATGCCCGAGGGGCACGAGAAACCATCTACACTAACAGTGAAATGCGAATGGTTAGAGTCTGGAGATACTGATTCCGGAGTGATCCGATCAGTGGGACTAAACGAAAAAGGAGCTGGACACTTGTAGAGCGAACCTGCGATGGAGCACCGAGATGCTCGAGTTACCTAGCCCGGAGGCTGCGGCTGCGTGAAGTTCGTCAAGATGTCGGGAGTCCTCGTGTAGTCTCAGGAGCCTGAAAGAAGAAGTTGCTGGCAGGCGACCAGTGACGATGTTCAGAGCGATCCAAGCCTGGATCGGTGGTGAAGGAAAACCTGAAAGCAGAGGGGACTCAGTTCTCAACCGCTAGCCAGCGATCGTGTGGGTACCTGGAGGGTACCGGCTGAAGTCACCTCGACCAGGTGAGTGGGTGACGTCGGACTCGGCTGTTCCTCGGACCAGGAGGCGCGGCGGCGACCAGGATGGAGGGCGAGCTGTCCCACGAAGGTGTCTGCTGTCGATGATGCTGGGCCCAGGAAGGGGCAGCGGATCTTGGCAGTGGCCACCCAAGCGGGGGAGTCAAGATGGCGTCGGGAGTGGACCAGGAGGGTCCGTGGTACTCCTCCGTTGAAGGGGAGCAAGAGCCAGTCTGGAGCAACCAGACTAGTGATGAAACAATCGTGGTGCGTCGTGAAGAGGGCCACAAGCCGGTCGGCGAGTGGTCGAACAACGCGGTGAACAACAAGGAGCGGAAGGGCCCCCACGCAGATCTCGGGGATGCTGGGGAGGCAGACTTCGATGCTGGAGCTGCTCAGGGTTAGGGCTTCTCAAACCCTAGGTGCACTCACTCGAGGGTCCCTCGGTGGGCGTGCTAGATAAGCGTCGTGCAGGTTCTGAAGATAGCCGGTCCCGCAGGTCTCGTCACACCTACGACTCTCAGCTGAGCTGATGAGGGAGGTAAAAGGTCAGAGATGGCAGGAACTCGGGTCTCGTCGAGCTGGGCAGTCTTGATCCGTAGGAGAGACTTACAACAAACCGCAAGCGCTTAGATGGTGCCTGCTGGTGCAGGGTGGCTACTCCTTAGCCACAAGGGAGAGTCTTCAGAAATAGTCAAGAGTTCCTTTCGTGGAAAGTGGTTCGTGATTCGGAGTTATCCGATTATCTGATTATCCAATTTGGGAAGGGGACTCGCTCCTACCTTTATTCTAAGAGAAAGGGGCTGGCCCGTGACTAGGTTCTACCTATGGGTGGAGCCAGGAGGGGGGTGGTTACACCCCTGTCCTTTGTCCGGCTTCGCGCCAGCTCAGGGGCTGGTGTGCCCCCGAAACTGGGTTGAGCCGGGCTATGCACAGTGAGCACCGGGGTGCCACTGGCAATCACCTTCCTTTCAGCCCTGCCTACCTGGGATACACAAACCCTGTCTGGGATGGTGCTAACACCGCCCTCGACAGGAAACCCTTTGTCCAAGCTCCCTTTGCTGGAAGGTCCCCCAGCAGCAGGAGGTCAGACGTGTGTCTGGTGGCAGCATCCATTTTGTGATGCTGAGGCTTGAGTCAACTTTAACCGGGGTTCAAGGTTACTTCCATGTCGTGTCCCCCTAAAAGGGGGGAATGCTAACCCCGTCGCCGGGGCTGGCGAGGGGTTCGTATTCCCATTCGTATGACACCTTACTCGACATGTATAGGTGAGGTGAGGCCAAAGTTAGCAATTGCATTAAAAGTAGTTGGCCCGCGTCACCATGGAACGGCTATTAGGACTTGGTTCCGCAAGCCGTCGACGGGCTCAGCTCGCGCCAGAGCACCGTGCCACATGATTCCCTGCACTCTGCCTTCAGGATTGATAAGGCCTGCTATAGGAGTGACTGATAGGAATCCATGTGTCCATTTTTAGGGTTTAGGTGTAGGAATACTACACCTACAGCAACGGGTGATTACACCACGTGGCCCCAGCTGTCGTGCAGCCAGTTGTGTCAGATTTGGGCGGCCATTCCAGGGGTGGCATAATACATGCTTCCGCCCCTGGTAGGCCCTGGGTACACCGATGCCCTGGATACCTGTGGTATGCTGAGACAGGGACTGACAAGGCGGCCCAGTTCCAATTAGTGGATGCACCTAATGTACATGTGATAATTTCGAGAGAGAACAGCTAGGCTGTGGGTCTGATTGGCAGGCCCACAGCCGGGGAAAGTCGTAAACCAATGAAGCAAAAAGCAAAAAATCTGGGTGATCATAGGATTGCAGACCCTACTCTCCTACACACAATATGTTCCTCCCATAAGTAAATATTTACCTCCACTTTGCCAAGGCCTGTGTTTTGTCCTGCTTGCTCACATGTTATCTCACACAGGCTCACTACCCCCATTATTCATTCTCATTCACTTTCCCTTTCACTCAAAATTGCTCACTTGGCACTCACTCTTCAACATTCGGTATCACATTCTCACTCAATCAGTCTCACCACTTTTTCCTACTCTGATTACCTCATTCTAACTTACAGTTTCACTTACTCTACGTGACTCCTTCTCACTCACTTTCTCTCACTTTCATCGACATACACTCTTTCACTCATGCTCAGTTACATTCAGGCACTCAATCATTCACACCCACATTTACTTACTCGCACTCGTTCTTCTTTGCAGGACACTTGAATACATATGTGCTATACTATGTTTGAGCAGCTAGCTGGCTGACATGAATAAGAATTATTTATTTATTTATCTCACTTGTAAAGCGCACTCTCACCTAACAGGCATCCTGGCGCTGACAATCAAGAGTGCACAATTTGTGGATAAGAAGGAGCCCTTGTGGGTTTCCGCGAGTCAGATCAGATTCTCTTGAAGAGTTCCTTTGTCTCTGAGCCCTGCTTAACACATGTGTACAGGAGGAGCCCTATATTCATGTCCTCAATGTTTGAGACAAAAAATACTCATTGATTTCTGAACGAGAGTAAAAGCGTTAAGGTAACATGTCGTTCCTGCTTATATTTTGCATGCTTTACATAATCCTGCATTCCCTATGAGTATTTGCTTTTCCCAGAATGTTGTTACTTTTTTTCAGGCACTGCATAATTTGAAATGAGTCACATCCAGGTGCTTATAATGGGGCAGAATTGGGTTGTAGGTGAAGACAGTGCGAGTTTCACTCAGTGGGGCAGAAGGGTGTTCGGTGGGGATAGGATGTGGCATTATGGCAAGAGCTACCAAATTTGGAACTGGGGAACCTGGTTCAGCCTTCATGCCTTGTCCATCAGACCACTCCTGAGGGAGCACCCATGATAGACTTTAGAAGGCCCCACTAGACCTTAGAAGCCCTGCTCTCTTAGCACCAGCAGGTGAACCCTACCAGTGGCCAGTTGGGTAAACTTGAAGCCCTGTCCACCACAATTCATACCGAAGTTCACCACCAGTCTTGCGGGCAGGTCTACAAAGCAGCACACCCTAGAGCAGCAATGGCTTTGTCACGCAGTAGTTTTCCTGCAATAATAAAAGTCTCCCACACAACCCCCACTATTTTTGACGCATTCATAGATTTACAAGGACTTGTAATCCTGGGAATGCGGCAAAATCTTGCGCTGCCCCAGAGGAGGCATAACTAGGAGAAATATCTTTATTTCTCCTTGCTTTTTCCTCTTTCAAACTGTGCTTTATTCTGCAGCCCACATAGAAAGATGAAAAAGCCTCTCAAGATTGTTTTTGTACAGGAAGGTGCCCCTTCCTGCACAAAAACAATCCTGCATGCAAAGGAGGCACCCTTGCACCATGGGGCAAGTGTGCCTGCGTTGAAGCTAGGCTGTCGAAATGGCGCCAGTGCAGGGGGAAAAGACCGGAATGCACCATATTGGATAAATACGGCACATTCCCGCCCTTTCCCTGTGATGCAGGGCAGCGCAGCAAAGTAACTTGCTGTGCTGCCCTGCGCCACCATTCCCATAAATATGTCCCTAAGCTCACAAATAGTAAATTTACCAGACTAATTATCTGTGTAAGAGCATGTATTGATAAACACAATGAGCCACTGACCTTTTTCTTGGACCTTGTTGAGTTGCCAAGCACAGCAGCAGATCTAATCTTAGATACCTTACTTGCATGCTTAGAGAGACACGGTTTTACTGATGAGTATTCAAAAAGTCATTTGGTTCAGCTTGTAACAGATGGTGCTTCCAATATGATAGGTAGGAAATCCGGTGTGGCAACTCTTCTGAAACTGAAATATCCACAGTTGAGTGTATGGCACTGTGCTAACCACAAGCTGGAGCTTGCTGTGGGTGTTGTTTGTAAAGAAGTCGCAGGCATTAATCAGCTAAAAAAATTTTTTGATAAACTATATACCACCTACCATGCCTCTCCGAAAAATCAGAGAGAGCTTGGGGAATGTGCTCTGGAGGTAGAAGTAAGACTTCTGGCAATTGGAAAGGTGCTAGATGTACGTTGGGTGTCCTCAAGTGAAAGATCTGTGAGAGCTGTTTGGAATAACTACAAAGGACTTATTAAACATTTCATGGAATCTTCCGAAGACTCAACGAGGAGTGACATTGAGCAGAGGAAATATGCTGGTTTAAACCGTTTATTAACCTCCCTGGTGTTGGTTGAAAATATGGGCATTTTATATGATGCTCTCACAGAATTGGGTGACATATCCAGAAGGCTGCAGCGGCGTGATATGACCATATATGAGGCCGATCGTTCAATACAGATGCAGATTTTAGTGTTTGAATCAATGGTTGATGCACCTGGGCCCTTTGTTTGCTACAACTGCATTAGATGCTGCTGAACGGATGCAGTTTGCTGGTGTAGGACTGCAATAGAACAAAGGCTGTGTTAGCATCAATAGAGCACAGTTCTTTAGGAGCTTAGCAAATAACCTGCGAAAAAGGATGACAATGTCTAATGCATCAAATGTTTCTAGATGCACAACCACAAACAATGATGAAATAGAATACAAAGAGTTAGTACATAGAATGAAACTCCTACAACCAGTTTATTGGCCAGATCCAGTAGACATCTTATACGGTGAGGGAGAATTACAAAACCTTTGTAGCAGGTTGCATGTATTTGATACCAGGCAGTACATCCTTGGTTTCAGAGAGTACAAACAAAATAAAAATTGCATCTCTGAAAGACTGAAACCATTAATGCACATTATAAACACCTTTTGTACCTCAACTGCTGAATGTGAACGGGGCTTTAGTGTAATGAATGATGTGCTCACACCACTGCGGAACAGAATATCAATCAATCGTCTGTCTTCTATAATGTTCAGAAAAATCGTGGGGTCTCCTGTCATAGAATTTAAACCTGAATTTTATGTTCAGAAATGGTTAGAAAAAGGGAGGAGAAGTGCAGATGAAAGAAACTGCATGGCTCGGAGACAAATGGCTTATGATTCCACTTATAAGCGTATTTGGAATATTCTGTGATTGGAAACATGTCCCACATTGTAAATGAATTAAATATAAACAACATATATTAAACCTCAAATAAACATGTTTATTGATTCTTTGAATTAAATAACGTTATAAGCTGTAACTGGTCAGTGAAATGCCAAACGTTCAAAAATTGGTATGTTTTGCTATTTCTAGCCACACCTCCGACTCCGCCCACTAATCCAATCCTTGGGTTATTCCCGCCCCCTGAGTCTCCGCCCACAGTTCCCCAACTTTTTTTCCCCCACTTCGACCACTGCGCCTACCACACACCTCTGCAGTGCAGCCGTGCCTCAGACCCTGCCAGCACGTCGATAGAGGTAATTTGCTCACACTCTGCAGCACCTGTGGCTCTCTACAGCTACTTCACAGGCTCACATTTGCATCCCTCACCTTAGTGTGAGAGGAAATCCACTTGACACCTAATGCACGATATCAGACCCTTATTCAAATATTTGGTAACTTCTTTCCGTTCACCTTTCTCATAATCATTTGTGCTAAAGCGCCACGTTTTAAATTTATCTTTTTTATTGATTTTCGTATTTATCATAACAGTCATATTTTCATCCGCTTAGGTACACATTCAAGAACAATGCCCGTGGCTTCATATACCCGAATCACAGCCCGTCCAGGAACCAGTGGGTCAGTTTGGGGAATTGCGAGCAGTTTAGGTGGGTGGATCCATAGTAATGCCATTCGTTGTAATGGCAGTCTTGTTGTTAAAGCTGGCGTTGTAATGACTCACTCGTACTTCCGGATTCATTGTAAAGGCTTCTCGTACTTAAGCCTTCATAGTACTGGATGTTTCCCATGCTGTACAGGTAGTGTGCTGCGAAAGCACACTGAGTTCGAATGTGGCGCTCTGTGTTCCACTTTAGGAGGTCCGGGCTGGCTTGGTGAAGACTGGTGGTGGGTGGAATGTTTTATTCCTCCCACTGAATTTGGTGAATCTGCATTACTCTTGCAGTGCGGAGTTCCGGCTAATTATGCCAATCGCTGTGTGGCAGTTTTTTCTGTGAGGCTCCAGAAATTAGAGCAAAATTTGGCCTCCCCTAGCTCCATTTTCTAACAAGAGTGATTGTGGTCAGAGGGCTGCTTCACACGTAGATTTCCTGCTGCTCAAGTATATTTTCTACTCGAGCAGCAGCAAAATAAACTTGAATGCTCACGCGGTCGTGCTAGTGGCTCTAAATTGCAGTGCGAGCAGCGCGACATGCATATTTTCCGCGTGCTGGCAGAACTCTGTGAAATCTTGAGCAGAGTTTTTTTATATAACTCCACAGAATTCTGCAGAGTGAAACTCCAAATGTTCAGCCCACCCATAGTAAAGACATGAGAAGTAGAAGAATCCCCCCAGACAGATTTGTGTATAGCTGCATTCCTGTGAGCTGGGTGCGACACACCACCAGAGGGAAAGCAAGGCTCCCCTCCTACACTTCAAAGAGTGCTCTTTGATTCAGTGATAAATCACAAGGAAGGGGCCAGGACACATCCCTAGGAAGGCAGTTGGGGCTGATAAAGGAATCTTAAAAAGCCTGGCTGGGAGCCCGGGATTAACCTTTTCATGCACATAGCTCTCTGGCTGACATCCAGGTGTGAACTCAGATCATTCCCATGAATTGTGTTATGGGTCAATAATCCTCAGAGTCACGTCTGCTGTGACAACTATCCCTTCAGAGGAAAGGAGAAAAGGAAAGATGTCCACTTCAAAAGCAAAGCCCCAATATAAAACTTCAAAGGCTCTGACCCAAAATCATATTTGCTGTCTGGAAAAAGACCACAAAAAGGGGAGACTTAAACCAGAAATGTTGTCATCAGCTAAGCAACCAGATGGGCTGTATGAGGAGGTGAAGCTCTGCAAGACTTCTGCCTGTGACCAGGACAAAGTCCTGCTAGTCTCCCTGCTGGCTGAGGGGACATCACCCAAGACGCCAAGATCACAAAGGAGGGTGAGACAGGGATTTGCATGACAACTACTAGAAACGCGACCTCAAGAGGGATTGGGTTATTGTTTCTGAAAGTCTTATACCTTTGCATGTGCAGAGTTAGAAATAAAATACTTATTTTTTTATATAAAAGCAAGTATTGGACTTGACATTGGTTTATTGTCATTACTGTTTGCACTTTGAGTTATGAGTCGTGTTCACTGACCTGTGTCTATATCCCCCCCAGAGGAAGACTTGACTGCTTGACCACAGTTACCACTGAGAGTCAAGTGCACAGGTTACTTGACTCAGTTGCTCAGAATCCATAGTTGGTCGGGCCTTGAGATACCAGGAGTAAAAGGCTACTACCACCACAATTGAGAATCATGGCCACCGTGTGCCCTGTGGCACTCTGAAAGAGGTTCTAACATAAGTGATAACTTTTTTTAGGAACTGATAGAAATGTTATGCTGTAGAACTGTAATTTAAAATATACTTTGATGGTAAAGTCAGATTTTAGATCTCAATGCTGAAAATGCCGCTTTTAGAAAGATAGCACTTTCTTGTCCTAACTGTTTGGTGCCTGCAGCCTGTGCTCTGGGTCACATGACTGTGATTAGAGTGGCAGTTGGCTTTTGTGCATTTCTCTCAGACAGTGAGATAAAGGGGGACCAGAAGTTAGGGGGTTGAGCCATCCTGCTGGGATGTGTAGAGTGGAGCTGTTCCCTGCTCCACTTACATTTCAAGGGAGCTGCTTCAGCACACTTACAAAGAACTTCACACTAGCCCTTTGTCAACCCAGACCACTTGGCTGGAAAAGGATGAGGGCAATTCCAGAACCAACTGTAGGGGGCAAACTCCAGAAGTTTCTTAAACTTCAAAGCTGGCACCAGGTATATAAATAGAGCCTTGGACCTACTCTTCAGTTTACTCCTGGACCCACAGAGGACACTAATAATACCTGCCCTGTTCTTTCGAAGACAGCCCTGCTGCTTGCCAAGGACTACCCTGCTGCTTGTAGCGTGCGTTGAACTCTCAGAGGACTGCCCTGCTGCTTGAGAACTGCCTTGCTGCTGGGTCCCAGACTACCGGAGTGACTCCAAGTGCCAGTTGGCTGGCCTCTTGTTCTGAGCTAAAGGGACATAAAAAGCTCCAAAACTAATATTTTGCACCTAGACATGTGGAAACGTGGCAGAGATCACTGTTAGCATGAACTGAAGCCATTTTGTTTGTGGCATCCATTTTAGTTAGCCATGTGTTTGCCATGTGCTTCCCCATCTTCGCTGTTGCCTGCTTCTCTATTACGCCTGAGTCATCATCTATATTTAGCTCCTGCAGCACTGAGCCTGAGCAGTGCGCATGCTCAGAGAGGCCTTAGTTTCTGGGATGCACCTGTTACACACTTTACTGTCAGGCTATTTTAACTAATGTCAGCAATATTGTAACTCCTCTCACTCTGTTGACTAAGTGATTCCCATATACCCTTGTATGTAAAAGCCTATTTGTGTACACACTTGTACCGCCTCTTTTTGAACCTCCATGCTTACTCTGCAGTAAAAGGTGTATATAAGCACCATGGTTTCTGTACTCCATGTGCTGCCTCATACTTTGCCTGAGGGTTATGTATCGATGTGGTTACATTCATGAGTCCTAATAAACTATCTCTTTAATATTACAGCTTCCGTGCCAATCTCTACTTTGTCAGTCTAAAGGACCAGTGCGCAAAAGGGTGAACCCCTGCACCGGTTGGCCACTGAAAAGGCTCACCCCCACAAATTGATGCCCGTTACGTGGGGCTCATCGGCGACTTGGATGCCCGACAGAGTGGTTTTGACGGAGGTTTGGAATCTCGCTAAGGATGTACACTGCATGAGGAGTCCCTTGTCTTTGCAGGCCGAAGTGCTTTTCCGATTTTCCCGATTTGACCCTCCAGGTGGTGCCGGTCTCCGACTGAGATCCCCTTTGGCGTTTGTCTTACAGTGACCATTAGGTCGATTCAGAGCTTTGCAGTTGAAGGCTGGAGACTTTTGTTTGGTAAGGTCATTAGATGCAACACTTTTTGATTTGCTTGGCAAAGATTCTGGTTTGGTTTGGGTTAATATATAAATTGCAATTTATATAGGCAGGCAATGTGGAGATTTTTCTCTAATTTTTTAATTCTTGAACGGTACAATATTTGCGTTAAGTACTACTTTGTTATAATATTATATATACTATAATATTTTTGACATGCCTGTTTCAAGCACGCTCCGAAGGATGTGTTGCTTTCTTGGAGGTACCAATATGAATTTGGAATGAAATCAGACGGCTCCCCCTGAGGGAACACCAAAAAGGCATATGTACATTACAAATGTTATTTCTTCCATAATGTATAGTGCACAATGGAATAAATATACTAGGAAGGATCCTGATTTACAAGGGCCAATTCATGGGTCATTCAAAATTAGAAAAAATCAGTATGTGGAACAGTGTGCGTTTAAGCGCAAAAGTAGACAAGATATGTTTGACTGTGTACGAATGTGGGAGAAAGAAGCACATGAGAGAGTGAAGAGAGAACAAGCACTGGCAGAAAAAGAACAGTGCAGAAAGATTTATGCGTAAGCGCTAGAGATGAAAAATAAAGAAATAAAGGAAATAAAGGAGAAAGAGGATAGGGAGCGCCGTCTACAGGTAAATGGCCAATACCCTGTCTGGCACCCCCTTTATCCTCTACTTAATCAACCTCAGGATGATTAAATTCCATTAGATAGATCTCTGCCACCATATACTTTTCCCTCTGCCCCAGAGGTTGATTCTGATGATGATAAATCTTCCCCAGATCAGAAAGGGACAGAGTTAGACCCTAAACGACACACTCGTTCAATTTTGACCGCTGACCGTGCGGCCTCTCTCAGATCTGCTGCTCGTAAAGCAGCTCGTGGCGATGCCTCTGCTCCAGACATTATAGCAAATGTTCAGCAATGACCGGAGTCAGAGCAGTTATATTTTACAGAGTCGTTTACTGGAGAAGTAATTGCAAATTTTAGGAAACATTCCACAGACTTAGAGCCTGTTGATATAAAAACTAATCATAAACAATTGAGTGACGGTCTTTTTCTCCCTTCTCAGGTGGCCGATTTAATTAGACGCGTGGTTAAACTATAAATTGATGCGTTCCGTTTGCGAGAGGAGAAAAAGGCAGCTGCTGCAGCTGAACAAACAGCTCAGGCCCCCGTGCCGCAGGAGGAAGTTCCAGGGAAAGATAAGGCTATTGTAGTTCATGGGAAACCAATGCGTGAAGCTGCGCCTTTATATGTCCCTCCTAGGGGTGCGGGAACAAGTGACAATAAAGATTCCACTGATGCGAAGGTCAATTTTGTTTATAATTAAGTTTATAATCCTTGGAGTAGAGCGGATGTCATGGTGCTTAAAACTGCTTTGCCTGACCCGCGGAAAAATCCGGCTGCTTTTTATGAGGAAGTTGAAGGGGCTATTAGTTCTTGCACTATGACATTGCCTGATATTGACATGTTTTTGGGGCTTATCTTACCCCCTCATATGTGGAGATTGATTCGGAAAATAGATGATCAGACAACTTTTGGAGATATTTGGACAGATATAGAGAGAAAAGATGCAGAAAGGCCACCCGTGCAGAAACCACAACAAGAGATATTAGACCTCCCAAAGGCTATCATAATTAAGTTGAAAACCCTTATACCTCCTAAAAAGATATATTGGACTATGTTAGCATCCTGCAAGCAAAAGGTGGATGAGTCAGTTTCTGATTTCTTTACACGTTTTGAGGAGACATTCCATGACTTTAGTGGGCAGTCATTGACAGATGACACGGACAAGCATCTGTTCGTTGACAAATTTGTCGCGAACATGTTGCCAGGAATAGCTAGTCGCCTAACGGCCAGCGAGAGTTCATGGACTACATCTTCCCCAGTTTCCCTTTTGACTATGGCTCAGTATTATGAACGTCAGGAATTGGAAGATAGAGGCAAGGAGGATAAGAAAGCTAAGGATTTAAAAACAAAGGTGATGTTAGCTCAGGTTTATGGTCCATCTTATAGAGGTGGTGGTAGAGGTGGACATGCAATGTATCGACCTAGTGCACCCTCTTTCCCTCGAGTTACTTTGTTTTCTGATCAGTGTGCTTATTGTAAGGAGAAAGGGCATTGGCGCTCTGAGTGCCCACTTTTGCGAGGTCAGCAGTATCAGCGTGGTAGAGGAAAAATGAGAAGCCGCCCAGAGAACTCAGGAAATAGGGGAGGTATGGATAATCGTACTAGGTTTGAGGCAGTAGAACAGACTAAAAATTCTTCCAATACATTTGACAGGCGTAATCAATATCAAATGTCTGATTATTTGACCGATGATTTGAAGGATTCTAGTTATGCATAGGAATGCCTAGGATAGGGTAAGGAACCAGTTGAAGTCCCAGTAGATCAGAAGGGTTCCTATGTTAATGCAAACGTTTTGGGTTCTACTGATCGCTTTTTGGTTGACACATCCTAGTGCCCTGTCTAAACAATTGGTTCCTGGGGATCCCCTGTCTGGCTTAACAATAACATCAATAGGATTCGATGGGACACCTTCCCTTAGCCCACTGTCACAGCCACTTGCATTTCATGTTGATAAATTCACTGCTGCATGTCCATTCTTGCTTTCCCCTAACACACCGGATAATATTGTGGGTCTCGATATGCTCAAACACTTTTGTGCTACGATACATTGTTGCCCAGAAGGTGTGCGTATTATTTTAAATGACAACTATCCTATGGCTGAGAGGTCGTCTTCTTAGAGAAGATACTGCTTTGGCTTCACTACCTGGTACCTTGTGGGCTTCGTCAGATACTGATGTGGGACAAATGGTTATCCCACCAGTTCACATTCAAGTAAAGGAAGGTGCTTCATTACCACGACTCCCTCAATATAAAATATCTTGAGAAGGTGAAGAGGCACTAATACGTATTGTTCAAGGTCTGATTGGAGTAGGGGTTGTGGAAGAAGTCCCTTACAACATCTGCAATAGTCCTATCCTTCCCATTTTGAAAAAAGACACTGATGTTAAAATATATAGGTTTATTATTGACTTGCGAGAGGTTAACAAGATTGTAGTGCCCCAATATCCAGTAGTCTCTGACATCACGACATCTCTTACTATGATTCCGCCGACTGCCACTACATTCAGTGGGATTGATTTGAAGAACGCTTTCTTCTCGATACCTATTCATCCTGACAGCGGTCATTTGTTCGGCTTCACTTTGAAAAATCGATCATTTAGATTTTGCAGAGCTCCACAGGGGTATACAGAGAGTCCTAGCATTTATAGCCATGCATTGAAAAGACAGCTTGATTCTTTCCCTGTACCAAAAGGGGTGGCTCTCATATAAGATGTCGATGACATCTTGTTGGCTGCAGATACCCCTGAACAGTGTGAAGAAGGAACACTGTCATTGCTTTCCTTTCTTGCATCTCACCATCACAAGGTTTCTAGGAAGAAATTGCAATATTGTAGACCGCAGGTTACCTATTTAGGTCACCTCCTGTCTAAGGAGGGACGTGCACTCACACCAGACCGCATTCAACCTATTTTAGACACGTCTGTGCCCCGTACTCAGAAAGAGGTTTGTGCATTGATTGGCCTTATTTCTTTCTGTAGGCAGTGGATCCCTAGCTTTTCACATATTGTTAAACCCTTGTTGGGCCTTTTGACTAAAGACACTCCAATGCCCCTCCCATGGATTACTGAATGCCAAAATGCTTTCCAACAGTTGCGTCAAGCTCTATGTTCTGCACCAGTATTAGGCACTCCAGACTAGGGGTGGGCGGAAAATTCCGTTCCGCCAGCGTAGAATAAAAAAGCAAGCCACCCCGGCTCACGGGCCCGGTCCTTGCTTCTGAAAGCAGCCAGGCCGGGGAGCCTCCTCCGGGCA
>NC_140586.1:65914534-66271034 GCF_964204655.1 Triturus cristatus
TTCGTGCCTAGGGTCCCCTCTGTCTGAAGGGACGTGCGCGACCAGATGGCCGAAGGGGCTTGCGCGACCAGATGGCCGAGGGGACAGGCGCGACCAGATGGCCGAGGGGAAAGGGAAGGGGAAGCCTCCCCGGGCCCTCCGGACCCCGCCCCGGGCACCATGCCGCGTGGCAGGACCCCGGACGGAGCCCGGGGCGGGGAGGCCACACTCCCCCGGGCCCCCAGGGGCCAATGAACCCAGACGAGCCTGGGGAGGCTCCCCGGACACAACGGAACCCTGCCCCGGGCCTTTGGCAGGCCGGGGGACGGGGCCCGGGGCCGGAGACCCCGACCCGGGGCCCGGCCGGGCCCCTGGACCCAGCCGGGGCTCCCAGGACCGCAGGCGCAGGGGAAGCCTCCCCGGGCCCTCCGGACCCCGTCCCGGGCACCCTGCCGCGCGGCAGGACCCGGGACGGAGCCCGGGGCGGGGAGGCCGCCCTCCCCGGGGCCCCCAGGGGCCAATGAACCCAGACAGGCCTGGGGAGGCTCCCCGGACACAACGGAACCCCGTCCCGGGCCTTTGGCAGTGCCGCAGGCCGGGGGACGGGGCCCGGGGCCCGGGGCCGGAGACCCCGACCCGGGGCCCGGCCGGGCCCCTGGACCCAGCCGGGGCTCCCGGGACCGCAGGCGCAGGGGAAGCCTCCCCGGGCACTCCGGACCCCGTCCCGGGCACCCTGCCGCGCGGCAGGACCCGGGACGGAGCCCGGGGCGGGGAGGCCGCCCTCCCCGGGGCCCCCCAGGTGCCAATGAACCCAGACAGGCCTGGGGAGGCTCCCCGGACACAACGGAACCCCGTCCCGGGCCTTTGGCAGTGCCGCAGGCCGGGGGACGGGGTCCGGGGCCGGATCGCACGTCACGGGGACGTGCGATCGGCCCGAGGTTATCTAGAGTCACCAAAGCGGCCGGGCGAGCCCGGATTGGTCTTGGTCTGATAAATGCACGCATCCCGGGAGGTCAGCGCTCGTCGGCATGTATTAGCTCTAGAATTACCACAGTTATCCAAGTAACAGATGGAGCGATCAAAGGAACCATAACTGATTTAATGAGCCATTCGCAGTTTCACTGTACCGGCCGTGTGTACTTACACGTGCATGGCTTAATCTTTGAGACAAGCATATGCTACTGGCAGGATCAACCAGGTAGCCGCACCTGCTGACAGTGGTTCGGGGGGCCGCGTGCCCATCTCGCCGACCGGACCACCTTCGCGCGCACCCCTCCCTCTCGGGAGCCTGCTGGGGAGGGAAAGGAGCCCACCCGCCTGGGCGGGAGGGCTCGCCGGAGGGGTGGAGAGAGGTGGAAGGTCGCATGGGCACCGGCAGGCCCAACCGTCTCCCCTGGGAGGGAGAGGCGGGCCGAGGCGCAGCCTGAGTGAGACGCAGGGGTGCCGGGGCCCGGCGGCGGCGGCACCCCTCGGAACGGTCGTTCCGAGCTGCTGCGGAAATGTGCTGGGCGGAGAGGGGCAACGGCGTGGCGCGCGGGGCCTGGTACGGACCTGCTGGGCAGCAGCGTCCGAGGGCCTGGCGCCACCCGACCCCTCCCGCTCGGGGTCAGACCACTGGGGGTCACGAGCTGCCAGGGCCGCTCGGCCTTCGCTCTGCTGGGTAGGGTGAAGGGCCTCCCGCCAGGCGGCAGGCCCTCGAGTCGGACAGTCCTTGCGGGGAGGAAGCTAATTGCTTGAAACAACAGCCGAGGCTGGACAAGCAGTCCATCCCTAAACGGACCGAGAGTGCCCAATCGATCAGAGTACAGCCGGGGCATCCCCTCTGCAGGCCGCCCTGCGCGGGGAGGGGGATGGCGGCTTCACGTCCCTGCCTGCTCCCAGGGCGAGCGGGCTCAAAGGGAGGGCCCATCAACAGGGGCCGGGAGGCAGGCGCGCACCCGGCCACCCCCAGGGGCCCCACACGGCGGGCGGGCCCGGGCGCTGCCTTCTCCGTCTCGGGATCGCCAGACCTCCCGGAGGTCTGACCCAGCAAACCCGGCAGAAAAAGGACCATCGGGAAGGGGCGGAGAGGCAGGAGCGTACCCGGGCCCCTGGGGGCCCCGGCGGGTGGGCCCCGGGGTCTGCCTTCCCCCGTCTCGGGATCACCAGACCTCACGGAGCTCTGACCCAGCAAACTCGGAGAAAAAGGACCATCGGGAAGGGGGCTGAGAGGCAGGTGGGTGTACCCGGGCCCCTGGGGGCCCCGCTTCGGTCAGGCCCGGGTGCTGCCTTCCCCTGTCTCGGGATCCACGGACCTCATGGGGCTCTGACCCAGAAAACTCGGAGAGAAAGGACCATCGGGAAGGGGCTGAGAGGCAGGAGCGTACCCGGGCCCCTGTGGGCCCCGGCAGGCGGGCCCCGGGTCTGCCTTCCCCCGTCTCGGGATCGCCGGACCTCACGGAGCTCTGACCCAGCAAACTCGGAGAAAAAGGACCATCGGGAAGGGGTGCTGAGAGGCAGGTGTGCTTACCCGGGCCCCTGGGGGCCACTGGGAGCCCCGGCGGGTGGGCCCGGGGGCTGCCTTCCCCGTCTCGCGATAGCCGGACCACGCAGAGGTCTGACCCAGCAAACCGGGCGGAGATAGGACCATCGGGAAGGGGCTGAGAGGCAGGAGCGTACCCGGGCCCCTGGGGGCCCCGGCAGGCGGGCCCCGGGTCTGCCTTCCCCTGTCTCGGGATCGCCGGACCTCACGGAGCTCTGACCCAGCAAACTCGGAGAAAAAGGACCATCGGGAAGGGGGCTGAGAGGCAGGTGTGCGTACCCGGGCCCCTGGGGGACCCGCTTCGGGCGGGCCCGGGTGCTGCCTTCCCCTGTCTCGGGATCCACTGACCTCACGGGGCTCTGACCCAGAAAACTCGGAGAGAAAGGACCATCGGGAAGGGGCTGAGAGGCAGGAGCGTACCCGGGCCCCTGGGGGCCCCGGCGGGCGGGCCCCGGGTCTGCCTTCCCCTGATTCAGAATCGCCAAACATCACTTTGGTCCGACTGACCCTCTCCCTAGTAATCCGGAGGAAAATTACCCCCCTTTCTTGTAATCCGTGCGCACGAGGTGACAGAGGGGACCCTAGGCGCGAATGTACCCGACCTCCTGGAGCCCTCGCTGGGATCCGGGAGGCAAATGGACCCTCATCGAGACTTCCAGGCAAGCTCGGCCATCTGGTCGCGCACAATGCTTTCCTATGGGGCGACCAGATGGCCGAGCTTGCCTGGAAGTCTCGAAGGGGGTCCCTTTGCCTCCCGGATCCCAGCGAGGGCTCCAGGAGGTCGGGTACATTCGTGCCTAGGGTCCCCTCTGTCTGAAGGGACGTGCGCGACCAGATGGCCGAAGGGGCTTGCGCGACCAGATGGCCGAGGGGACAGGCGCGACCAGATGGCCGAGGGGAAAGGGAAGGGGAAGCCTCCCCGGGCCCTCCGGACCCCGCCCCGGGCACCATGCCGCGTGGCAGGACCCCGGACGGAGCCCGGGGCGGGGAGGCCACACTCCCCCGGGCCCCCAGGGGCCAATGAACCCAGACGAGCCTGGGGAGGCTCCCCGGACACAACGGAACCCTGCCCCGGGCCTTTGGCAGGCCGGGGGACGGGGCCCGGGGCCGGAGACCCCGACCCGGGGCCCGGCCGGGCCCCTGGACCCAGCCGGGGCTCCCAGGACCGCAGGCGCAGGGGAAGCCTCCCCGGGCCCTCCGGACCCCGTCCCGGGCACCCTGCCGCGCGGCAGGACCCGGGACGGAGCCCGGGGCGGGGAGGCCGCCCTCCCCGGGGCCCCCAGGGGCCAATGAACCCAGACAGGCCTGGGGAGGCTCCCCGGACACAACGGAACCCCGTCCCGGGCCTTTGGCAGTGCCGCAGGCCGGGGGACGGGGCCCGGGGCCCGGGGCCGGAGACCCCGACCCGGGGCCCGGCCGGGCCCCTGGACCCAGCCGGGGCTCCCGGGACCGCAGGCGCAGGGGAAGCCTCCCCGGGCACTCCGGACCCCGTCCCGGGCACCCTGCCGCGCGGCAGGACCCGGGACGGAGCCCGGGGCGGGGAGGCCGCCCTCCCCGGGGCCCCCCAGGGGCCAATGAACCCAGACAGGCCTGGGGAGGCTCCCCGGACACAACGGAACCCCGTCCCGGGCCTTTGGCAGTGCCGCAGGCCGGGGGACGGGGTCCGGGGCCGGAGACCCAGACCCGGGGCCCGGCCGGGCCCCTGGACCCAGCCGGGGCTCCCGGGACCGCAGGCGCAGGGGAAGCCTCCCCGGGCCGTCCTGGACCAACGCCAATCTGGGCGCATAGTTGTGACTGGACGCATTTTTCAAGGAGTTTGACTAGTGTGGGGATGCTGGAGATAGGGCGGAAGTTGTTTAGATCTGTACTGTCTACTGTAGGTTTTTTTAATATAGGTGTTACCTGGGCCTCTTTTAGGCAATCTGGGATCGTGCCTTGTGACAGATGGGGGATATTACATATGTGTCTTTTTGAAAAATAAATATTTGTAATATATGTATAGCTAAAGATTAATGGAAGAAGGCATGGGTAAATAGGTGTCTAAATACAGTGATGTAATATCTGACGTCATGAGCAGAGGATTGCGGTCGCGTGAGTTATAGTTGCCTGCACTAACTATAACGGGGGAATTTCATTGGTTTTTTATGAGGGAAATGTCCAGCTAACTATAACATGTGTGAAACCTATGGTTTTTTAAGTGAATTTGCAAGGTTTTTTAAATGCTAATTCCTAACTATAACGTGTGTGAAACCTATGGTTTTTTAAGTGAATTTGCAAGGTTTTTTAAATGCTAATTCCTAACTATAACATGTGTGAAACCTATGGTTTTTTAAGTGAATTTGCAAGGTTTTTTAAATGCTAATTCCTAACTAGAACGTGTGTGAAACCTATGGTTTTTTAAGTGAATTTGTACGGTTTTTTAAATGCTAAGTTATGTATTTATTAATATTTTTTTTTTTCACGGTGCGCGCACCCCACGCTTTTTCGTAAAATAAATAAATGTTTTTTTCACCCTTGGGGGTCCTTCAGTGACCCCCTGACAAAGGCTAGGGGGTCAGGATCTGTCCACACTGCCCCCTTTTCACGTTCTCCACCTTTGTTTTTCACTGCCTCAGACTGCGAGAGACAAAATGGCGGCCGACACTTCCTGATTTCGACCGATTCGAATGTTTACTGACATCTAACAACCAATCAGAATTGCGCTCGCGCACGGCGCCGTGCGCGCACCGTGCGTGCACGGTGCGCGCCTATAGATATATATGTACTTTTAACTGAAATTTTCTCAGGAACTACTGAACAGATTGACTCTAGATATTCAAAAGTCACATCCCTGACCTGAGGACTACCTCTCTGCCAAATTTCAAGTAATTCTATTGAGCCGTTCGGGCTGTACCTTGGACTAAAGGTCCCTATGGAAAAATGCATGGGGAAAACGCGTTTTGGGACCCCCCTTTTTTCTCGGCCCCCGTTTGACTAATCACCCCGAGACTTTCAGGGTAGGAGCGGAGCGGAGCGCCCCACCTATTTTGAAAAATTCGCGAGGATTCGTCAACCGGCGCCAAAGTTATTCAAAATAGAATTTTCAGATTTCCTATGGAAACACGGTCCTAACTATAACTATCTACTGGCGACCACCAGTAGATAATAAATATATATATATTCACTGAAAAAACCAGAGGTTTCACACACGTTATAGTTAGCTGGACATTTCACTCATACAAAACCATTGAAATTTCCCCGTTATAGTTAGTTCAGCTAACTATACCTCGCGCGCCCGCAATCCACTGCTGATGACGTCACATATTACATCACTCATGACATGGTCAGTGACATCACTCATGACATTACTGATGACATCTCAAATGACATCACTCATGACATCACTGATGACATCATCCATGGAGTATGTGTTTTTGAACAATTTCAATATCTTTAATATTTATAGTGAAAGGCCTGTGGAAGAATGAGTGGGTGTACAAGTGTGTAAATGGATGATTTTCTGTGGTGTGTAACTGACTCTATATGAGTCATTAAATGCATCTTACTGCAGACTAGTGACTAAACTGTGTAAATGTCTGTATGTGTCTGTATGTTGGTGTATAACTGGCGGCATGGTTTTGTGAATAGCTATATGAGTGTCTATATGGGTTATTGATTGGTTGTCTAAGGATCTGTATGGGTTGATGAGTGTTTGTGTGGGTAGGGTGTGTGCATAGATGTGTGAGTGGGTGATTCTATGGGTGCATGGTTTTAAGAGTGCATCTGGGATGGACTGTATGGTTGAGTGAGTGTATGTATGGGTGTGTTAGGGATTGAATGCATATCTCAGTGGTACATTTGTGACTAACTACATATGTGAAAGGCAGTATATATGCGTGTAAGAGTATATAAGTGGGTAGATGTGAGAGTGTGAGAGTGTGTGATTGTGAGACTGATTGTATGGATGAGTGTGTGCTTGTATCAATGATTCTAATAGAGCGTAAGAATGTGATACTATTTTTATGAGTAAGTGAACTTGAGTGTGTATAACCGCATAGGTGAGTAAATCGGAGTGTGGTTATTGGCATGACTGAGTAGGTGTGAGAGTACCTCTATGGATGATTGGTAGTGTGTGAGTGTCTATATAGGTGTATAAATGCATATGATAGTTTTGTATGGAGTGACTGTAAGTATGAGTGACTGTACAGGTGAGTGTGTGGAGGTGTATGAAGACCTAAGAGTTAATAAGTGGGTATGCAGTTATTGGTATTGCAGTATGTATGGTTTTGAGAATGGAACTCATAAATTTTGAGTCGGTATATCAAAGGTTATATTAGGGTGTGAGAAGATGTGGTAATTTATCACATGGATGACGACATCAGTGATGTCATTTGAGATGTCATCAGTGATGTCATGAGTGATGTCACTGACCATGTCATGAGTGATGTAATATGTGACGTCATCAGCAGTGGATTGCGGGCGCGCGAGTTATAGTTAGCTGAACTAACTATAACGGGGAAATTTCAATGGTTTTGTATGAGTGAAATGTCCAGCTAACTATAACGTGTGTGAAACCTCTGGTTTTGTCAGTGAATTTGCAAGGTTTTTTAAATGCAAATTCCTAACTATAACGTGTGTGAAACCTATGCTTTTTCAGTGATTTTGCAAGGTTTTTTAAATCATTTTTTTTTTTTTCTTTTGAGTTTTTTTTTTAAACAATATGCTACCTATGTATATAATCATTGATTTACTGTATCCTGCAATATAGAATGGTTCACCTTTTTTAAATAAATGGTTAGATATAGTTGAATAACATAGTTAATATCTTCTACAAACCTTTTTTTTTTTTTGTTTTAAGAATTTTTTACCGTGCGCGTACGGTAAGCTTCCGGTACGCGTACGGTACGCTTTATGTATGGTGCGCGTACGTAATATTTATGCTCCGTGTGCGCATGCGTACGCGATTTACGTACGCGTCGGTACTTCCTACGCGCACGTTACGCGGAACCGCCGTATGTGCGTGCGAGCGTGCCTCTAATGCGCGTGTGCGCGTGCTTTTAATGCGCATGCGCGTGTGTGCGCGTCTTACGTACGCGCATGCGTACTTTTACCGTGCACGTACGGTAAGCTTACGGAGCGCGCACGGTAGGTCATGTGCTCCAGAAACAACACTTTTCATTGGTTTAAACTTGTTTCATTTCCAGAAACTTCCTACACCACACCCATTCCCCTCATTACTGCTTGTGATTCCCTAGGAGAAGGAGCTGAATTGTCTTTGGGATACAATGGCAGAGCAGCAGTCCTCTTCTGGGAGTGAGCAGGACAGCATTATTAGACAAGGAGGAAACAGAAGAATTCTTTTGTATGGGAATATTTCACATTTCCAAAGGGGCAGAAAAAAGTCAATGCTCCATTAGTCACCTGCACACTTTGTGGGCGTGTCTTATCTAGAGGAAATCCAAGGAAGAAGTTTTCTTTTGGAAATTTCTCTCTTTTTAGACACATTCGGGATGTACATCCTGCGACTTTTGCTCGACATACTGAAGCAACCCCTCCAGTAAGTCAGCCGAGCACATCCGCAGAAGCTCAGCCGAGTACATCTTCGGCAGCTCAGCCGAGCACTTCCTCTGCGGTGGGAGCATCACCCTCTTCTGCTCCTCTGGACATCTACCCTTGGTTTCAGAGAGTACATATAAGGTGCAACACTTGTTACTCTCTTATTGCTATGGGGGATACTAGTATTCCTCTAATAGACAATAGGATTGAGCAGCACAATTGCGGTCCCTTTTAATATTCCCATTCTTTCTTTCCTCTGTCCCTGTATTAACACAAGGGCTCTTTTAAGAGCCACCCTACCTCAATTTTTTTATATTTATTTTATCACTTTCTTTTAAAAAAAATGTTTACCGTGCGCGTACGATACGTGCACCTTTTCTTTTTTTTTCTTTTTTTTTTTAAATAAAATATTTATTTCACCCTTCAATGTACTTGAGGGACCACAAGTGAAATGAGAAAAGCAGAGTGAGGAGAAGTGAAAACAAGGGAGTACGAAAGTAAATGTGTGATAAATACAGATATTTCAAACTTACCTGACCAACAAAATAAGTTAATTATCATTAAATGGTTTTCTTTAATTGCTAGAAAAAAGGATTCATTTTCCTAAATTTTCTTTCTCAATCTGTAAAAAAAGAAAAAAAGTATTAATATTTAACAATACATTTTAGAATACAGTACACATATTTTCATATTTAACAAAGACATTTTTTGCCCTTTTTTTGCTGTTTTCAGAATATATTGAATTTCACTGCAAATTGTGAAACCAATTGCATTCATCACTTAACAGCGGGCAAAAAAATTAACAATCTGAAAGATTGTTTAAAAAAAGCCCTGAATCTCTTCTCAGTAAAACATACCTTGATAGAAATGTAATATATATAATAAAAATATCGTCTAACAACAATAACTATTTGCAATAAATAACGTCTGTAAATCTTGTTGCTTAAGCTTATACACCCAAATAATATCTGTCAAAGAAGTCCACAAGAGAATTTTTTACCTTTCCATGAGGCCAAATGGTAATTTTTAAATTCTTTTTGGATGAAATATCCAATGGTAATCCAATAAAATCGCAAAAAATGATTTGTTCAGAAGTTGCAATTTGTATCTAAAATTTTGGTTTTAGAAAAATTAAATAGGAATTTGGTAATTCTGCAGGCAAACGTTGCTTGAAAATCAATTGAGAATCATTACACAGTGTCCAGCCTTTTTCACATTTAAGATAAACTGTGTAATGACCAGAAGTTAACGAAGGTCCATCATGGAAAATTATTGCAACTGCAACAAAAGTTTTTCCTGATATTGATAATTGAGTTCCTACAAACTTCTTTATAAAAGTGTCCAATTTTGTTCCATCAGCTCTACAACGTTGAATCATTGAAATTACATACTGTCCATATTTCTTTAAAAATAACGTTGAAAACATGTCTGATTTACATTTAGAACATTCCATGCTGTGATTGGCATCTTTAACTAAGTTACTAAAAGTGACTGATTGACTCTCTGGTAATGATAAATATATGAACCTTTCTGAATCAACATTAGAGCTGCATGTGTTGAAACAGTTTTCACAACTATGTTCCCATTTATAAGAGACCAAACATATTTTCTATTTCTACCCCTTCTTCTTCCAGTACCATAAGGATATACATCAAGAATTCCTGTGCATCTTGCTGGACATTTTGAGTAAACTGTGTATTTCCTGAACATACATCTAAAAGTTTTCTAACATCAGAAGCACTTTCTATTTTAGTTGTATCATTACTCAGCTTCTCAAAAAGAAAACTCAGCAGAGAACAGAATCTTTTTTCATGATTTAGTATTATCTGCTCTTGCAAACTTTCAAGATAAAATACAACATTCAGCACTACATTAGCGTAGCAGTTGACACCAGAGCTATTTTCAAAATGACAACCAACAACCTCTTGAACACTGTCCTTTTTCTTTTTGCTTGCAATCACATCACTCTCCTTTTGTTTTCTCTTCTGTACATCCTCATTACAGATATTCTCAATTCTCCTTTTCCGAGAAACAACACGTTTTTCAAACACAGGATACTGACCTAAATGAGGAGCATAGGTTCTTCTTAATCTATTATACTCCTTTACACAATTTGCATCTGCACTAACTTTTTTTTTTTTTTTGAAAGACCTTTATTCAGAGATACAAGTACACAGCTGACAGCCTACAACCCTGCGGGCCGGCCGCGGAGGATACACCTTATGTCGCTAAATTACACAGCCCTGTGCCGTCAACCCGGGGGTACGGCGGCATTAATGGATGCAATCGTACCAAGTTTTCAAGAAGGATATTGCAGGTCTCAATTTCTCTTAAAACAACTATACAACAGAGGCTGGTGCCTCAACAGAAACAATCAAACTCCCCCCTCCCCACCCCCCCTAACTACCAGTCAACACTGTTCGTATAGAATACATTTCACGTCCCGGAGCTGCGGCCTCCGGTTCTCTCTCCCAGCATTCAGAGTAACAAGAGCGGTGGGATTCTACACATCTCCGGTGTCATCCTGCGCGACGGAAGGAGGCTCACAAATGCCCCCCCTAAAATCATTCCACCTGGACCACACCTCGACCCTCTTACGGGGGCACCCTCTCGCCACGTACACAGTCTTTTCCTGCAACATGCACCAGTCCATATCACTGTTCCATTCTGACAGTTTGGGCGGAATAGGACTTCCCCAGAGCCTGGCTATATTCCTCTTCGCTACCATTTGTCCGAGCGTCACCCAGAGCCTCCCTTTTGGTGGCAGATCCGTTGGTTCCCATATATTGAGGAGGCACCGCTTAGCCTCCGGGCGAATCTCCACCTCCCACACCTCCTCCATGCACCGCACCACTTTCCGCCAGTACCTCTGAATCTTCGGGCAGTCCCATAACACATGAAAAAAGGTACCCGTGTCCCCACAACCCCTCCTACAGTGTGCTGTGTCCACCCTCCCCATTGCGTGGAGTCTCGTGCAGGAGATATAGACTGTGAAGAATCTTCAGCTGAATAAGCCGCAGTCGGGCTGATATCGCGACCTCCCGCGGGGAAGCCAAGGCGTAAAGCCACTCCTCGTCATCTATCTCTAGCCCTTCAGCGACCCATTTGTCTTTAAGGGGAATGAGCATATCTGGGGAGTTATTGATAAGCTTCTTGTAGGTGAGGGAAATGGCGTGTTCCGTGAGGTGTCCATCCAGCAACCTATCTTCAAGCGGGGAGGCTGGTGGCAGTTTGACCTCCGTAGGGATATTAGCCTGTAGGGAGTGACGTATCTGCAAATATCTAAAATATTCGGTGTCCGCCAGCTCATATGCGTCTTGCATTTGGGCGAACGTGCGGATCCCTGTAGGGCCCCAGATGTCTTTAATTTGTGAGATACCGATCAAGTCCCAGTTGCGGAACCCCTTGGTGTGTCCCAGATTACCCAGAGCTTCAGAGGCCCAAAGTGGCGTGGCCATCGTGAGGACCCCGGACCAGCCGAGCTTCTTCTGAGCGATGTGCCATATCTGCACCGAGTGGAGTGTGGGACCGGTGAGTCGGCGCCTACCTCGTCTCGAGTAAAGTGCTAGTTCATAGTTCCCCCCGGGAAGCAACCATCTGTCCATACCGTAGGCCGGATCGTTCCCGTCTCCGTACGTCCCTTGGTTAATCGCGGATAGGTGGGCCGCCCAATAATATTTACGGATGTCGGGGAGAGCTATACCGCCGTCGTACCATCCCAGTGTGAGCTTGGCCAGTGATATTCGGGGTGACCCAGCCCAGAGGAGGTCGCGCAACGCAGCTTCAATAGCTAGGAAGTAGCTGTTCGGAACCAGGTCCGGGTAGTTTTGTAGCACGTAGAGAAACCGCGGGAGCGCTAGCATCTTAAATAGGGCTGCCCGGCCCAGCAAGGACAGTGGCAGGTGCTGGCAGGATTTTGCCTCACTCTGGAGCCGGAGCAGCGGCGGCTTAAGGTTATGCTCGTAGAGCAGAGCTTTATTACTGGTGACGTATACTCCCAGGTACTTGAACCCGTCCTCTGCCACCGTGATAGGACACGTGTCAGGGAGCCGTGGAGGGTCCCCACGCAGGACGTACAGATGTGATTTGGCCCAATTGACCCGGAATCCAGAATTGCGCCCAAAACTGGCCAGTATATCGAGTGCCACGATTATCGACCCTCGCGGCTTATAGAGGTTAAGGAGTATGTCATCAGCATAGAGGGATATTCTGTCCTCCCACCCCTCCTCCCATGCTATGCCCTTCAAGGTGGCAGTCTGCCTTATCCAGGCCGCGAGTGGCTCCAGGGAGAGGGCAAAAAGGAGGGGAGAGAGGGGGCAGCCCTGCCGAGTCCCTCTCGCCAGCGTGAAGACTTCAGACAGCTTGTTGTTTACCAGCACCTGCGCCAGTGGTTCAGCATACATCAGACGCACCCAGGCAATGAAATGAGGCCCAAAGCCCAGTTTACGCAAGACTGCGAACATATATGGCCATTCCAGAGTGTCGAATGCCATAGTGGCGTCAAGAGAGACCACCACCGCGTCCTCCTGAAGTCTGTGGCGCTGCCCTAGTACACCATTCAATCTCCTGATGTTTAGGGCCGTGTTACGGTGGGGCATGAACCCCGACTGGTCGGGATGGATCAATGAAGGAAGCACCGACTGAAGCCTATTGGCCAGCGTCTTCGCCAGTATTTTAGGCTCCGCGTTTAGAAGCGAGATTGGTCTGTACGATGCACATAAGTCTTTGGGTTTCCCTTCTTTCGGTATTGCCACTATGGTCGCTATACGCTGATCCCGGGGCAGCATCCCCACCTCTCTGCTGTGATCGAACATGGGTTTTAGGTGCTTACTAGTGATGTCCGGCTGGAGTTTGTAAATCTCTATGGGAATGCCATTGGGCCCGAGCGCCTTACCCGGGCGGAGGTCCCCTATCGCCCGCCGCAGCTCCGTCTCGGTGATCGGGCAGTCCAGAGCTTCCCGGTCTGCATCCGAGAGGGTGGGCAGGCGTATGTCAGTAAGGAGGTTCATGGAGTCCTCCTCCGGCCGGTCCGACTCCCTCCTGTAGATCTGCTGGTAGTGACTAGCAAATTGTTGGACTTTTTCCCGGGGCTCTGTGAGCACTCTCCCTGACTCGGTGCGCAGCTCCGGCACCACCCTGTCGGCCTGCTGTTTCCTCTCGAGCCAGGCAATAAGTTTCCCAGCTTTGTCGCCCTGGTCGTATATTCTACCAAGCTTGTGCCGAGCCAATGTCTGAGCTTCTTGGGTCACCAGCGCTTTGTACTCAGCCGCCTTCAATTGCATCTTGTGCCTGGCCTCCCGGTCTCCGCTAGACGGCGCCTCCCTCTCTAGTTCTTCCAACTCTATCTCCAGTGTAGTGACCCGCTGGCGTTGCTCCCGCCGCCTAGCCGCTATAGCCGAAAGCGCTTCACCCCGTATCACGGGTTTAAATGCCTCCCACAGAGTGACAGGGGAGTCTACCGACCCATCATTCTCTTCGAAATAGCGTGAGATTGAGGTGGAGACGTGTTTCCTAGTGACCTCATGTTTTAGGTGCCAGGCGTTTATTGGTGCTATACAGCCCTCCCGTCTATCCCCAAATGTGATATGTGTAAGGACCGGAGAGTGATCGGAAATGCCCCTAGGGAGGAGCTCTGCTTCCCGTACCACCATTTCTGGCCGCAGCAGGGTAAGGATGTAATCCAGTCGTGAAAAGGAGTGATGCGCCCCAGAAAAGAAAGTAAAGCGGCTGTCGTTGGGATGAAGCAGGCGCCAAGCCCGAAGGCTTCAAGGAAGTCCGCCAACCACCTTTGCCCCTGGAGTATGTCCCTGGGGGGCTGCCTATCTCTGGTTCCCGACGCCACTGCGTTAAAGTCCCCTCCCAGCACTAGCTGACCTTCAGGAAGAGAAAGGAGAAATGTGCCCAGGTCTGCGAAGGCCCGGGCCTGGAGTCCTGGCGGGACGTAGATTGAGAGTAGGTTAAGCGTCCGGCCCTCCCAACGCCCGGATACAGCCGCGAAGCGGCCCTGTGGGTCGGTCTTGGTGAGGTCTATGTGGAGGGGCAGCGAGCGACGCAGGAGTATCCCCACCCCCCTCGATCCGGAGGTGAAGCCTGAGTCTACTGCTAGAGTGTAGCCATATCTATTCAAGGCCCGGCAGACATTCCCCAGCAAGTGTGTTTCTTGCATGAGCACCACATCTGGCTGGTGTCGTTTGAGAAATTGTAGGACTACAGTGCGCTTGAGTCTGTCCCCTAAACCATTGACATTCCAACTAAGGACCTTCAAACTTTTCTCCCACCTCCTAGCCATATCTATTTCTTGTTAGGGTGCTTCGTCCCACCACCCCAGCTTCGAACATGCGGACATAGATCGTGTGACTGAACAGAATCCCCAACTCCCACCCCTCCCTGGTTCCCACCCCACAATGGCATAAAGTGCAGAAGACTACAAGTTCTGCCAACCATTCAGGCCACCCGCTCCCCTTTAAATCTGACCCCAACATCCCTGCCCCTTCCTGCAAAAACAACCCCCCCCTCCCTGCCCCCTGCTCCGTGGTGTCCAAACTACCCACCACCCCAATTAGCAGAGCGCCTGTCGCCCAACCCTGCCCCGGTGGACCCCACCGAGGAACTCTACTTGGGAAGTTCGTGGGCCAACCCCCTCCTGGCCGCCCGTCCGTGGTGCCCCAGTTCGTTCTGCCCCATAGGCCCAAAGTGCCACATAGAAACTGGAGCCATCCCCAGAGGTGGGCAGGTAATCAAACTGCCTCAAGGGCCAGCAAGTCTCATAGTCAAAAACCCCCCCCACCGGTGGTATACTTTACTGTCCGACGTCTTCTCATCACCGCTCTCGTGTTCTCATCTCGCTGCAGCGTCTCTGGGTGAGTCCCAACGGGGACTGTTCGACCTGGAACGCCAGGACCGCTGACTCAGCTCACCACTTTCCGCTCGGCTTGCCGCTGACCCTGGGGCGGGGAGCCCCGCGCCCCGCCATCGATCGTCGTCTCTCCGGGAAGCCTCCGCCGTCTCACCCGCGTCCAGCCATTCCTGCACCGCCGCCGGCGAGGTGAAGAAGAGGGATCTGCCACCAGCTATTACCTTCAGTTTGGCAGGAAAGAACATCATGTATCTGATCCCACGTTCGCGTAACGCCGCCTTGACCCCTTGAAAGGACCGTCTTTCCTTCTGGACTTGGAGCGTGAAATCGGGAAAGAACCGGACCGTGGCCCCCTTATACTGCACATCACCGTGCTGTCTTGCCGCCTGGAGAATAGCATCGCGGTCCCGGTAATTCAGTACTTTCGCTATAATTGTCCGCGGCAGGGCCCCAGGTCTGGGTCGTGGGATCGGAGCCCTATGTGCCCGCTCGATTGTGAAGAGCTTCGAGAGGCGCTTGGGTTTCAGGTGCTTGAGGATCAGGTCCTCTAGAAAGAGCTCCATACATTCCCCTTCAAGTCCTTCCGCCACACCTACAACGCGGATGTTGCTCCTCCGGGCCCTGCCTTCCTGGTCGTCAAGGCGTAGGGCCATCAGCCGGTGCTGGTGGACAAGCTCATTAACCCTGCCCTCAAGCCGCTTCTCCGAGTCCTGCAAGGCCTTTATGTCAACTTCATTAGTCTTGGACCGGTCCGTGGTTTTCCCCAGGTCTGCTCGGAGCAGGTTCACCTCTATGGTGATCTTGTCCATTTTGGTCTCCAAGGTTGCACCTAGGGTTTGTATCGCGGCCATTATGGACTTCAAAGAGGGCTCCGCCGGACCTGCAGCCTCCTTCGCAGCCCCTTCCGTCTGCGGCGGCGCCTTGGCTATTGTATACTGATCCAGCTTGTTGGTCTGGGTCGCGGTTCCACCTTTAGGCCGCATGGCGCTCCGGCGCCTCGCGGGCCGATTGCGGCACCGCCGGTCGCAACACCCGAACACCCACTGGTCCGTGCCAGATCCGGTGCCACTCTTATGTCGTGTCCGTGGCGTGCCCGCGGCTCCCCGGCGCTCTCCAGGGGTCAGCTAAGGGAAGGCGGCCCCCACCGCAAACAAACAGTCCAGGCCCCGGGCGCAGGCCGCGTCGTCCCACACCTCCGACTCTCAGGCGTCCAGTCTATCTCCGGCCACGAGCGCTGGCCCCCACCTGGCGAGTGATGCAGGGCACACCCACAGCAGCAGCCCCAGCCGATCCTCTTCGCTTCTGCCGCAGTTCAATTCGAAATGGCCGCCTCTCTCTGGCCAGGGAGTTCCCGGCTTCAGCCCCGGTTGTATAAGCACGTCAGTCCTCTGGCCGTCTGTAGCATGCCAGCGGGGCAGACAAGCGCCCGGGTCCAGCGACGCCCGCCACCGCAGGCGAGGCCGCGTCCTCCGTCGCCGGCGCCCCTCTGACCACGCCGTTATGTAGGCCAGAAGCCGGGGCCTCGAGTGGCGTTGGGAGCGGCCAGGGAGCTCCAGGGGTGAGGCGCCTGGTTGCCGTCGCCCGTCGCGGCCGCCCTCCCAAGTCGTGCGGTGATCGCAGGAGGTCCCGGTTCCACTTTTGTAGGGCAATGGGCCTGGGGAAGCTGGGGGATCCCGAGGGTGCTCCCCTCAGCGCGGATCTGTGCCGGATTTCAAAGGACACCGACGGCTCCGGCGGAGCTCCGGGATCAGGCGGCCATTTCTCACGGCGCTTGGCCACGCCCCCCTCTGCACTAACTTTTGAGTCATCAAAGTCTCTGAATAGACCAGATAATGTTTTCACTCGTGACAAAGCAACATATGCCATACCTTCTTTGAACACAGTAGAACCAATGTTTACAAAAGCACTATCTACAGTTAATCCTTGAGATTTGTGAATAGTTACAGCATATACTAGAGAAAACGGAAACTGCTTCCTACGTACATATAAGTCTTTCACAAGCAAGAAACGAACTGAACAACGACAAATGTCTTTAACCTCTTCAATCTGATCAAATTTTATTTTTAAAAATTCAATTCCATCTTTTTTCTGGTATTTCACAAAACCCACAACTTTACCCATAGCTCCATTCACTAAACCTTTTTCTACATCCAAATTTCTTCTTAAAAATACTCAACAGTTCATGCAAAGATATAGATTTTTTTCTAATCCAGCTGTTTTCGAAATGTTCTTCTCTAGAGAATCCAATTTATTTTTCAGTTTGCCTGTTAATGTAATAGTAATTCCTTCATGCTGAATTTTGTCCACTGCTTCCACTTTCTTAATCTCTTCCTTTTCCAATTTCAAAAGTTCCTCATTGAATATTGAGCATTCACGTAGTGTTGGCATTAAGCAGATTACAGTATTTTTTTCTGCAATGTTCTGGTATATTTTCTCTGCAACTATTTCTTCATTTGGAAATAAATTATGTAGCAACCGACTCTGTAATGCTTCTCTGCCAACTTCTGTGAGTAGTCCAATTCTGATATCTTTCAGAATACTTGCATAATCTTCATCGTTTGCTTGCCTCATATTGGTAGTGAGTTCTTTGTACTCAAAGAATGACCAAATATTCGCATTACCAATACTTCCTAATGACTTCTTTGTGTCTTCATGTGTCACAGTATTAAACACTGGTTGTCCTTTTAACTGGAGTGAGCTGCAGAAGATCCCCAAAAACTATAACATGTTTTCCACCAAATAACACGTCATAGTCTCTCTTTAGAATTTGCTGCATTCTTAAATGCACAAAGGCAAGCATTAAGTTTGATACCATGCTGACCTCATCAATAATGAGAACTTGCATCTTCAACACTCTTGAAACTTCAAAGCATGCTTCTCCTGTTAGCTTGTGATATTCTATTTTGTTCTCATGCTCCACTGGTAACATTAGCAAGAAATGTAAGGTAATTCCTTTTATGTTATATGCTGCTAACCCAGTTGGAGCAGTAACAACACAAGACAAAGTTGAATCAGTTTTTTGCTGTAGGTAGCTTCGGATGACTTTAATTAAGAAACTTTTTCCAGTTCCAGCTTGTCCACTCGCATACATCCTGATTGGTTCAAATGATATGCATGAGCGCTCTTTATTTTCATGTAGTAATCCATGATCAATTTTTTTTGTGACTTCTTCATAAATTTGTTTTTGTTCTTCATTCAGTTGCTGTTCCAAATATGTTAAGTCTACTAAATCTTCCTGAGCTTGATTCATAGCTGTTTCCACTTCAGTCATTGCTATTGCAGCTTCATTTTCTACGATTGGTTGTCCTAGCGGATCTTGACTGAGTGTTCCAGAACTTTGGCTGTCTTGAGAACTGTCTCTAGCTACTTCAGCTGCAATTGTAGCTTCCTGTTCAATTTCTTCATTTAACATTTGCACATAATTTGTGAAAGTACTGCATTCAATCGTATCTTTACATGCATTAAAGGAATCTTCATAGCTGTGAAAATCTCCAAGTAATTCATCCTCTGAACGCCATGGTTTAAACAGCTGTAAAAGTGCTAAGTAGTCCAATTCCTTTTTGTCAGGAGTGTCGCAACTCAGCTTCCTGTGATTAATCAAACTTCCTTTTGTTTGCTTCACAAAACATCCTTCCTCACCAATGACTTTATATTTTCCATTGTTGATGTCTTCTGTGGCTTTCCGTGTAAAAATGTAGTTCTGCAGCACTTCATAGAGACACATGTTCTCAAGATGACGACTTCTTTTTGGGTAATATGTGTCCAACATGTTTGATTTCAAAATATCTGTACTTTCCGGGTCATTCTCTGCCAAATATTCAATTTCTCCAACAGATTTCAGTACCCGATTTCGCATTCCTGCAAGGCCTAAACTTACCCAAATTATTCTTCTGGATTTGGAGTACAGACTTGCAGATGATAATCTATCTGAGCATTCGTAGGATCCAATTTCTTGATGCGATAACATCTTTAAACTGAAACTGTATAGCTTTTTACTGACAGTCTTCTCGTGAGAAATCTCTTCCCACATTTCCTTCAATTCCGTTTTCTCAGATTTAGTGATGTAAGATGTGACATACCGAGCAACAGCAATAGAATTGTCAGCTACATACTGAATATCCATGTTAGCATTCCACATGGATAAAATGACTGGGTTGTAGTCATTTATATATTTTGACTCTTCTTTTCTTCTTAGGTTGTAGGTATTTTTAGGCGATTTTCTTGTAATAGTATGTCGCACAGCTGACATAAAACTGTTGACTTTTCCTTTTGAAAGAACAGGTCGTGGAAATCCAAATCGACATTTTGTGTAGAATTTTTCTTTACTCTTGTACTTTCGTCGACAGTATTTTCCACACCGATGACTTTGGAAACGTAAAACTTGCTCTTTTAAGTTTTTCTCTTCTGTGCTTTTAGGTACAGCACATGTTGCATATCCTTCGATGAAACTTAAAACTGCATCATCAGAATCTGTTCCAAATTTTGGGGCATTCTTGATCCACAACTGCATATGAATATGAGGAGCACCTCTTGCTTGGTACTCTTTTCTCCAAAAGAAATCCACAACTTCTCCAAGAGGTGGATTTTTTTTATTGCAGATGAAGGACATTATAGCCTCAAATCTATGATTGAAATATCTGCAAACATTAACCGGATCCAATGAGCACAATTCTCCTGCTGTCTTGTATTGGATGTTTTCAATATTTGAATTTGCCTCTCGAAGAAGATCATCCCAAGCGTACTCAGCACAGCTTAGGGTGAGAAACCATGTAGGAGTTCCTAAATTCCGTAACATACACTTCAATTCTCCATGGCGTCGGTACCAATATTCATTTGTCCCACGCTGACAAGCCATTAGATTAATCAATTGAGATTCCAAATGATCATCTCGCTGTTGCACTTTGTTCATAAAATCCTTTGCAGACACATTACGTAGATGTACTCCAGTTTTCAAAATGTGATTTACTGCATAAGATAGTGCTGACAAGTCACTTTCAAATAAAAGATGGAACAAATAAGGAATACTTTGACAAAATCTGGGATCTTCTGCATATAATCTTGTAGTCCGATACTCAGAAGCAGGAATCTGTACTGGACGTTCATCATATCGTCCACCTTTTCCTGTAGGAAACAGCTGGGGAAAACAACGAGCTTCCAAGCTCTCCTCCCATACACTCACGGGAGTTCCTTGTGCTTTTTTCATCTGGAACAGATCAATAGTGTTTGCCATAACTTCTTTAGAATGAAGAGGATGTATGCTGAAATGTTCATAAATTTCTTCTTCTTTTGATTTATCCACTTTTTCAATTTGCCCAGCTGGTATTCCTGAGTCTTGTAGTAAAACTTCTTCATCTTCATCCATATAAATTGTTTCATACCATTTATTATTTCTTTTCAAATATAAATTTGCTCTTTGTACTTTTCGTACATCTACCAGCTCCTGCCAAATTTTCTTGTTTGTTGGTACTCCATTAACCAAAATAACTAATGGTTCAGTTTCCAATCTATCTGCATCAATAGTTTCCATATTTGTTTTCAAATCCAATGGCAAATAGACAACTCTTCCTTTTAAACCTCTTTGTAAATCCGAAGGAGGTAATTTGCCTGTTTTGGGCTCCAAACGAACTATAGTCTGAAAAGGATGGACACATTGAATGAGTATAGACTCATACGTATTTAAATCACTAAGTTCTGCAGGAATTTCAGCCAATTCTAAATTATTATGTACAGCTCTTGCTGGCATTTTATTTTCTTCTAACTTGTTATAACAGTATTTACAAATACGGTGATATTCACCCAAATCAAAACAATTTTCCAGAAATAAATATGTAGCAAAATCCTTCCACTCATAATTTTCTTCTTCACTTTTTTTATAGAGATCAACATACCTTGTTTGATTTTTATAATGGCTTCTCCGGCAACAAATACAAGTAATATTTGGTCTTTCATTAGAGATGATAGTAAATGTTGTCATTTGATCTTCAAAATTTTTACTAACGGTGGGTTCTACATTCTCTTCCACATTTTCTTCAATTACTGTGTCATTATCTGCACTTTCTTGTTCTGGACCAAAGTAACAAAACTGAATTTCATCAGTAACCTTCTCTACATCTGATACAGATCCACGGAACAGAGCCCTATTCAACTCATTTAACTTTAGTGCTGGACTTTTAGCAAAATACAATCTTCTCACAAATGTTCTCATTTCAGTATGATGAACTGCCAGCATCCTAAAATGGTGAAAAACACTTTTGCAAACTTTCCTAGAAAGACAAGCCAGAGAATGTCCTTGCAAACCAGTATTCTCTCTCACTCTACATGGATCTAGTCTTTGAAGCACCTTAATCTTCTGTTTAACACTTTTTTTTACTATATTCTCTGAGAAACTCACGTAATTTATCAATAGATTCCTGTCGTACAGTACAAATACTACTACAATTCCAAGTGTACACTGGGGCTTTAGGACGTCTCCCCATAACCTCATCAGCTATCACTTCTTCCTCATTTCTTTGAACCATTTTCTCCTTTTCCATTATACAACCATCTTTCACTTCATAAGCATGACCTCTGGTGTCAACTGCATGCAGCAAACTATTACTTTGAAGATAACTCTCTTCATTAAAAAATGGTTCAGTACTTGAACTATGCATCCATTCTCCTAAATACACTTTACAAAAGTTATTTCTTTTCACTACTCTTTTCGTTTTGCTTTGTGACTTCATTACATTGACCATTTTATCTAATGTACGGATCCTGTTCAAAATTAAAATGAATAGTTTTCTTTTTAAATCTAAAGCCTTTGCTACAATTGATTCAATATCTTTTTTTCGCTTATAAAATTTCGCTTTCTTCTTATATTTTTTCACATCCTTTAGCAAATTGGACATCACTCTTCTCTGAAACATTTTTCTACGAATGTCTTTAAATGCTGTTTTTCTTTTTAAGTCAATCTTTATTGCTTCTAATTGTACATTAGCATTTTGTAATTTCTCACTTTTGTCCTGTTGTGTTCTACTTGAAACTCTATTTGCAGTGGGGACATTTTTCAAATGTGTTCTTTTTTTGAAGATATTTTTTTAAAAATCCTTAGTTTGCTTACCAGAAGACTTTTTCTTTTTTCCAACTTGAGGATCTTCAACTAATTTGGGTCCTCCAGTTGTCTTCAAATATAAATGTTTTTTCTGTTCTTTTCTCTTCCTTGATTTTATAGGCATCTTTAATTTATTTCACTGTTGGTGAGCAATATCTGAAAGAAATTAAAAAAAAATACCTTTATGTAATTTAAATTTATTACTATATTTTTTTGTGCTTTTCAAATCTTATAATACTATCTACCCCTTTCCTACAAGTGAAAAACACAATAAAACCAACACGAATTAAGGCTTCCCCTTTCCTACGAATGTAATTCTAAAAGAACCAGAGTGCCACGAATTGTATCTCTGAGAACAATTCCTGTGTGCGCACAGACTCATGGTGTGATTCTAGGCAGAAAACAAAATTTAATTTGCAATTTGAAAGCACACTTACTACTGTGGTAGAGCAAGTGATAATTACTCTAACAGTCTGACACATTTTCATTATTTTTTTCAGAAACAGAAAAGAGCACATGGCCAAACTGCTTTTTGAGACCATGAACATGTGCAACCTGAATGACGTACTACACTCTAGCAAAGGAAATGAGCCTTGGTGATGTTCAATGTATTAGCGTTACTCACTGCTATCTGAAACACCACACAGCACTGAATAGTAAGCTTGACTGTACATGAGAAACAGCTTGCTCTCTGCTAAGAGTGTGTTTCTGGAGACTGTCTACTGTCAAGTGCAAAAGAGATCTGCATTGATCCTTGCGCAACTGCATAAACATTTGAGACATGTATGTAACACTACATGGTGGTAAGGGTTAATTGGACTTTTGAACATGTACAAACTACATGACCCATTGCAGGAGTGGAAGGAAAATCTACCATGTTGATGTCAAATGTGTTTGCATTGCCCTCTCATTTGTGACATATTAATTTGGGCTCAATGGTAGCCATCACAGTTCAATAAAACAAGCTGCCCCTATCCTACGAATGCAATTCTGAAAGAACCAGAGCAACACGCATTGAATCTCTGAGAACAATTCCTGTGTGCGCACAGACTCATGGTGTGATTCTAGACATAAAACGAAATTTAATTTGCAATTTGTAAGCACACTTACAGTAATTATCACTTGCTCTAACACAGTAGTAACAGTCTGACACATTTTCATTATTTGTTTCAGAAACAGAAAATAGCACATGCCCAAACAGCTTTTTTATCCTGAATACAAACCATCACAGTTCTAAAAAACAAGCTGCGCCTTTCCTACGAATGCCATTCTTACAGAACCAGACCAACACAAATTAATTCTCTGACAACAATTCCTGTGTGCACACAGACTCATGGTGTGATTCTAGGCAGAAAACATTATTCCTGGGTGATACCAGAACACCTTAACTTATGGTGAAGACATACTCCATAATATCTTACAAGTTCAAGACAGTTAAATATCTCCCAAAACACAAAATGTGAAAAACAACTGAATCACATTTCTATTATTTATATCAAAATGCACCACATACATTCTCTCTCAAATTCATAACTCACCTTTAAAAGTAGTTAGTTGAGAAAGAAATGTGGCACTCAAACAGCAGATTATCAGAGCCAGAATCTCTGAGCTGTACACCTCTCTCCTCTCACCAGAACCAGTTAATGGCAATGTTTCCCTCTTTTTCCACACATATACATGTTAACTCCAAATCACAGTGCTTCCCACAATTTTTTCAAATGGAAACACACATTTCTATTGGTTGCAAATTTCAACCCTTTCCAAATGATCCCTTCCCCCAACATGACTTCTGCCTGCTACCATAGCAATAGGTCATGGAACACTGCTGTGAGCAGAGAGGTCATAAGTTCAGCACACAATGTTTCTAATCCTTAGAGCAAGATTGCTTAACTTTTCAAACCTAACAGCAAATCCAAAGTAATGTTCTGTGGGTACACATTTGTCTGAGCCAATACAAAACATGCTTGTAAAAATCTAAACATACAGCCTAGTTTTATCTGTAAAATGGTTTGAATCAGCCAATCATTTCTTTTTTTTTTTTTTTTTTTTTTTTAAAGTATGTTAGCCTCCATTTTACAACTATCTTTCTTTTCATATTGCCATTCTACTGAAAGACACCTTCTGAGTGCATCCAGATCTCCTTGAAAGATGTTCACAGTGTGGATTGTAGGTCACAGCTATGTCTTCTGGAGTGAAAAGTTTGCAGAAAAGAGAGGTATTGTGAAAGACCTTGCTTTGCCAAATGTAGACATTAAATGGATTGGTCAGAGAGGGTTAAAGTGGCACCAATTAATGCCTTTGGTGAAAACCTTTCTACATCTCCCACAGCCTAACCTTATTATTGTGCACTGTGGTGGAAATGACCTAGGCACTTTAACTGGGGTAGGTCTGAAAATGCTTATTAAGGACACCTTTGTGCAATTGATGTCACTTTTTCCACAAACTGCCTTTGTATATTCTAATATATGCCAAAGGCAAAAGTGGAACTGGTTCAACCAATTTTGTCCGCAGATTGACAAAGCAAGAAAGCACGTCAATAAGTCTGTTTCTGCTTTCCTCCGAGACTATGGTATGGGTTCTATATACCACAACAACTTGCGTTACAACATGCAAGACATTTATAGAGGAGATGGTGTACATTTCAATGATGAAGGGAACAGAGTCTTCCTCTTGAACTTTAGACTCTGCATCGGTACTTACTTGTAGGTACAAAAAAATACTCAATGAACACAACTGCTCTTTTTAGAGCCAACCAACATCTAAACATTTAATTTTGATTTTAATTCTTTTTTTTAATTTTTTTTTCCACCGTACGCATACCGTACGCGCACAGTGCGTGTACCCCGCGATTTAAAAAAAAAAAATGTATTTTTCACACTTATTGGTCCTTTTTGGACCCCCTGACAAAGGCTATTGGGTCTGCAACTCTCTACCTTGCCCCCTTTTCACGTTCTCCACCTTTGTTTTTTAGTGTGAGACACACAAAATGGCGGCCGACACTTCCTGATTTCGACCGACTGGAATGTTTACTGTCATGTAACCACCAATCAGAATTACGCTCGTGCACGGCAGCGTGCGCGTACGGTATGCTTACCGTACGCGCACGGTGCGCGCCTATAGATATATATGTACTTTTAACTGAAATTTTCTCAGGAACTACTGAACAGATTGACTCCAGATATTCAAAAGGCACATCCCTGTCCTGAAGACTACCTCTCTGCCAAATTTCAAGTAATTCTGTTCAGCCGTTCGGGCTGTACCTTGGACTAAAGGTCCCTATGGAAAAATGCATGGGGAAAACGCGTTTTGGGACCCCCCTTTTTTCTTGGCCCCCGCTTGACTAATCACCCCGAGACTTTCAGGGTAGGAGCTGAGTGGAGCGCCCCACCTATTTTGAAAAATTCGCGAGGATTTGTCAACCGGCGCCAAAGTTATTCAAAATAGAATTTTTAGATTTCCTATGGAAACACGGTCCTAACTATAACTATCTACTGGCGACCACCAGTAGATAATATAAAATATAATCTTAGCTGAGAAATATCCATCACAATTTTTTCACACATATCTCTATAAATGATTGAAAAATACACCCAACAGCCACATAACTACAAAATAAGGACCCAAGGCAGATGAGGACATGCTGCTAGAGCGCGCCCATGTCTGCTGCCCTTGGCACCGCAAGAGAAACTAGGAAGTGATTCCACTCGTGTCTGCCATTTTGGAAATGACCAAGCGGTCTTGTTGCTCTCTGCTCTAGACAGTGAGCTAGGACGCACAGACCATGCCCCCACTCACCAGCACGTAATATATGAACAGCTCTATGGGGTAAAAATGGTAATGTTAAGGCCCCAGTGCATGTCCTTCGGTGAATTGGCACAGAGGATGCCCTAAAAGCTGTCAGTACGGCACAGCTATTTAAGTTCCCATACTGCATAGTTCTCTGAGTGAGCTCATTCCTACGAGCACGACATGATGGCTATGATTTATGTGGTTTTTTACCACATAGAGTGTAACTACAGGCTCTTTTTGCCACCGGAGGGCCTGTTCTGCAAATGTCTTGCTTTATTTTTGTAGTGTTTGTACTACGTCTATGTGTGTTATTTTGTCTTGTGTTTTACGCCATAGGTATCACTGTTTTATTAGATGTGCGCACCTCAGCAAGCGTTGTATTTTAGTTCACATGACCTACCACGTGGAGGTCACTTCTTTAAAATATATAAAAAGCATATACAGCGTACTTGTTTAATTTACTAGTCTAAGCGCACTGTTTTCTGCCTGAAACTTTGCCAGGCTATCTCTTTTATTATATATTACAGGTTGCCAAGCAGTAACACCAAGTAGGTGCTAAAAAACCTTTTCTGTTAGCATGCAGTGTGTGTGAGGTCACTTTACCAGTACTATTTTAGGAGTGCAATCAGAGAGTTAGATCCTTGGTCCTGAAGAAAAGCCATGAGTATTGCCTTGAAACCTATAGACCTATAGAAAGGAAGGTACATTTCAACCTACACTTTCTATTCTCTCTCCCTACTTTTTAACTATGCCGCCTGGAGGACAGATTAAAGTATTACTTACCAAGCAGTTATTTTTAAACCTCCAACAATACCCCTCCTACTTCTTATATTTTCATCATTTAGAGCATACTACTTAGTGCTCCCGCATAACTCGCTGGTCTTAGCGGGCCCGTTCCGCAGCAAAATGGGAGGAGCCCTGTGATGAAACATGCCACCAAGGGGCAACCCTAGTGGGTGAAGGTTATATAGGAAGACCTAGAGTTTTCTCTTTATCTTGTGAAGGGTTAGCACACAGAGTACAGATGAGCTCTCTTGTTTTGAAGAGGACGAACTCCTCATGATATTCCTCTCCTCTACCCTTTTCTCTTGAGACAACCATATCCTGCCAATGACCCATATGAGAAGAAAGCTCCAGAGCTGGATACTACCCTTCAGGGCTATCACTGCGCTAGCTATATTGCTCTTAAGCATGTCTGCTTCTTTGCGGTATAACTGAGCCCCCAGATAGCGGCACAAGTCAGATTCCCATTGAAGACCCTGATAGTTAATCGGTCTGTCAGGTCTAATGGGACTGGGTTTATCAGTAAAAATGCAAGAGTTCATCCTATTGGCCCTTAATCCTGAGGCCTCAACAAAGGTCTCGACTACTGCCAACATTGATGGTAAATCTGACGTAATGCTCCTTACATAAAGCAGTATATCGTCTGAGCATAGTGATGTGTGGTGTTCTGTATGCGATATGTGGATTCCTCGATCTTTATTATCACATCCTCTTTCATTAGCCATGCCCACCATCGCCATAGTAAAAATAAAGTCGAAGAAAGCATTCATGGTGAGTTCTCCTCTTTATCTGGTATGATTCTCACACCGTTCACCCTGTCTTAAAACATGCAGGTGGTGGAGCGACTATGAGAGCGACCCAATGCATGATATTAGGCCTGTGGTCTAGTCTCCTGACTGCGAAGATAGATCGAAATCCTATTGTGCCAAAGTCTTATTCCAGATCAGTTATGACCACTACCGGCTTTAATATGGTGCAAGAGGTCTTGTCTAGGATTTGGCAGCAACAGAATCATCCCTTTTTTGTGAGTCAAGTAACAGCAGTGTATACCTCTAGTAGGCTGAGGGCTAGCTCCTTCACTTAGGTCATTTAAAGATCTGCTGATAGTCTATCGGCTACAGGGATTTGGCCCTGGCCAATTCAATTATCAGTTTTCGTATCCCTTGGACATTTAATAAAGCCTTCAGAGCACCTTTTAAGGTGGGAGTTAAGCCCCCCCCCCCATTCTGGATGAGCTACAAGGTTTTTTAGAGCCAGGACAGAAACCTCAGTACTTTACTCGCACCAAGTTGGGAATTAACCAAAAAAACTTGATTAAAACCCTTTTGGGCTTGTATCCTCTGCACGTCTGTATTCTGTTTTCTTGTGCTTTGTCTCCCTCTGGGTTTCGGTTTGGTCAATCAGGCCAGTAGCCTCCTGGATTTATCCACCTTACTACGCTGTTTTGGCATGTATTCTTCGCCTCTGTAATCCTTCCATTATTGTGGCTTTGGCATGTTTTTCCATGTGTAGAAGTAGCTCTTTTTGTACGTTTGAGTCTCATCAGGGAGCCTGTTCCCGTTCCCTGGGGCAGTGGTTGATCTAGGACAGTCATTTGCCTCTGTTATTCTTTTCTGTCTGTCGTTCATATGATATTCCCCTGATGGCCATTTTGAAAGCCTACCATTCTGTCAATCCACCGGAGGATGTCCAGATGTTCTCTGCAAACCAGTGGCAAATCGTTTCACTCATAGTGTCCCCAAACATACAGTTCTCCTGTGCAGCAGACTTCTGCTTCCTTGAAGAAATCGTCTTTGAATTTGCAGTTCCTGCGTATTCTGAGGAATTGGCCATAGGGGAGAGCATCCCCGATTTCTCTGGGGTGGGCACTAGTGCATTGGAGCAGGGTATTGCGTTCTGTCGGTTTGCAGAACAGAGTAGTATAGAGTCCACCCTCAGTAGTTTTAACTGTCACTTCGAGATAATCAATGTGGGTATTGCGGAGACAGTATGTGAATTTGAGATCAGGTTGGCAGTTGGTGAGCCAGTTGCAAAAGTCATTTAGTTCCGTGTCATTACCTTTCCAGATCATGAAGACATCGTCGATGCATCAACACCAAGGCCAGATTATGGACAGATGTGGGTTGTGTGTGTGTGTTGAGGACAAAGGATGTTTCAATATCATCAACAAACAGAATGGCAACATTTGGAGCGAAAACTGCTCCCATAGAGGTACCCTTGCATTGTCTATAGTATTTTACATTGAATAAAAAGTAGTTTTTAGTCAGCACTGTCTCGAGAAGTGAGATGATGAAGTCAGTGGGGACTTGGTGAGAAGAGGGACGGGCGTTGAGGTGGTTCCTAATGACTTCAGTACCTTTGTCCTGTGGAATATTAGTGTAAAGTGATTAAATGTCCAAGGTGACAAGGAATTCGCTTTTGGGGTCAAATGATTCTTGTTCAACTAAGTTAATGAAGCAGGTGGTGTCTTTCACTTAAGATGCTGTGCCCTGGACTAGATCTCGGATGAAAAAAATCAATATACCTCCCTAGAGGTTCCAGGATAGAACCACAGCCCGACAGGATGGGTCTACCTGGAAGTACTTCCTGGTATTTGTGGATTTTGGCAAAGTGTACAGCACCGGTGTGCGAGGAGGTTTGTTGTTTAGTTACAGGAATTCATTGTGACTATTGAAACCCAAATCCGCAGCCTCTTTAGTGATGGTCACAATAGAAGCTTAAATTTCCAAGAGTGGATTATGAGTGAGAGGTTCATAATGGGTGGTATTGCTGAGTTGATGTAAAAACACATTGTTCTATGCTGCCTGAAGTCATTACTTTTGAACATTAGTCCTGAAAGAGCTGGATAAACTAAAAAAATCGAACACAGGTTTATTCCCTACAATATTAGCCTTGACGAAAAAAAGAGCCTCTCTAACTTCAAATCCATGGACGACAATCATAACACCATGTGACAAAGGTGGAGGCATGGTTATCCAGGACAAGACTGCCTACAACAATGAATTTTTACGTCAACTCTGCAATACCTCCCATTATGAACCTCTCACTCATAATCCACTCTTAGAAATGAAAGCTTCTATTCTGACCTTCACTAAAAGGGCTGAGGATTTGGGTTTCATTAGTCACAATGAATTCCTGTACCTAAATAACAAACCTCCTGGCTGTACACTCTGCCCAAAATCCACAAATACCAGGAAGTGCCTCCAGGTAGACCCATTGTGTCGGGCTGTGGTTCTATCCTGGAACCTCTAGGGCGGTATGTAACGTTGGTAACAGGGAATACGCTGCTGTGCTTTATTGATCATTGGTAACTGCAACTTCACTACTGTTCTACATTAAGGGGTGTTAACTGGATGTACTCTGCTGTGTTTCACTGAGGTGTGGTAACTATTACTACACACATACTCTTGGCTGCCGGTCAGTGGACACCAAGGGTAATCTTAGCAGTCCTGGCGGTGAACATGAACGAGGCAGTGGCGCTGTTCGTAGCCTTGTTCAGCTGATGGACAAAGCGGGATACAGGGGAACTACAAATCCCATAAGCCTGGAGTGCGTCACAGTTACGTGCAGGAAGGAGGCAGAAATGGTATTTATCCTACAGTAGCGGTGAAAGCGGCCTTCTATGACATTATTGCGCAAATTGGGGAAAAAGGATCTTTGCTTTATATGTGCTTCTAGATTCCGTAGAAGGCGCCTACTCCTCATGTGTACTATTATTTTTCTTACCGGAATCTTGAGTCCTGAGATTAAGCATCACACCATGTAAGGTGGGACACATGATACTTTTAGGTGGGTATGTAAACAAGAAGGTTCATACTTAAAAATATTGCATACAGGAAAGTACTATACCTAAAAATATAGCTCCTTACCTCATTTCAGATATTTCCTTCCCACTCTTTCACCAATGAGATATCACAAACACCTGTTAAAAAGATATGCCTATAACTAACATGAAGTGTTCTAGGTGGTGTTAATTTTTCTTTACAGGTAATGATAATATAGTGCTATATATTGATATGCCAAAAAAGTGTTACAGTGAGTGATAGCCATATTGTTTATTTCTTACAGGTCTCCCTCCCTATCCTTCCCTCGCTTGATCACCTTAATCTTCCGTGCTTTAATAGCATATCGGAATTGAGGCGGTCGAGAGGTGGACCAAATAAGCATCGAACCAGCTCTGAGGATATATTGATCATATGAATTCTAAAAGTAACAGAATACGCTGCTGTGCTGTATTGAGCATTGATAACGGAATACTCTGCTGTGGTTCTTCAATGATTTGTAACTGCAAATTCACTACTGTTATTTATTGAGTGTTGGTAACCGGAAATACGCTGTTGTGCTTCATTAAGGAATGGTAACTGCGAATTGGCTACTGTGAACTGGCTACTGTGTTACATCGAGGAGTAGTAACTGGGAAAAGACTGCTTTGCTCCAGTGAGGTGTGGTAACGGAATAGACTGCTGTGCTATATTAAGCATTCTGTACTGGAAATACGCAGCTGTGCTTCCAAGATGATTGGTAACTGCAAATTTGTTACTGTGCTACAATGTTGTGTGGTAACTGGAGTATGCTGCTGTGTCTTCGAGGGGTTATAACTGGTGTATGATGAATGTCTCGTGAAGATGTGTACAATTAAACTTATTTCATGGCTTAGGTGGTTGGATGCAAATAGCATCACCAACTCACACTAGAAAATGCCTTAGGTGAGTTTGACACCTGTTGGACTTGGCCCTTCTGGCAGGTTCACCCCTGAAACTTTTTGCTTTGATTGGTGACTTGGTGATAGTGCTTTTTGAATTTCTGCGCACTTTCCCTGTGTCCCAGGGTAAAGTGCATGTGCACTCTGAGTGCATTTGGTGAGATAGGCCTGCCCTCCCATAGGAATGCATGGGGAATGTATGTGTCCCTGGTAGTTCCTGATGCGTGGGCATGGGGAATGTATGTGTCCCTGGTAGTTCCTGATGCGTGGGGTGTGCGGGCTCGAGTTTGGTATGTGCGGACTCGTGTGATCGAATGCTTCGCAATGATGTATGATGCGTGATTATGTCATGTGCGGAAGTGCCACTTCTAGGAGTTGGCATATTTAGTGTAAAATGTGCAGTGACTGCCTGTCGCGTGATTGGCTGAGTGACGTCATGTGACGGGCTAGGGAAATCCCCAGAGTCAGGAGGAGTCACCCAGTGGTGAATAGGGAGATCAGCACCTGGATGGGTGGGAGGAGTGCACCTTGGACCTGAATAGGGCAGGGCTTTCCCCACACAATGCTGGCTCCGCCCCCTGTGGTGCTACTGACGACCCTAGCCCTGCCAGTGAATAGAGTGAGGGGCTGAGCACATCAAGGGTGCTCCCCAACCAGCTGCGACTGGTTTTCCCCCTCACCCTGAACCAAGAACAAAGGGTTGTACTGTATAAAAATAGGGCTGCGTCCCCACAGAAACGGTTCTTTTGCCAAGATCCTGCCTGAGGGGGGCTGCGGCTGCTGCTGGACCAGAGGACCGCCACTTGGACTACCTCCCTGCCTGGAGGCCCAGGGAGCTGGCTCTGGGTCCAGCCTTGCCCCCACCCCTGCCCTGCTGCATGCAGGGGAGAACTTTCCTGGACTTTGCTGTTATCCTCTTTAAAGCGCTGGGAGCGCTTTATTTGCATCCCTAAGCGCCTGGAAGCGCTTTTCTTAGCCCCTAAGCGCCTGGGAGCGCTTTCAATTGCCTGATAGCGCTAGGAGCGCTTTATTTGAACCCCAGCGTAGAGGAGTGCTTTTCCTGAGAAGCGCCTGCAGTGTGACCGGCGGCGCGGCGCTTCGACAGCCTGCGAGGGAACCCCGACGTAGGGATTCCCCCGCTCTTGCCATATTCGAAGCGGGTGCCCACCCCGCATTGTGGTGCCCGAGCGGGAGCCTACCCCGCTTTATTGGAGGAATACTATCCCTAGCGGGTGCCCACCCCGCCAGGGACCTTGCCGCTCTGGTGGCACCCCCCTTTTGTGGGTATTTACTAGCGGGTGCCCACCCCGCGGAGGGACCACCGCCGCGGCCTGAGCCGCAGGAAAAGAGAGTGACGCCGGACTCGAGAAGCCAGGGGGTTGCCCGGCAACCGGGACCCCAACCGCCACGTCATGCCGACGCTGAGCGGAAGTAGGAAGTCCCGGCTCCCGGATCCCCGGCGACGAAGGAGAAGTCCTGCAGCCCCAGAGAAGCCAGGCGGGAGCCTACCCCGCTCTGGCAGACGCCCCCTCAAGCCGCCAGCACCGAGGGAGAGCCTCCCGCCGCGACCGGAGACAGTCTCGTCGATCCGGTGAGTGCGGGAGGGGGCATATTACTGAGCGCTGGTGCGCTCCATCGAGGCTCACATCGATTTCCTAGAGCGCGGACACTCCAACGTTCGGGGCACTGTGTTTTGAGCCACGAAGGCTCAGGGGGCATGAATGTTTAGAGCGCGAGGCGCTCCAACTTGGGCACAGATGTTCTCCAGTGCGAGTAGCACTTCAACAGTGGGGGCATTGTTTCACGAGCCCCTGAGGTTCCAACGGGGCCAGGCAAATTTGTATAGAGCCCTGGGAGGCTCCAACGTTGGCCCCAGCCTTTCTCCAGTTGCCCAGCACTTAGTGGGCAACTGCTACGTGTAGGTTGTGCTTTGTGCGCCTGGTGTGCGCAGCCTGCGCCGGCGCGCCCTGACTCTGCTGGACACAGGGCGTCCTCACCCCTTGAAGGCCAGTTGGCCTAGGGACTGCCACAGTGGTGGCTAATGTGAATTGGGCGTTATTGTTTCCTTTTCCTGCACCTCTGAATGTGTTATTTTATGCATCATGTGTTTTCCTTCCCTACACCTCTGAATGTGATGCATCATGTGTAACGTTCTATTACCCCTACAGGTATTGTGATACTTATGTGGTTGTTTGTTTTCTCCTAGTACAGGTGGTGCTAGGGAGGTCCTAGTTCCCTGCGTGATATTTTCCTAAGGTGGTTAGGGTTGCGTAGGAGGTACTTACCTGTTACCAGTGGGTACTGGTTGTGCGCTATATCTTCTAATAGTATGTGCTATGTTCTAAAGTATTATTCCTACGTTCTAAGTGCTATTTCTACAAAGTGCTAATTCCTGACAGTGGTCCCTGTGGCCCTGTCCCCTGTACATATAATCCCTTGTAAATTCTGCCCGTGCCTGTTGGCACATTGTTAAGTGTGTGTTCTTATCTAATGTGTTTTTGGTATAATACAAAGGTTATTTTTATAGAATACCTTGTGTGGAGTTTCCTTTGTGGTGGGCCTTGGGTGTTGTTGCTGGGTGCGCGCGCAAACGCTTTACACATCGCCTCAGGGATAAGCCTGACTGCTCGTGCCAAGCTACCAAGGGGGTGAGCAGGGGTTATCTTTGGCGTGTAACTTCCTTGCCCTGACTAGAGTGGTGGTTTCTGCCTGGCTTTGGCGCAAGCCCTAGCCAACCAGAAATCCCATTTCTAACAACACCCTTAAGGATTAGTTACGATTGAGAACTACAGATTATAATCACACTATAGCACCCATTCTGAATGGCATGTATGGGTGACATATGTGTAGCACGGATTGGACAAGTATGCGCTTAACAATTCCAATATGTTGTTTTTTTTACAGATGGATCTGAAACATTACGGAACAGGATGAGAAATAAGTGATCTTCGCTGTTCGTATGAGTGCAGCTTTCTGCTCTCTACTAAAATATAGGAAATTCCTAGATAAAGAACATCAGGGATGGAAACTATTTTGCCCTGAAGAAAGTTCCGAACCCGAATGGCCCATTTTTGGAGGACTGAAACATGTTGGCACTAGGATCATAGGTCCATTACGTCTGTGTATACCCCCTTTTTCCATTTTTAATATCCCATACGATTCTGCAAATGAAGGGATACCTGGAGCTGTAGGAGGATTTTTTATCTTTAAAACCCCTGGCCATTTTCTCTTAAGTGCTCCCTGGAATATGGTCGAGCCACCCTGACCTTCAGGAGTAAGGGTGAACCCTATGAGGAAGCATGACACTACTAGAGTAAGGGTTATTTAATAAAAAAAATTGCTTCCTTTCCCGCACTTGAGTGGTTGGTACCTCGGGAGGTTTTGATTACTGCCCAACTGCCTCTAATCTAGGTGAAATAACTGAGTTCTATGCTGTGTTTCCCTGAGGTGTGGTAGCGGAATACGCTGCTGTGCTGAATTGAGCGATCATTACTGGGAATACGCTGCTGCAGGTTATTGGCGATTGGTGAATTCAAATATAACACATTGTTACAATGATGGGTGGTAGCTGGAGTATGCTGCTGTGTGTCTGTGAGGGGTGTAAACTTTGTTTTTTTTTAGTCTGATTGGTTTGCCTTTCTTCTTCCTCTTTTCCTGAGCTAGCGCCGGCACACTTTCGAGTAGCTGTGCGCTGTACAAATTAAAGTTAGCACAGCAGAGTACACCAGTTATGTTATGTTAACAGAGTATGTATTTTTTATGATTCAGGTGTGGTAACTGTGATTATGCTGCTCTGAGGGATGGTAACTGGAAATATGCTAATATGCTACTGTGCTACATTGCGGGGGCAGTAAATGAGAGCACTCTGCTGTGTTTAACTGGGTTGTGGTAACAGAATACGCTGCTGTACTCCATTGTTGGTTTTAAGCTGTTGTGCTTCAGTGAGGTTTTGTAGAAGAATATAAGCATTGAGCGTTTGTTCCTGGGAATAATCTGTGCTTTATTGATGATTAAATACCCACCCCCTCCCTGTGTGCCACCCCATGTGACCCCCCACCACCCCTGCGCGGCCCCGCAACACCCCCAACTGACAATCGTGACCCTGCCTCCAGCGTGACCCCTCGATGCTGTGACCACCCTACCTTCTGGGTGACCTCTTCCTCGCGAACCCCCACCCACCCTTAACGCAACCCACCCTGCCCCCCTGTGACCACCCCACCCCCGTGAACCTCCCTGCGATCCCCACCATCCTCCCTGCCACACCACCAACGCCCACCCCCCTTTGTGACCCCGAACATCCACCCCCGTGACATGCCCTTGCGCCACATCCCCCTGCCACCACCCCCCCTCTATTCTCTCCCCCGCGCGTCCCCCCCCTCCATTCTCTCTTCCGCGCATCCCCCCCTCCATTCTCTCTTCCGCGCATCCCCCCCTCCATTCTCTCTTCCGCGCATCCCTCCTCCATTCTCTCTTCCGCGCATCCCTCCTCCATTCTCTCTTCCGCGCATCCCTCCTCCATTCTCTCTTCCGCGCATCCCTCCTCCATTCTCTCTTCCGCGCATCCCTCCTCCATTCTCTCTTCCGCGCATCCCTCCTCCATTCTCTCTTCCGCGCATCCCTCCTCCATTCTCTCTTCCGCGCATCCCTCCTCCATTCTCTCTCCCGCGCATCCCTCCTCCATTCTCTCTCCCGCGCATCCCTCCTCCATTCTCTCTTCCGTGCATCCCTCCTCCATTCTCTCCTCCCGTGCGTCCCCTCCTCCATTCTCTCCCCCGTGCTCCCCTTCCTCCATTCTCCCCCGTGGCGTCCCCCCTCCATTCTCTCCCCCCGTGCGTCCCCCCCCCATTCCTCCCCCGTGAGTCCCCCTTCCATTCTCTCCCCCTGCGTCCCCTCCCATTCTCTCCCCCGTGGGTCCCCCCCTCCATTCTTCCCCCGTGCGTCCCCCCCTCCATTCTCTCCCGTGCGTCCCCCCCCTCCATTCTCTCCCCCGTGCGTCCCCCCTCCATTCTCTCCCCCGTGCGTCCCCCTCCATTCTCTCCCCGTGCGTCCCCCTCCATTCTCTCCCGTGCGTCCCCCCTCCATTCTCTCCCCCGTGCGTCCCCCTCCGTTCTCTCCCCCCGTGCGTCCCCCCTCCATTCTCTCCCCCGTGCGTCCCCTCCTCCATTCTCTCCCCCGTGCGTCCCCCCCTCCATTCTCTCCCCGTGCGTCCCCCCCTCCATTCTCTCCCCCGTGCGTCCCCCTCCATTCTCTCCCCGTGCGTCCCCCCTCCATTCTCTCCCCCGTGCGTCCCCCTCCATTCTCTCCCCGTGCGTCCCCCCCTCCATCTCTCCCCCGTGCGTCCCCCCCTCCGTTCTCTCCCCCGTGCGTCCCGCCTCGTTCTCTCCCCGCCTCCGTTCTCTCCCCGCCTCCGTTCTCTCCCCGCCTCCGTTCTCTCCCCGCCTCCGTTCTCTCCCCGCCTCCGTTCTCTCCCCGCCTCCGTTCTCTCCCCGCCTCCGTTCTCTCCCCGCCTCCGTTCTCTCCCCGCCTCCGTTCTCTCCCCGCCTCCGTTCTCTCCCCGCCTCCGTTCTCTCCCCGCCTCCGTTCTCTCCCCGCCTCCGTTCTCTCCCGCCTCCGTTCTCTCCCCGCCTCCGTTCTCTCCCCGCCTCCGTTCTCTCCCCGCCTCCGCTCTCTCCCCGCCTCCGCTCTCTCCCCGCCTCCGCTCTCTCCCCGCCTCCGCTCTCTCCCCGCCTCCGTTCTCTCCCCGCCTCCGTTCTCTCCCCGCCTCCGTTCTCTCCCCGCCTCCGTTCTCTCCCCGCCTCCGTTCTCTCCCCGCCTCCGTTCTCTCCCCGCCTCCGTTCTCTCCCCGCCTCCGTTCTCTCCCCGCCTCCGTTCTCTCCCCGCCTCCGTTCTCTCCCCGCCTCCGTTCTCTCCCCGCCTCCGTTCTCTCCCCGCCTCCGTTCTCTCCCCGCCTCCGTTCTCTCCCCGCCTCCGTTCTCTCCCCGCCTCCGTTCTCTCCCCGCCTCCGTTCTCTCCCCGCCTCCGTTCTCTCCCCGCCTCCGTTCTCTCCCCGCCTCCGTTCTCTCCCCGCCTCCGTTCTCTCCCCGCCTCCGTTCTCTCCCCGCCTCCGTTCTCTCCCCGCCTCCGTTCTCTCCCCGCCTCCGTTCTCTCCCCGCCTCTGTTCTCTCCCCGCCTCTGTTCTCTCCCCGCCTCTGTTCTCTCCCCGCCTCCGTTCTCTCCCCGCCTCTGTCCATGCCGGGGCTGCCCCCCCCCCCCGCGCGTGGCGGGGGACCCCGTCCATGCCGGGGCTGCCCGCGCGTGGCGGGGGACCCTGTCCATGCCGGGGCTGCCCCCCCCCCCCCCCGCGCGTGGCGGGGGACCCCCCCACATGCCGGGGCTGCCCCCCCCCCCCATGCCGGGGCTGCCCCCCCCCCGCGCGTGGCGGGGGACCCCGTCCATGCTGGGGCTGCCCGCGCGTGGCGGGGGGACCCCGTCCATGCCGGGGCTGCCCCCCCCCCCGCGCGTGGCGGGGGACCCCGTCCATGCCGGGGCTGCACCCCCCCCCCGCGCGTGGCGGGGGACCCCGTCCATGCCGGGGCTGCACCCCCCCCCCCTGCGCGTGGCGGGGGACCCCGTCCATGCCGGGGCTGCACCCCCCCCCCCGCGCGTGGCGGGGGACCCCGTCCATGCCGTGGCTGCACCCCCCCCGCGCGTGGCGGGGGACCCCGTCCATGCCGGGGCTGCCCCCCCCTGTCCATGCCGGGGCTGCCCCCCCCTGTCCATGCCGGGGCTGCGTGCGTGGCGGGGACCCTGTCCATGCCGGGGCTGCCCCGCCCCCCCGCGCGTGGCGGGGACCCCGTCCATGCCGGGGCTGCCCCGCCCCCCCGCGCGTGGCGGGGGACCCTGTCCATGCCGGGGCTGCCCCCCCCCCCGTCCATGCCGGGGCTGCGCCCCCCCCCCCCCCGTCCATGCCGGGGCTGCCCCCCGTCCATGCCGGGGCTGCCCCCCCTCCGTCCATGCCGGGGCTGCCCCCCCCCCCCCCCCGTCCATGCCGGGGCTGCCCGTGCGTGGCGGGGACCCCGTCCATGCCGGGGCTGCCCCCCCCTGCGCGTGGCGGGGACCCCGTCCATGCCGGGGCTGCCCCCCCCTGCGCGTGGCGGGGACTCCGTCCATGCCAGGGCTGCCGCGCGTGGCGGGGACCCCGTCCATGCCGAGGCTGCCCCCCCGCGCGTGGCGGGGACCCCGTCCATGCCGGGGCTGTCCCCCCCCCCCCCCGTCCATGCCGGGGCTGCCCCCCCCCCGCGCGTGGCGGGGCCCCCGTCAATGCCGGGGATGCCCCCCCCGCGCGTGGCGGGGACCCCGTCCATGCCGGGGCTGCCCCCCCCCCCCCGTCCATGCCGGGGCTGCCCCCCCCTGCGCGTGGCGGGGACCCCGTCCATGCCGGGGCTGCCCCCCCGTGCGTGGCGGGGACCCCGTCCATGCCGGGGCTGGCCCCCCCCCCCGTCCATGCCGGGGCTGCCCCCCCCTGTGCGTGGCGGGGACCCTGTCCATGCCGGGGATGCCCCCCCCCTGTGCGTGGCGGGGACCCTGTCCATGCCGGGGCTGCCCCCCCCCCCCCGCGCGTGGCGGGGACCCTGTCCATGCCGGGGCTGCCCCCCCCCCCCCCCTGCGCGTGGCGGGGACCCTGTCCATGCCGGGGCTGCCCCCCTCCCGCGCGTGGCGGGGACCCTGTCCATGCCGGGGCTGCCCCCCCCCCCGCGCGTGGCGGGGACCCTGTCCATGCCGGGGCTGCCCCCCCCGCGCGTGGCGGGGACCCTGTCCATGCCGGGGCTGCCCCCCCCCCCCCCCCCCCCCGCGCGGCGGGGACCCTGTCCATGCCGGGGCTGCCCCCCCCCCCCCCCCGCGCGGCGGGGACCCTGTCCATGCCGGGGCTGCCCCCCCCCGCGCGTGGCGGGGACCCTGTCCATGCCGGGGCTGCCCCCCCCCGCGCGTGGCGGGGACCCTGTCCATGCCGGGGCTGCCCCCCCCCGTGCGTGGCGGGGACCCTGTCCATGCCGGGGCTGCCCCCCCCCCCGCGCGTGGCGGGGACCCTGTCCATGCCGGGGCTGCCCCCCCCCCCCCCGCGCGTGGCGGGGACCCTGTCCATGCCGGGGCTGCCCCCGCGCGTGGCGGGGACCCTGTCCATGCCGGGGCTGCCCCCCCCCCCCGCGCGTGGCGGGGACCCTGTCCATGCCGGGGCTGCCCCCCCCCCCCTGCGGCGGGGACCCTGTCCATGCCGGGGCTGCCCCCCCCCCCGCGCGTGGCGGGGACCCTGTCCATGCCGGGGCTGCCCCCCCCGCGCGTGGCGGGGACCCTGTCCATGCCGGGGCTGCCCCCCCCCCCGCGCGTGGCGGGGACCCTGTCCATGCCGGGGCTGCCCCCCCCCCGCGCGTGGCGGGGACCCTGTCCATGCCGGGGCTGCCCCCCCCTGCGCGTGGCGGGGACCCTGTCCATGCCGGGGCTGCCCCCCCGCGCATGGCGGGGACCCTGTCCATGCCGGGGCTGCCCACCCCCCCGCGTGGCGGGGACCCTGTCCATGCCGGGGCTGCCCCCCCCCGCGCGTGGCGGGGACCCTGTCCATGCCGGGGCTGCCCCCCCCCCCGTCCATGCCGGGGCTGCCCCCCCCCCGTCCATGCCGGGGCTGCCCCCCCCCCGTCCATGCCGGGGCTGCCCCCCCCGCGCGTGGCGGGGCCCCTGTCCATGCCGGGGCAGCCCCCCCCCCCCGCGCGCGGCGGGGCCCCTGTCCATGCCGGGGCAGCCCCCCCCCCCCCCGCGCGCGGCGGGGACCCTGTCCATGCCGGGGCTGCCCCCCCCCCGCGCGCGGCGGGTTTCATGCCGGGGCTGCCCCCGCGCGCGGCGGGACCCTGTCCATGCCAGGGCTGCCCCCCCCCGCGCGCGGCGGGGTCCATGCCGGGGCTGCCCCCCCCCCGCGGCGGGGACCCTGTCCATGCCGGGGCTGCCCCCCCCCCCCCGCGGCGGGGACCCTGTCCATGCCGGGGCTGCCCCCCCCCCCCCCCCCGCGGCGGGGACCCTGTCCATGCCGGGGCTGCCCCCCCCCCCCCCGTGCGCGGCGGGGACCCTGTCCATGCCGGGGCTGCCCCCCCCCCCCCCCCCCCCCGTGCGCGGCGGGGACCCTGTCCATGCCGGGGCTGCCCCCCCCCCGCGGCGGGGACCCTGTCCATGCCGGGGCTGCCCCCCCCCCGCGGTGGGGACCCTGTCCATGCCGGGGCTGCCCCCCCCCCCGCGCGCGGCGGGGACCCTGTCCATGCCGGGGCTGCCCCCCCCCCGCGCGCGGCGGGGACCCTGTCCATGCCGGGGCTGCCCCCCCCCCCGCGCGCGGCGGGGACCCTGTCCATGCCGGGGCTGCCCCCCCCCCCCGCGCGCGGCGGGGACCCTGTCCATGCCGGGGCTGCCCCCCCCCCCCCCCGCGCGCGGCGGGGACCCTGTCCATGCCGGGGCTGCCCCCCCCCGCGCGCGGCGGGGACCCTGTCCATGCCGGGGCTGCCCCCCCCCGCGCGCGGCGGGGACCCTGTCCATGCCGGGGCTGCCCCCCCCCCCCCCCCCCGCGCGGCGGGGACCCTGTCCATGCCGGGGCTGCCCCCCCCCCCCCCCGCGCGGCGGGACCCTGTCCATGCCGGGGCTGCCCCCCCCCCCCCCCCCGCGCGGCGGGGACCCTGTCCATGCCGGGGCTGCCCCCCCCCCCGCGCGCGGCGGGGACCCTGTCCATGCCGGGGCTGCCCCCCCCGCGCGCGGCGGGGACCCTGTCCATGCCGGGCTGCCCCCCCCCCGCGCGCGGCGGGGACCCTGTCCATGCCGGGGCTGCCCCCCCCCCCCCCCCCGCGCGGCGGGGACCCTGTCCATGCCGGGGCTGCCCCCCCCCCCCCCCCGCGCGGCGGGGACCCTGTCCATGCCGGGGCTGCGCGCGGCGGGGACCCTGTCCATGCCGGGGCTGCCCCCCCCCCCCCGCGCGCGGCGGGGACCCTGTCCATGCCGGGGCTGCCCCCCCCCCCCCGCGCGCGGCGGGGACCCTGTCCATGCCGGGGCTGCCCCCCCCCGTGCGCGGCGGGGACCCTGTCCATGCCGGGGCTGCCCCCCCCCGCGCGCGGCGGGACCCTGTCCATGCCGGGGCTGCCCCCCCCCCCGCGCGCGGCGGGGACCCTGTCCATGCCGGGGCTGCCCCCCCCCCCCGCGCGCGGCGGGGACCCTGTCCATGCCGGGGCTGCCCCCCCCCCCCGCGCGCGGCGGGGACCCTGTCCATGCCGGGGCTGCCCCCCCGCGCGCGGCGGGGACCCTGTCCATGCCGGGGCTGCCCCCCCCCCGCGCGCGGCGGGGACCCTGTCCATGCCGGGGCTGCCCCCCCCCGCGCGCGGCGGGGACCCTGTCCATGCCGGGGCTGCCGCCCCCCCCCCCCCCCCGCGCGCGGCGGGGACCCTGTCCATGCCGGGGCTGCCGCCCCCCCCCCGCGCGCGGCGGGGACCCTGTCCATGCCGGGGCTGACCCCCCCCCGCGGCGGGGACCCTGTCCATGCCGGGGCCTGCCCCCCCCCCCCCCGCGCGCGGCGGGGACCCTGTCCATGCCGGGGCTGCCCCCCCCCGCGCGCGGCGGGGACCCTGTCCATGCCGGGGCTGCCCCCCCCCCCGCGCGCGGCGGGGACCCTGTCCATGCCGGGGCTGCCCCCCCGCGCGCGCGGCGGGGACCCTGTCCATGCCGGGGCTGCCCCCCCCCCCCTGCGCGCGGCGGGGACCCTGTCCATGCCGGGGCTGCCCCCCCCCCCCCGCGCGCGGCGGGGACCCTGTCCATGCCGGGGCTGCCGCGCGCGGCGGGGACCCTGTCCATGCCGGGGCTGCCCCCCCCCCCCCCCGCGCGCGGCGGGGACCCTGTCCATGCCGGGGCTGCCCCCCCCCCCCCGCGCGCGGCGGGGACCCTGTCCATGCCGGGGCTGCCCCCCCCCCCCCGCGCGGCGGGGACCCTGTCCATGCCGGGGCTGCCCCCCCCCCCCGCGCGCGGCGGGGACCCTGTCCATGCCGGGGCTGCCCCCCCCCGCGCGTGGCGGGGACCCTGTCCATGCCGGGGCTGCCCCCCCCCCCCGCGCGCGGCGGGGACCCTGTCCATGCCGGGGCTGCCCCCCCCCCCTGCGCGCGGCGGGGACCCTGTCCATGCCGGGGCTGCCCCCCCCCCCGCGCGCGGCGGGGACCCTGTCCATGCCGGGGCTGCCGCGCGCGGCGGGGACCCTGTCCATGCCGGGGCTGCCCCCCCCCCCCGCGCGCGGCGGGGACCCTGTCCATGCCGGGGCTGCCCCCCCCCCCCCCCGCGCGCGGCGGGGACCCTGTCCATGCCGGGGCTGCCCCCCCCGCGCGGCGGGGACCCTGTCCATGCCGGGGCTGCCCCCCCCCGCGCGCGGCGGGGACCCTGTCCATGCCGGGGCTGCCCCCCCCCCCCGCGCGCGGCGGGGACCCTGTCCATGCCGGGGCTGCCCCCCCCCCCCCCGCGCGCGGCGGGGGCCCTGTCCATGCCGGGGCTGCCCCCCCCCCCCGCGCGCGGCGGGGACCCTGTCCATGCCGGGGCTGCCCCCCCCCCCCGCGCGGCGGGGACCCTGTCCATGCCGGGGCTGCCCCCCCCCCCGCGCGGCGGGGACCCTGTCCATGCCGGGGCTGCCCCCCCCCCCGCGCGGCGGGGACCCTGTCCATGCCGGGGCTGCCCCCCCCGCGCGGCGGGGACCCTGTCCATGCCGGGGCTGCCCCCCCCCCCCCCCGCGCGGCGGGGACCCTGTCCATGCCGGGGCTGCCCCCCCCCCCCCCCCGCGCGGCGGGGACCCTGTCCATGCCGGGGCTGCCCCCCCCCCCCCCGCGCGGCGGGGACCCTGTCCATGCCGGGGCTGCCCCCCCCCCCCCCCCCGCGCGGCGGGGACCCTGTCCATGCCGGGGCTGCCCCCCCCCCGCGCGCGGCGGGGACCCTGTCCATGCCGGGGCTGCCCCCCCCGCGCGCGGCGGGGACCCTGTCCATGCCGGGGCTGCCCCCCCCCGCGCGCGGCGGGGACCCTGTCCATGCCGGGGCTGCCCCCCGCGCGTGGCGGGGACCCTGTCCATGCCGGGGCTGCCCCCCCCCCCCCCCATGCTGGGGCTGCCCCCCGCGCGTGGCGGGGACCCTGTCCATGCCGGGGCTGCCCCCCCCCCCGCGTGGCGGGGACCCTGTCCATGCCGGGGCTGCCCCCCCCCCGCGTGGCGGGGACCCTGTCCATGCCGGGGCTGCCCCCCCCCGCGTGGCGGGGACCCTGTCCATGCCGGGGCTGCCCCCCCCCGCGCGTGGCGGGGACCCTGTCCATGCCGGGGCTGCCCCCCCGCGCGTGGCGGGGACCCTGTCCATGCCGGGGCTGCCCCCCCCGCGCGTGGCGGGGACCCTGTCCATGCCGGGGCTGCCCCCCCCCCCCCCGCGCGTGGCGGGGACCCTGTCCATGCCGGGGCTGCCCCCCCCGCGCGTGGCGGGGACCCCGTCCATGCCGGGGCTGCCCCCCCCGTGCGTGATGGGGACCCTGTCCATGCTGGGGCTGCCCCCCCCGCGCGTGGCGGGGACCCCGTCCATGCCGGGGCTATTCCCCCCCCCCCCGTGTGTGGCGGGGACCCCGTCCATGCCGGGGCTGAACCCCCCCCCCCCGTGTGGCGGGGACCCTGTCCATGCCGGGGCTGCCCCCCCCGCGCGCGGCGGGACCCTGTCCATGCCGGGGCTGCCCCCCCCCGCGCGCGGCGGGGACCCTGTCCATGCCGGGGCTGCCCCCCGCGCGTGGCGGGGACCCTGTCCATGCCGGGGCTGCCGCCCCCCCCCGCGTGGCGGGGACCCTGTCCATGCCGGGGCTGCCCCCCCCCGCGTGGCGGGGACCCTGTCCATGCCGGGGCTGCCCCCCCCGCGCGTGGCGGGGACCCTGTCCATGCCGGGGCTGCCCCCCGCGCGTGGCGGGGACCCTGTCCATGCCGGGGCTGCCCCCCCCGCGCGTGGCGGGGACCCTGTCCATGCCGGGGGCTGCCCCCCCCCCCCGCGCGGCGGGGACCCTGTCCATGCCGGGGCTGCCCCCCCCCCCCCCCCCGCGCGTGGCGGGGACCCTGTCCATGCCGGGGCTGCCCCCCCCCCCGCGCGGCGGGGACCCTGGTCCATGCCGGGGCTGCCCCCCCCCCCCCGCGCGCGGCGGGGACCCTGTCCATGCCGGGGCTGCCCCCCCCGCGCGCGGCGGGGACCCTGTCCATGCCGGGGCTGCCCCCCCCCCCCCCCCCCCGCGGCTGGGACCCTGTCCATGCCGGGGCTGCCCCCCGCGCGCGGCGGGGACCCTGTCCATGGCCGGGGCTGCCCCCCCCCGCGCGGCAGGGACCCTGTCCATGCCGGGGCTGCCCCCCCCCCCCCGCGCGCGGCTGGGACCCTGTCCATGCCGGGGCTGCCCCCCCCCCCCCGCGGCTGGGACCCCGTCCATGCCGGGGCTGCCCCCCCCCCCGCGGCTGGGACCCCGTCCATGCCGGGGCTGCCCCCCCCCGCGCGCGGCGGGGACCCCGTCCATGCCGGGGCTGGCCCCCCCCCGCGTGCGTGGTGGGGACCCCGTCCATGCCGGGGCTGGCCCCCCCCGCGTGCGTGGCGGGGACCCCGTCCATGCCGGGGCTGCCCCCCCCCCGCGCGTGGCGGGGACCCTGTCCATGCCGGGGCTGCCCCCCCCCCCCGCGCGTGGCGGGGACCCTGTCCATGCCGGGGCTGCCCCCCCCCCCCGCGCGTGGCGGGGACCCTGTCCATGCCGGGGCTGCCCCCCCCCCCCCCGCGCGTGGCGGGGACCCTGTCCATGCCGGGGCTGCCCCCCCCCCCCCCCGCGCGTGGCGGGGACCCTGTCCATGCCGGGGCAAACCCCCCCACCCCCCGTGCGTGGCGGGGACCCTGTCCATGCCGGGGCTGCCCCCCCCCCCCCGTGCGTGGCGGGGACCCTGTCCATGCCGGGGCTGCCCCCCCCCCCCCCCGCGTGTGGCGGGGACCCTGTCCATGCCGGGGCTGCCCCCCCCCCGCGCGTGGCGGGGACCCTGTCCATGCGGGGCTGCCCCCCCCCCCGCGCGTGGCGGGGACCCTGTCCATGCCGGGGCTGCCCCCCCCCCCCCCCCCCGCGCGTGGCGGGGACCCTGTCCATGCCGGGGCTGCCCCCCCCGCGCGTGGCGGGGACCCTGTCCATGCCGGGGCTGCCCCCCCCGCCCCCGCGTGTGGCGGGGACCCTGTCCATGCCGGGGCTGCCCCCCCCGCGCGTGGCGGGGACCCTGTCCATGCCGGGGCTGCCCCCCCGCGCGTGGCGGGGACCCTGTCCATGCCGGGGCTGCCCCCCCGCGCGCGTGGCGGGGACCCTGTCCATGCCGGGGCTGCCCCCCCCGCGCGTGGCGGGGACCCTGTCCATGCCGGGGCTGCCCCCCCCCGCGCGTGGCGGGGACCCTGTCCATGCCGGGGCTGCCCCCCCCCGCGCGTGGCGGGGACCCTGTCCATGCCGGGGCTGCCCCCCCCCGCGCGTGGCGGGGACCCTGTTCATGCCGGGGCTGCCCCCCCCGCGCGTGGCGGGGACCCTGTTCATGCCGGGGCTGCCCCCCCGCGCGTGGCGGGGACCCTGTCCATGCCGGGGCTGCCCCCCCCCCGCGCGTGGCGGGGACCCTGTCCATGCCGGGGCTGCCCCCCCCCGCGCGTGGCGGGGACCCTGTCCATGCCGGGGCTGCCCCCCCCCGCGCGTGGCGGGGACCCTGTCCATGCCGGGGCTGCCCCCCCCCGCGCGTGGCGGGGACCCCGTCCATGCCGGGGCTGCCCCCCCCGTGCGTGATGGGGACCCTGTCCATGCTGGGGCTGCCCCCCCCGCGCGTGGCGGGGACCCCGTCCATGCCGGGGCTATTCCCCCCCCCCCGTGTGTGGCGGGGACCCCGTCCATGCCGGGGCTGAACCCCCCCCCCCGTGTGGCGGGGACCCCGTCCATGCCAGGGCTGAACCCCCCCCCCCCGTGTGTGGCGGGGACCCCGTCCATGCCGGGGCTGCCCCCCCCCCCCGCGTGGTGGGGACCCCGTCCATGCCGGGGCTGCCCCCCCCCCGCGTGGCGGGGACCCCGTCCATGCTGGGGCTGCCCCCCCCGCGTGTGGCGGGGACCCCGTCCATGCCGGGGCTGCCCCCCCCGTGCGTGGCGGGGACCCCGTCCATGCCGGGGCTGCCCCCCCCCGTGCGTGGCGGGGACCCCATCCATGCCGGGGCTGCCCCCCCCCCCGTGTGTGGCGGGGACCCCGTCCATGCCGGGGCTGCCCCCCCATGCCGGGGCTGCCCCCCCCGTGCGTGGCGGGGACCCCGTCCATGCCGGGGCTGCCCCCCTTCCCGTGCGTGGCGGGGACCCCGTCCATGCCGGGGCTGCCCCCCTTCCCGTGCGTGGCGGGGACCCCGTCCATGCCGGGGCTGCCCCCCCCGTGCGTGGCGGGGACCCCGTCCATGCCGGGGCTGCCCCCCCCGCGTGTGGCGGGGACCCCGTCCATGCCGGGGCTGCCCCCACCGCGCGTGGCGGGGACCCCGTCCATGCCGGGGCTGCCCCCCCCCGTGCGTGGCGGGGACCCCGTCCATGCCGGGGCTGCCCCCCCCTGCGCGTGGCGGGGACCCTGTCCATGCTGGGGCTGTTGCCCCCCCCCCCCTGCGCGTGGCGGGGACCCCGTCCATGCCGGGGCTGCTGCCCCCCCCTGCGCGTGGCGGGGACCCCGTCCATGCCGGGGCTGCTGCCCCCCCCGCGCGCGGCGGGGACCCCGTCCATGCCGGGGCTGCTGCCCCCCCCCGCGCGTGGCGGGGACCCCGTCCATGCCGGGGCTGCTGCCCCCCCCCGCGCGTGGCGGGGACCCCGTCCATGCCGGGGCTGCTGCCCCCCCCGCGCGTGGCGGGGACCCCGTCCATGCCGGGGCTGCTGCGCCCCCCGCGCGTGGCGGGGACCCCGTCCATGCTGGGGCTGCCCCCCGCGTGTGGCGGGGACTCCGTCCATGCCAGGGCTGCCCCCCCCGCGCGTGGTGGGGACCCCGTCCATGCCGGGGCTGCCCCCCCCCCGTCCATGCCGGGGCTGCCCCCCACCCGTCCATGCCGGGGCTGCCCCCCCCCCCCCCCCGTCCATGCCGGGGCTGCCCCCCCCCCCCCCGTCCATGCCGGGGCTGCCCCCCCCCCCCGTCCATGCCGGGGCTGCCCCCCCCCGTCCATGCCGGGGCTGCCCCCCCCCCGTCCATGCCGGGGTTGCCCCCCCCCCCATCCATGCCGGGGCTGCCCGTGCGTGGCGGGGACCCCGTCCATGCCGGGGCTGCCCCCCCCCTGCGCGTGGCGGGGACCCCGTCCATGCCGGGGCTGCCCCCCGTGCGTGGCGGGGACCCCGTCCATGCTGGGGCTGCCGCGCGTGGCGGGGACCCCGTCCATGCTGGGGCTGCCCCCCGCGCGTGGGGGGGACCCCGTCCATGCCGGGGCTGCCCCCCCCCGCGCGTGGCGGGGACCCCGTCCATGCCGGGGCTGCCCCCCCCTGTGCGTGGTGGGGCCCCCGTCAATGCCGGGGATGCCCCCCCCGCGCGTGGCGGGGACCCCGTCCATGCCGGGGCTGCCCCCCCCCCGTGGCGGGGACCCTGTCCATGCCGGGGCGTACCCCCCCCGCGCGTGGCGGGGACCCCGTCCATGCCGGGGCTGCCCCCCGTGCGTGGCGGGGACCCCGTCCATGCCGGGGCTGCCGCACGTGGCGGGGACCCCGTCCATGCCGAGGCTGCCCCCCGCACGTGGCGGGGACCCCGTCCATGCCGAGGCTGCCCCCCGCGCGTGGCGGGGACCCTGTCCATGCCGGGGCTGCCCCCCCCCCGCGCGTGGCGGGGACCCCGTCCATGCCGGGGCTGCCCCCCCCCCCCCCCCTGCGCGTGGCGGGGACCCCGTCCATGCCGGGGCTGCCCCCCCCCCGCGCGTGGCGGGGACCCTGTCCATGCCGGGGCTGCCCCCCCCCCCCGCGCGTGGCGGGGACCCTGTCCATGCCGGGGCTGCCCCGCGCGTGGCGGGGACCCTGTCCATGCCGGGGCTGCCCCCCCCCGCGCGTGGCGGGGACCCTGTCCATGCCGGGGCTGCCCCCCCCCCTGCGCGTGGCGGGGACCCCGTCCATGCCGGGGCTGCCCCCCCCCCCCTGCGCGTGGCGGGGACCCTGTCCATGCCGGGGCTGCCCCCCCCCGCGCGTGGCGGGGACCCTGTCCATGCCGGGGCTGCCCCCCCCCGTGCGTGGCGGGGACCCTGTCCATGCCGGGGCTGCCCCCCCCCCCCCCCGCGCGTGGCGGGGACCCTGTCCATGCCGGGGCTGCCCCCCCCCCCCCCCACGCGTGGCGGGGACCCTGTCCATGCCGGGGCTGGGCCCGCCCCCCCCCGCGCGTGGCGGGGACCCTGTCCATGCCGGGGCTGGCCCCCCCCCCCCCCGCGCGTGGCGGGGACCCTGTCCATGCCGGGGCTGCCCCCCCCCCCCCCGCACGTGGCGGGGACCCTGTCCATGCCGGGGCTGCCCCCCCCCCCCGCACGTGGCGGGGACCCTGTCCATGCCGGGGCTGCCCCCCGCGCGTGGCGGGGACCCTGTCCATGCCGGGGCGGGGACCCTGTCCATGCCGGGGCTGCCCGCCCCCCCCCCCCCCCCCCGCGTGTGGCGGGGACCCTGTCCATGCCGGGGCTGCCCCCCCCGCGCGTGGCGGGGACCCTGTCCATGCCGGGGCTGCCCCCCCGCGCGTGGCGGGGACCCTGTCCATGCCGGGGCTGCCCCCCCGCGCGTGGCGGGGACCCTGTCCATGCCGGGGCTGCCCCCCCGCGCGCGTGGCGGGGACCCTGTCCATGCCGGGGCTGCCCCCCGCGCGCGTGGCGGGGACCCTGTCCATGCCGGGGCTGCCCCCCCCGCGCGTGGCGGGGACCCTGTCCATGCCGGGGCTGCCCCCCCCGCGCCGGGGACCCTGTCCATGCCGGGGCTGCCCCCCCCGCGCGTGGCGGGGACCCTGTCCATGCCGGGGCTGCCCCCCCCGCGCGTGGCGGGGACCCTGTCCATGCCGGGGCTGCCCCCCCCGCGCGTGGCGGGGACCCTGTCCATGCCGGGGCTGCCCCCCCCCGCGCGTGGCGGGGACCCCGTCCATGCCGGGGCTGCCCCCCCCCCCCCGCGTGGCGGGGACCCCGTCCATGCCGGGGCTGCCCCCCCCCCCCGCGTGGCGGGGACCCCGTCCATGCCGGGGCTGCCCCCCCCCCCGCGCGTGGCGGGGACCCCGTCCATGCCGGGGCTGCCCCCCCCGTGCGTGGCGGGGACCCCGTCCATGCCGGGGCTGCCCCCCCCGCGCGTGGCGGGGACCCCGTCTATGCCGGGGCTGCCGCCCCCCCCCCCGCGCGTGGCGGGGACCCCGTCCATGCCGGGGCTGCCCCCCCCCCGCGCGTGGCGGGGACCCCGTCCATGCCGGGGCTGCCCCCCCCCGCGCGTGGCGGGGACCCCGTCCATGCCGGGGCTGCCCCCCCCCGCGCGTGGCGGGGACCCCGTCCATGCCGGGGCTGCCCCCCCTGCGCTTGACCCCCCATCATCTGGGGCACCCCCGCGCGTGACCCCCCCCATCATCTGGAGCACCCCCGCGCGTGACCCCCCCATCATCTGGAGCACCCCCGCGCGTGACCCCCCCCATCATCTGGAGCACCCCCGCGCGTGACCCCCCCATCATCTGGGGCACCCCCGCGCGTGACCCCCCCATCATCTGGGGCACCCCCGCGCGTGACCCCCCCCATCATCTGGGGCACCCCCGCGCGTGACCCCCCCCCATCATCTGGGGCACCCCCGCGCGTGACCCCCCCATATCATCTGGGCACCCCCGCGCGTGACCCCCCCATATCATCTGGGCACCCCCGCGCGTGACCCCCCCCATCATCTGGGGCACCCCCGCGCGTGACCCCCCCCCCCATCATCTGGGGCACCCCCGCGCGTGACCCCCCCATCATCTGGGGCACCCCCGCGCGTGACCCCCCCTCATCTGGGGCACCCCCGCGCGTGACCCCTCCCCCCTCCATCTGGGGCACCCCCGCGCGTGACCCCCCCTCATCTGGGGCACCCCCGCGCGTGACCCCCCCTCATCTGGGGCACCCCCGCGCGTGACCCCCAAATTCTGGGGCACCCCCTCGCGTGATCCCCCAAATTCTGGGCACCCCGTGCGTAACCCCCCCAATTCTGGGCACCCCTCCGCGCGTGACCACCCCCAATCCAGGCACCCCCCGCGCGTGACCACCCCCCGCGCGTGACCACCCCCCGCGCGTGACCCCCCCGCGCGCGTGACCCCCCCGCGTGTGACACCTACCTGTGACCCCCCCACGCGTGACCCCCCGGGTACCCCCCCATGCATGACCCCCCCAATCCATCATCTGGGGCCCACCCCGCGTGACCCACCCCATCATCTGGGGCCCCCCCCCGCGTGACCCCCCATCATCTGGGGCCCCCCCCGCACGTGACCCCCCCCATCATCTGGGGCCCCTCCCGCGCGTGACCACCCCCATAATCTGGGGCCCCTCCCGCACGTGACCCCCCATCATCTGGGGCTCACCCCCGCGCATGACCCCCCCATCATCTGGGGCCCCTCCCGCGCGTGACCCCCCCCATCATCTGGGGCCCCTCTCGCGCGTGACTCCCCCATAATCTGGGGCCCCTCCCGCACGTGACTCCCCCATAATCTGGGGCCCCTCCCGCACGTGACTCCCCCATCATCTGGGGCTCACCCCCGCGCGTGACCCCCCCCCCCCCTTACGACATGCTTCAGAAACGAAAAAAATGTTTTCAAATGTTGCTTCTTTGAACTACAATTCACATTTGTACGTGGAAAATCACTTTTAAAGATAAAATGAGATGTTTAAAGTGATTTTCATGCTTCCACGGGCCTTAAACACAAGATTTGAGGAATGGGTAAAAGTGAATGAAAATGGCCAATTTACTCATTCTGAGGCCTTAAAAAGTGTTTCTCCTCCAAGGGAAGTGAATTAAATAACATTTGAAGTCCTTTATTGTTCAAGCGAAAACGCCAGATTTTTGACGAAAGAGATAACCACCCCATTACGACATTCTTCAGAAACGAAAAAAAATGGTCCATTTTCAAATGTTGCGTCTTTGAACTACAATTCACATTTGTACGTGGATAATCTCTTTTAGAGATAAAATGAGATGTTTAAAGTGATTTTCAAGCTTCCAGGGGCCCTAAACACAAGATTTGATGAATGGGTAAACGTGAATGAAAATGGCCAATTTATTCACTCTGAGGCCTTAAAAAGTGTTTCTCCTCCACGGGCGGTGAATTAAATAACATTTGGAGGCCTTTATTGTTCAAGCGAAAACGCCTGATTTTTGATGAAAGAGATAAACACCCCCCCTTACGACATGCTTCAGAAACTAAAAAAATGGTCCATTTTCAAATGTTGCGTCTTTGAACTACAATTCACATTTGTGCGTGGAAAATCACTTTTAAAGATAAAATGAGATGTTTAAAGTGATTTTCATGCGTCCAGGGGCCTTAAACACAAGATTTTTGGAATGGGTAAAAGTGAATGAAAATGGCCAATTTACTCACTCTGCGGACTTAAAAAGTGTTTCTCCTCCACGGGAAGTGAATAAAATAACATTTGGAGGCCTTTATTGTTTAAGCGAAAACGCCTGATTTTTGATGAAAGAGATAACCACCCCCCCTTACGACATGCTTCAGAAACTAAAAAAATGGTCCGTTTTCAAATGTTGTCTCTTTGAACTACAATTCACATTTGTGCGTGGAAAATCACTTTTAAAGATAAAATGAGATGTTTAAAGTGATTTTCAAGCTTCCAGGGGCCCTAAACACAAGATCTGAGGAATGGGTAAACATGAATGAAAATGACCAATTTACTCACTCTGAGGCCTTAACAAGTATTTCTCCACCCCGGAAAGTGAATAGAATAACATTTGGAGGCCTTTATTGTTCAAGCGAAAACGCCCGATTTTTGACGAAAGAGATAACCACCCCCCCTTACGACATGCTTCAGAAACTAAAAAAAATGGTCCGTTTTCAAAAGTTGCGTTGTAGTAATCAAAATAGTAAACCCTAGGGCCACACTTACCAGTGGCCCGCAATATCAAGTCAATAATAAGCAGTTGGCAACGTAGAAGGTTCAAGCGTTTATTGGCCATAAACAGAACTCCACATAGAGGAGCCTCATCGATCTTCACCCATCAGGTGCGCCGAGGAAGACTGCTGGCCCCTTGACAAGATCACACTTATATACATATCAGACTCAGCATACAAAGCATTGCAAATGGAAAAGTACCAGTTAGCCCTAGAGCTCCTAATGAGCTCATACCATCTGCACACATAAGGTTACTATCTCTGCAGAGAAGGTCGGCGGGGTGACTCCCTTTCGTCTCGGGCTCAGAGGAATTCGCTTGATACTCCCTACTGCAGATGTGACCTTGGGCCTCAGTCGTAAATACAATGCACCCTGTCTCTAGGCTGGTACGAACTAAATCATACAGACGGTGTTCAAAGAGAACCACGTGATGAGAAATAACTGGTCATAATCCAAGATGGCCACAGTATGGCTTTTCGGCCCTTTCTATCATGCAAGACACAGAGAACAAATGGGCCATCTTATAAAGCAGTTCTCGATGTTATATAAAGCAGGAATACAGACCAAGATACGTTATGCTAACTTCATATATTGACATAAATCCCACAGAACGGCCCTTTTTAGCATAATGTAGCTATTCCTCGAAACTACTCTTCAAAAATACCCTCATCTATTTGCATTATGTCATGTATCTCTTTCTGGACAAGTTGAGCGTTCATCCTAGCAGGGTTTGCCTCGTGCTTAGGTAAAGCGAGGCGAACTTGGGTGGCACAATAGGAGCAACAGGCGGGCCCACATTGAATGCAAATACAACAGGTAAAAAGGAAAACCCCTATTCCTAGGAGGACCATGAATATCTTCCAACCCCAGGTGGTGAGGAGGCCCCAGAACCACCCCGAAATAGACCAGGTACCTGTCTCCGTATGTATTTCAGATGCTAATCGATGCAACTTCTGAATAGCCAAATGGACCGAAGAGGCGGAGTCAGGTATATATACGCACAAGAGCTGCCGATCACTCTACACGCTCCCCCGCGATCAGCAAGGATAACGTCTAAAACAAGGCGGTTTTGGAGGGTCACAAGTCTGGTCGCTTGAAGCTCAACGGTTATATTAGTCAATATCCCAGAGGTGGTATTCACCACTCCCTCTACCACTCTGGACAATCTCCTAATTTCTTTACTAGTTAAAATGGGTCCCCATATGGGCAGGACTCCCTTCATAATATCGACAAAGTGTTGGGCAGGGGTATCAGTCTGATCTGTAGCATCCCGGTCAGTATTTCCTGAATATAAACTCCGTCTGTTTAGTGAATGGGATCTATGATAGTCGGAAGGGGCTATATAAACGGGAGGGTATAGGAAGGATAAATAACATTTACCTGACCATCCTCGGGGAAGCCAGGTGTAAGCGTTTTCTCCGCACACAAAATACACATTCGGAGGAGTAAGTATAGGTGGACTGCTAAAGGTTCGTAATCTATAGGTATAATTACATTTGCTAAATCCAACAAATAAATGGCCTGTACCATGTAGGCAAAAGGAAGACGAGGTGTTCAACACGGGAACTGGAATAATCTTATCATTCGACACATTTCGTTCTTGGAAATATCTGAAATACTCAGTAAAGTTAAAGGACACAAAATCTAACACTTCATCCCTCAACCAGGTATCATTTTCATGTTCCATATACACATTCATGCAGGCGGTAGGATCCAATGTACCGTCCGTACCTTCAGCATTTGGGGTGAATCCCTGGTGCCTTTCTATATAGGCCAGAATCAATTCATAATCCTTTTCTGAAAATCGGTGCTCATCAACAGTATAATGTTCATACATCATGGACAATAATTTCAACCAGGCCTCACAACTGCCTAAATATGACAAGGGCATTGAAATGAATAGATCATGCTTGTGCATTACTGAAGGAAGAAGACCACACACCCAGCAATTCGTGGCATTCGTTGAGCTATGGGTTTGGTGCAACATTTCAATAAAAGCATTATTTACATAGGTCTGACGATGCCTCTCTTTATGTGGGGCAAAGGTCTGGAAACGGTGCTCCTCGGGAGCGGGGGTGGTAGCTATCAGGGTGTGTACAGGATGGCGGAATTCTAAATAGATGAACATTCCTAAACATAATATTAATGAAACAACTATTATAACAATAAAAACAATCTTGGTACGCAAACTCCAAGTAGAAAACATCGGCAAATGTGAATACAAAGGGCGGTGTACTATGGGACGTTCCTCTTCAGGAACAAAACGGGCAAAAGGGTACATTCTCACTAAAAGTCCAGATATAATCTCGGGAAAAAGAGAGAGAGAGTCTACAAGCAGTCCAACCTGCCGGAGGGTGCTTCTTTCCTGTGTCCGTATTAGAGCCTCACAGGCAGACTCCTATTGTTCCATGTAACATAAAAAAAAGAAGTAAGGCACAAAAACTTCTCGCGTTGGAGTTGCACTTGACACAACTCTTGCTGAAAGGAAACTTTACCTGGGCCCCCCCACTAATTCATCACTGTCTCTATCTTCTTTCTGAACAGAGCATTATCAAAAAAAAAGGTTCCAAGCTCTCAACGGGTTCAGTCCAGTGTCTTTACCTTCCCAGGGTTCTACTCAGACCTTCAGTCTGATTCTCTAGGCTGAACCTGGGATCTTTGCTTTCTGTCGGGGCCACAGGTGGTACCGAGCACGACCCGGTATCTCGGGATTAATGAACAGAACAGGCACAGTGGGATCAGGCAAAGGACTGGGGGTGTGATTTCCCTTCTCCCTTACTGCACTCCCAGGTGTCAGATTACCTGATGCAGATGTCGCCGAACTCACGACACCCTCCTCTCTCCCTTCCGTTTCTCCTCGGGCTTCTGGGGAAGGTGACCTTTCGGTAGACTTATCACTTTCGTGCCGTACTGCTTCGTTCTGGTCCTGCTGGTTATCCGGCAAAGGAAGTGGAACCCTTTTCAGATGCGATACATGAATCCAATGCCGTTTCCCTTCAACCTTTACAGCCGTTCTCGTGGCTAACAGCACTTGAAAGGGCTTGGTCCAGCGTGGGTCTAGACTCGATTTCCGCTGATAGTTCCGAACCAGGACCCACTGTCCAGGTTCCAGGCTGTGTCCAGGACCCTCCGGCAGGGGCTGCAGCACTGCTGTTATCTGTTGGTGAATGGAACGAAGATCTTTAGTTAGTGCATAAAGGTAGTCCGCCAACATAGGGTACTCAATGTCTCTAAGGGATTTTGGTCGTGGCACACCCCATATATTAGCCGGCCTACCAAATACCACCTCATACGGTGATATCCCACTACTGGAGTGAGGAGTAGTTCTTACAGATAGTAAAGCCAAAGGTTAGAGATCAGGCCATTTTAGTCCCTTTGCATCTTGTAGTTTTGCTAATTTTAGTTTGAGAATCCCATTATATTTTTCCACCAACCCTGCTGATTGTGGGTGACGGGCCGCATGGAACTTCTGTTGTATTGACAGGCCCTTGCAGACATGTTCGACAAGTTCAGCATTGAAATGTTTCCCATTATCACTCCAAATCACCTGTGGTAACCCATAGCGGGGAAAGAACTCTTTTACTAAAGCCTTAGCGGTGGCTAGGGCAGTATTCTCCTTGGTAGGGTACGCCTCCACCCACTTGCTGAATGTACAAACCACCACCAGGACGTACTTGAGATTGTTCACCCGTTCAAACTGGATGTAATCCATTTGTAATACTTCAAAGGGTAGGGTGAGGGGCGCAAAGTTACCAGTCAGAACAGGGATGCTACCTCCTGGATCATGTTGTAGACAAATGATTCAATTCTGAACAAGTTGTTTCGCAGTCCTATGGATGTTGGTATTATACCATACAGGGTCTAGTATTGCGCAAATACCGTGAATCCCCACGTGTGCGGGACCATGTGCCATGGACACTACCGCATTCACAAATGCATTCGGCAGAAGCAATCTACATCTCTCTGATAGGTCAATCCAACATCCATTGTCATCTAGCTTCCCTATCTGTTCTTGCCAGTATTTTAGTTCCTCAGGGGTTGCTTCTGATTGCAATTCTTTCACACTGTCTATAGTGTTATTGAATGTCTCTGCTTCTACCATCCCCCTAGGTGGGCTCGTAACAAACATGGAGGTGGTGTCGGATTGAGCCGTTTCTTTAGCGATTCTGTCCGCAAAGGAATTTCCCTTACCTACATCATCAACTACTGCTTTATGAGCACTACATTTGATCACAGCTATGGCTTGGGGCAAGGTCAGGGCGGCCAACAATCTCAGAACCAACTGACCGTTCTGTATTTTCTGGCCATGGGATGTAAGGAAACCTCTCTCTGCCCACAACCTCCCAAAGCTATGTGCTTCACCGAACGCATACTGACTATCAGTGTAGACATTTATCCTTAACCCTTCACCCAATTCACAAGCCCTCAGTAGTGCGACTAGCTCGGCTGCCTGGGCCGATCGATAGGGAACCTTGGCTGTTTCAACTATTGTTCGCAATGTGGTGATTGCATAGGCGGCAGTCGTTGTGCCATTGGGTAACCTAAAGCATGAGCCATCGACGTACAATTCCCCTTGAGGGTCAGATAGAGGGATGTCGGTCAAATCTATCCGCCCCTTTGTTTCTTCTTCTGTTCGAAAGATACAATCATGTATATCTTGGCTGTGATCCTCCAGAGGGAGGGGTAGTAGCGTAGCAGGATTCAGGGTGACACATCTTTTGATAGTGATGTGTGGTGCAAACAGGGTCAACTCGTACCCTGTAAGACGCGCACTAGTTAAGTGCTGGGTCTGCGTTCTGTTCAATAATACGTCCACAGCATGGGGTACCATCACTGTCAGGTCCGTATTCAAGACGAGCCCTTCCGATTGTCGGATCGCCACCGCTACAGCAGCCATGGCTCTCAGACAACTGGGAAGTGCCCTGGCGACATTATCCAATACCGCCGAGAAGTACGCACAAGGTCTTTGCTTACCACCAAATCCTTGTGTTAACACTGAAAGCGAGCAACCATCCACCTCATGTACGTAGAGTACAAAAGGCTTCCGGTAATCAGGGGTGCCAAGCACGGGAGCAGAGCAAAGAGCCGATTTCAGAGAAACAAAAGCATTCTGGCATTCAACTGTCCAAGGTAACGTCTTTAGTCGTTAGATGCAAGAAAGGTTTAGTCAATAAGGAATAGTTAGGGATCCATTGGCGACAGTATGAAGTTATACCAAGCAAAGCGCGGACATCACGTTGCGTGCAAGGAACAGGCATGTTAGATATTGCTATGATACGATCAGGGGTCAGTCGTCGTCCCTCCTTCGACAGGAGATGACCGAGATAGGTCACCTCCGGTCGACAATATTGAAATTTAGACAGCGAGACCTTATTACCATTGTCTGCCAAGTGCTGTAACAGTGCGACCGTCGCCTTTCGGCACCCATGCTCCGTATCAGAGGCCACAAGGAGTTCATCCACATACTGCACCAAAATGTTACCGGGGGGCAAAGTTAAGGTATTCAATAACGTTTTTAGTGCTTGACTGTAAATACTCGGGCTTTCTGTATAGCCCTGTGGGGCGCGACAAAATCGGAAGCTGCGGCCTCCTAATGAGAATCCGAAAAGATAACGGCTATCTTGATGAATGGGGATACTAAAGAAAGCATTTTTTAAATCAATGACCGAGAAAAATTCAGCCGTCGGGGGAATCATCGTCAATATAGTAGTTCTGTCAGGTACCACGGGATATTGGGGAACTACAATCTTGTTTATTTCACGTCAATCACAAAACGATAGGTGTCAGCATAATCAGGGCTTTGATCTATCGGGGCTCGTTTAAGAATAGGAAGAATAGGGCTATTACACGTATTAGAAGCGGTGTCCTCCACTACACCAGTGCGGATCAAGTCATGAACAATGGACAATAACGCCCGTTCACCCGTGGGAGCAATCTTATATTGCGGGACTCTAGGTAACCGGGCATTTTGTTTCAGGGTGATCGAAACTGGTGGTATATGCAACAAACCCACATCAGTATCTCCGGTAGCCCAAAGACTCTGTGGAATCTTTGCAAGCTCCGGGGGCAGAGTGTCCGTTTTGGAAAAACATTGCGCTGAAGGAGGAAAGGGTTTCTTAATAGTTAAATAGACACCATCTGGGGAACAATAGATGCGGGCATATAGCCGTTTCAGTATATCCATCCCCAAGAGATTCTCACCACATTGTGAGGTGAGAAGGAAGGGTGAATCTATTGAAATCGGTCCCACAGTAAGAGAAAGAGGTTGGGAAATGGGGCTTACCACCGGAGTTCCAGAGAAACCTACAGACACATTATTCTGGCCAGACAGAGCAGCCCCAGGGACAAGGGCATGTGAAACAGAACTATTCATAGCCCCTGTGTCAACGAGAAACTTACCAGATGTATCCAGTAAACGGGCATGCACATAAGGTCCGTTTTGATCTATTGGAATTGACACGTGTCCCCCACTCTGTCCTCGGCTCTCCTATACCTCTGAATAGCCCGCCGCATCATTGCTCACACATCCTTCATTATAGTATTGCTTTCCCTGTCCATTGTCAAAATAATTTTGACTATTCTCACCGTGTCCAACACATTCCTGTCTCGTCTGTCCACCACGATGACTACCAGCATGGCCTCTCCCTTGGCCCCTCGGGACACCAGTTTGCGCATGCAACAGGGGACACTGAGCTCGCCAATGCCCTTCCTGCTTACAGAATGCGCACTGATTTATTCCTAAATCTGTTCGGCCTACACCCTGTCCGGAACCCGCCCCTCGTGGGGCGAAGTTCTGAGTTCCCCGACCCCTCCCTCTACCTCTTTCAACTTGCTGTAACAAGACCCTAGTCTTCAACTCCTTCGATCTCTTTTCCGTCTTTTCCTTACTCTCATTCTCCCGATGCTCATAGTATAGGGCCATACTTAGGATAGTTGAAGGGGTGGATGTAGTCCAGGTACTTTCCGCAGCTTGAAGCCGGGCTGATATCTCAGGCAATAGGTTAGTTACAAACCTGTTTACAAACAAACGTATGCCGCCCTCCTTGGATAAATCTTGTCCGCTCAAATCAAAGAAAACCCCCTCAAACCTTGTAAAGAAATCGGACACACTCTCGTCCTTCTTTTGTTTACAAGCGGTCAGTTTATCCCAATCTACTTTCCTGGGAGGGATTAAGGAATGCATGTAAGTTATTATTTTCTCCGGCAAAATCAATATTTCAGTTCTAGGCTTATTTCCCGCCTTACGATCCCTATCCCAATCCCTCAATTGCTCCCAGGTTCCACCAAACTCCGTAACATGGTCCTGGTCGTGTACCTGCCGCCATATATCCACCGGTACCAGTAGAGCAAAAATAGCTCGATATCAGCCAGTGTCATTACCGCCGAGGAGGCGGCTTCCGTCAGTTCCTTATAATAGGCTGTAGGATTCTTCCTAGGATCAGGCAGCTGGGTTTTCAATGAAAGAACCTCACTACGTTTCCAGGGAGTGTATACCCATTGCTCCTGAAAACGGGCATCCACCCTCGGGTGGGTGATAACCCCTTGTGCGTCTACTATCTCAGTCACTTCTGGGTGGTATATGGGGTGCACCTCACGCATTGGGTACTGCTGTACCCCTGCAGGGCTAGCTGCGTGTAGGCGCGTTCTGTAACTGACTAGGGTGTTCACATTCCCATATACCGCTTCTGGACTTAGCTGAGACTTATGTGCCTGGGTGCGGATATCATACAGTATAGTCGGGGCTCTTTCCCCTTTATAAGCTTGCTCCCATAGCGAGATGAGGTGGTCAGTCATGTGTGCTAACGCATGCTGCTGCATCACCGGTTCATAATCTTTCATGGTGCTCCATATGTCAGACAGGGTATAAATCGGTTGCCGCATCCATTGGGATGCCTGCACTGCAATGGTCTCCTTCTCCTCTGTTCCTAGAGCTGATCGAGTGAACAGCTTCTTGCCTTCTAATGAACTGAGCGGATGTACCGGAGTAGAGACAGCTGCAAAAGGAGTTGCACTCACTGAAGAGGAGGTCAAGGCAGAAGGAGAATGTATGGCCCCCGGTGACAGCTGGGGAGCTTCAGCTGTTGGGGTTGACAACAAATTGGGCAATAAAGCCATAAGTTCCGAGACAGAGGAAGACAACCGAGAGAGATCAGTGACGGGCACGGGGGAGGGAGGCTGAGGCGCCGATGCAACCGGAGTTGCTGTGGAGGCGACTAGGGCTGGCGTAGGGGCGTCCGTCCCTGCCCCGGCCGATACAATAGCTGCTGATACCTCCGGATATAATCGTTGCGGGACATAAGGAGGCGGGGGCCGCATGTCCAGCAAGTCTTCTATTTCATCCTCTGCGTTAGGTCGAGCCACATAACTTTTGATCGACCTGCATTCTAAACTCCCTATTCATACAGTCAATTCCTTTTTCTACCCTAGCTCTGTCATAGGCTACAGCTTTCTGAGTTATGGTTTGTCCTGCCTTAGCTCTAGCGAGCTTCTCCCCCCTCATTCGTCTTTGCTTGGCTTCTTTCTGCCAGGCGTTTAAGGCATCAAACATAGATTACCTACTGCGCCTAGAGAATAACTGCTCCTGTAGAAAAGCAATTTTCTTTTCATCGAATGAACCAGTCTTCGGCCACTGCAACTCTTCATTGGCTTTAGTGTACTTATGCCACAAAGTATTAAACAATATGGGGGCAATTCCATGCTTTACATACATGAAATGGCTAGGGCTGCCCTCCGGAGGGGCAGGCTGACTCTCAGCCAAACGAGAGTCGGCTAGTCCGACAACAACAACCAAAACAATTCAATTTGCTGAAACACGACATGTTGGTTAGTAGACAGACACAAATGACATATAACAAACTTTATATCACTGATAACATATATGTCGACATCATTCTCTGCAGTTCAACCTATCCATACTTGATGCATCCAGACAAACGAACTGAGCCCGTCGACTCCCGTTCGTGGAGAATTATTCAAAAAGGATCAACAAGACCACAACAACCAGTCTCCCAGCAGACTGGCAAGAAACTGTCAAACAGGGGTAACCATGAACTGGACTACGGACCGTCCCGTGACCTCTCTGGCTCACCACTGAGACTCTCCCGTAGTGGTCCAGGCCCTACTTCTGATATGTCTCATGGCTACCCAGTTACAGCCGCAGGCTTTTCCGAGTACAATCCAGCCGTGTATTACTCACAGGTAACAACTAGGCATCCGATCAGTGTCTCAAAATCGCAAAAGATTCGCGGAGTCTCTATAGTCAGTCCCTACCGGACCACCCTGCAAGACCTCCGTAATTCTCCTAGGGTACTCGCGACCCCTCAAATCAAATACAGTTAACTGTTCCAAATGCACCGCTTTACAGCGCGTGCTTCAAACAAATGCACCGCTCAACAGCGCATGCTTCCAACAAACAAATTACTCACCGGGTGCACCCAGATACGAATGTTCGTTCTCCGCTGCCAACTTCTCACAATCAACACGGTCAGCTCCTGGGTTAAGCCCGTAGGACCCCGGTGATGGGCCACTAGCAGCAGAGGGCACCCCGATCGGGAGCACGGGGTGGATGTAAATTCCCCCCGCCTACTCGGCCAAGGCACCCTCGATCCTGCCACCCGAATACGGGGAGGAAAGACCCTATCACGGGGTCCCTTCGTGGTCGCCAACTGTAGTAATTAAAATAGTAATCCCAAGGGCCACACTTACCAGTGGCCTGCAATATCAAGTCAATAATAAGCAGTTGGCAACGTAGAAGGTTCAAGCGTTTATTGGCCATAAACAGAACTCTACATAGAGGAGCCTCATCGATCTTCACCCATCAGGTGCGCCGAGGAAGACTGCTGGCCCCTTGACAAGATCACACTTATATACATATCAGACTCAGCATACAAAGCATTGCAAATGGAAAAGTACCAGTTAGCCCTAGAGCTCCTAATGAGCTCATACCATCTGCACACATAAGGTTACTATCTCTGCAGAGAAGGTCGGCGGGGTGACTCCCTTTCGTCTCGGGCTCAGAGGAATTCGCTTGATACTCCCTACTGCAGATGTGACCTTGGGCCTCAGTCGTAAATACAATGCACCCTGTCTCTAGGCTGGTACGAACTAAATCATACAGACGGTGTTCAAAGAGAACCACGTGATGAGACACAACTGGTCATAATCCAAGATGGCCACAGTATGGCTTTTCGGCCCTTTCTATCATGCAAGACACAGAGAACAAATGGGCCATCTTATAAAGCAGTTCTCGATGTTTTATAAAGCAGGAATACAGACCAAGATACGTTATGCTAACTTCATATATTGACGTAAATCCCACAGCGTCTTTGAACTACAATTCACATTTGTACGTGGAAAATCACTTTTAAAGATAAAATGAGATGTTTAAAGTGATTTTCATGCGTCCAGGGGCCTTAAACACAAGATTTTTGGAATGGGTAAAAGTGAATGAAAATGGCCAATTTACTCATTCTGAGGCCTTAACAAGTATTTATCCACCCCGGAAAGTGAATAAAATAACTTTTGGAGGCCTTTATTGTTCAATCAAAAACGCCTGTTTTTTGGTGAAAGAGATAACCACCCCCCTTACGACATGCTTCAGAAACGACAAAAATGGTCCATTTTCAAATGTTGCATCTTTGAACTACAATTCACATTTGTACAAGGAAAATCACTTTTAAAGATAAAATGAGATGTTTAAAGTGATTTTCATGCTTCCAGGGGCACTAAACACAAGATTTGAGAAATGGGTAAAAGTGAATGAAAATGGCTAATTTACTCACTCTGAGGCCTTAAAAAGTGTTTCTCCTCCACGGGAAGTGAATTAAACAACATTTGGAGGCCTTTATTGTTCAAGTGAAAACGCCTGATTTTTAATGAAAAAGATAACCACCCGCCCTTACGACATGCTTCTCAAACTAAAAAAATGGTTCATTTTCAAATGTGGCGTCTTTGAACTACAATTAACATTGTACGTGGATCATCACTTTTAGAGATAAAATGAGATGTTTAAAGTGATTTTCAAGCTTCCAGGGGCCCTAAACACAAGATTTGAGAAATGGGTAATCGTGAATGAAAATGGCCAATTTACTCACTCTGCGGCCTTAAAAAGTGTTTCTCCTCCACGGGAAGTGAATTAAATAACATTTGGAGGCCTTTATTGTTCAAGCGAAAACGCCTGATTTTTGATGAAAGAGATAACCACCCCACCTTACGACATGCTTCAGAAACAAAAAAAATGGTCCGTTTTCAAATGTTGCGTCTTTGAACTACAATTCACATTTGTACAAGGAAAATCACTTTTAAAGATAAAATGAGATGTTTAAAGTGATTTTCATGCTTCCAGGGGCCCTAAACACAAGATTTGAGAAATGGGTAATCGTGAATGAAAATGGCCAATTTACTCACTCTGCGGCCTTAAAAAGTGTTTCTCCTCCACGGGAAGTGAATTAAATAACATTTGGAGGCCTTTATTGTTCAAGCGAAAACGCCTGATTTTTGATGAAAGAGATAACCACCCCCCCTTACGACATGCTTCAGAAACTAAAAAAATGGTCCGTTTTCAAATGTTGCGTCTTTGAACTACAATTCACATTTGTACGTGGAAAATCACTTTTAAAGATAAAATTAGATGTTTAAAGTGATTTTCATGCGTCCAGGGGCCTTAAACACAAGATTTTTGGTATGGGTAAAAGTGAATGAAAATGGCCAATTTACTCACTCTGCGGCCTTAAAAAGTGTTTTTCCTCCACGGGAAGAGAATAAAATAACATTTGGAGGCCTTTATTGTTCAATCAAAAACGCACGTTTTTTGGTGAAAGAGATTTTACGACATGCTTCAGAAACGAAAAAAATGGTCCATTTTCAAATGTTGCGTCTTTGAACTACAATTCACATTTATAAGTGGAAAATCACTTTTAAAGATGATATGAGATGTTTCAAGTGATTTTCATGCTTCCAGGGCCCTTAAACACAAGATTTGTGGAATGGTAAAAGTGAATGAAAATGTCCAATTTACTCATTCTGAGGCCTTAAAAAGTGTTTCTCCACCCCAGAAAGTGAATTAAATAACATTTGGAAGCCTTTATTGTTCAAGCGAAAACGCCCAATTTTTGACGAAAGAGATAACCACCCCCTCTTACGACATGCTTCAGAAACTAAAAAAAATGGTCCGTTTTCAAATGTTGCGTCTTTGAACTACAATTCACATTTGTACGTGGAAAATCACTTTTAAAGATAAAATGAGATGTTTAGAGTGATTTTCATGCGTCCAGGGGCCTTAAACACAAGATTTTTGGAATAGGTAAAAGTGATTGAAAATGGCCAATTTACTCATTCTGAGGCCTTAACAAGTATTTCTCCACCCCGGAAAGTGAATAAAATAACATTTGGAGGCCTTTATTGTTCATCAAAAACGCCTGTTTTTTGGTGAAAGAGATAACCACCCCACTTACGACATGCTTCAGAAACGACAAAAATGGTCCATTTTCAAATGTTGCGTCTTTGAACTACAATTCACATTTGTACAAGGAAAATCACTTTTAAAGATTAAATGAGATGTTTAAAGTGATTTTCATGCTTCCAGGGGCCCTAACCACAAGATTTGAGAAATCTGTAAAAGTGAATGAAAATGGCCAATTTACTCACTCTGAGGCCTTAAAAAGTGTTTCTCCTCCACGGGAAGTGAATTAAATAACATCTGGAGGCCTTTATTGTTCAAGTGAAAACGCCGGATTTTTGATGAAAGAGATAACCACCCCCCCTTACGACATGCTTCTGAAACTAAAAAAATGGTTCATTTTCAAATGTGGCGTCTTTGAACTACAATTAACATTGTACGTTGATAATCACTTTTAGAGATAAAATGAGATGTTTAAATTGATTTTCAAGCTTCCAGGGGCCCTAAACACAAGATTTGAGAAATGGGTAATCGTGAATGAAAATGGCCAATTTACTCACTCTGCGGCCTTAAAAAGTGTTTCTCCTCCACGGGCGGTGAATTAAATAACATTTGGAGGCCTTTATTGTTCAAGCGAAAACGCCTGATTTTTGATGAAAGAGATAAACACCCCCCCCTTACGACATGCTTCAGAAACTAAAAAAAGGTCCATTTTCAAATGTTGCGTCTTTGAACTACAATTCACATTTGTACGTGGAAAATCACTTTTAAAGATAAAATGAGATGTTTAAAGTGATTTTCATGCGTCCAGGGGCCTTAAGCACAAGATTTTTGGAATGGGTAAAAGTGAATGAAAATGGCCAATTTACTCACTCTGCGGCCTTAAAAAGTGTTTCTCCTCCACGGGAAGTGAATAAAATAACATTTGGAGGCCTTTATTGTTTAAGCGAAAACGCCTGATTTTTGATGAAAGAGATAACCACCCCCCTTACGACATGCTTCAGAAACTAAAAAAATGGTCCGTTTTCAAATGTTGCGTTTTTGAACTACAATTCACATTTGTATGTGGAAAATCACTTTTAAAGATAAAATGAGATGGTTAAAGTGATTTTCAGGCGTCCAGGGGCCTTAAACACAAGATTTTTGGAATGGGTAGAAGTGAATGAAAATGGCCAATTTACTCACTCTGCTGCCTTAAAAAGTGTTTCTCCTCCACGGGAAGAGAATAAAATAACATTTGGAGGCCTTTATTGTTCAATCAAAAACGCACGTTTTTTGGTGAAAGAGATAACCACCCCCCCCTTACGACATGCTTCAGAAAAAAAACAAATGGTCCATTTTCAAATGTTGTCTCTTTGAACTACAATTCACATTTGTGCGTGGAAAATCACTTTTAAAGATAAAATGAGATGTTTAAAGTGATTTTCAAACTTCCAGGGGCCTTAAACACAAGATTTGAGAAATGGATAAAAGTGAATGAAAATGGCCAATTTACTCATTCTGAGGCCTTAACAAGTATTTCTCCACCCCGGAAAGTGAATAGAATAACATTTGGAGGCCTTTATTGTTCAAGCGAAAACGCCCGATTTTTGACGAAAGAGATAACCACCCCCCCTTTGTGGGATTTGAGTTAATATGTAAGGTTAGCATAACGTATCTTAGTCTGCATCCCTCCATTATACACGTCGAGAACTACGTTGCAAGATGGCCTGTTTGTTCTCTGTATCTTGCACGATAGAAAGGGCCGAAATCCATACTGCGGCCATCTTGGATTATGACCTCAGAGCATGTGGCTCTCTTTATACATTGTCTGTATGATTTAGCTCGTACCAGCCTAGAAGACAGGATGCATTGTATTTACGGCTAAAGCACAAGGTCACATCTGCAGTGGGGAGTATCAAGCGAATTCCTCCGAGCCCGAGACGAAAGGGAGTCACCCTGCCGACCTTCTCTGTGATAGATAGTAACCTTATGTGGGTAGACGGTATGAGCTCATCTTAGGAGCTCAAGGGCTAACTGGTACTTTTCCATTTGCAATGCTTTGTATGCTGAGTCTGATATGTATATAAGTGTGATCTTGTCAAGGGGCCAACAGTCTTCCTCGGCGCACCTGATGGGTGAAGATCGATGAGGCTCCTCTATGTAGAGCTTGTTTGTGGCCAATAAACGCTTGAACCTTCTACGTTGCCAACTACTCATTATTGACTTGATATTGCGGGCCATAGGTAAGTGTGGCCCTTGGGATTGTCATTTTGTTTACTACAGTTGGCGACCACGAAGGGACCCCGTGACAGGGTCACTCCTCCCCCGTATTCGGGTGGTAGGATCGGGGGTTCCTTGGCCGGGCGAACGGGGGGGAAGTTTATATCTACCTCGTCCTCCCGATTTGGGCGCCCTCTGCTGCTAGTGGCTCTTCACCGGGGTCCTACGGGCTTAACCCAGAAGCTGACCGTGTTGATTGTGAGAAGTTGGCAGCGGAGAACGGACATTCGTATCTGGGTGCACCCGGTGAGTACTTTAATTGTTTGAAGCATGCGCTGGTGAGCGGTGCATTTGTTTGAAAATTGAAGCACGCGCTGTTAGGCGGTGCATTTGGAGCAGTTAACTGTATTTGATTTGAAGGGGTAAGAGGACCCTAGGAGAATTACGGAGGTCTTGCAGGGTGGTCCGGTAGGGACTGATTGTAGAGACTCCGCGGAGCTTGAGGTATTGGTTAGATGACAGGGGAATAATCCGCGGCCGGATTACACACGGAAAAACCTGTGGCTGTAACTGGGTAGCCATGAGACATATCTGAAGTGCGGTCTTGCCCACATCCGAACAGTCTCAGCGGTGAACCAGGAAGGTCATGGGATGGTCTGTGGTCCAGTGCGTGGTTATCCCTGCTTGACAGTTTTTCTGACAGTCTGAAAGAAGATTGTCTGTTGTGGTTTTGTTGAATAATTCTCCACGAACGGGAGTCGACGGGCTCGGTTCGTTTGTTTGGATGCATCAAATTTGGTTAGGTTGAACTGCAGGAAATGATGTCGACGTATATGTTATCAGTGATATAAAGTTTGTTATATGTCAGTTGTGTCTGTTCAGTAACTAACATGTCGTGTTTCAGCAAATTGAATTGTTTTGGTTGTTGCTGTAGGACAAGCGACTCTCGTTTGGCTGAGAGTCAGCCCGCCCCACCGGAGGGCAGCCCTAGTCATTATATGTATGTGAAGCATGGAATAGCACCTATATTGTTCAATACGCTATGGCATAAATATACTAGAACCAATGAAGAGTTACAATGGCCAAAGACCGGTTCGTTTGATGAAAAGAAAATTGCCTTCCTACAGGAGCAGTTGTTCTCCAGGCGTAGTAGGCAATCCATGTTCGATGCCTTAAATGCCTGGCAGAAAGAAGCTAAGCAGAGACGGGTGAAAGGGGAGAAGCTTGCTAGAGCTAAAGCAGGACAGACTATAACTCAGAAAGCTGTAGCCTATGACAGAGATAGGGTAGAAAAGGGAGTCGATTGCATGAATAGGGAGTTTAGACTGAAGGTGGATAAAAGTTATGTGGCCCGCACTAATGCGGAGGATGAAATCGAAGATCTGCTGGACATGCGGCCACCACCCCCCTACGTCCCGCAAAGGGTATATCCGGCGATGCCGGCAGTTGTTGTCCCGTCCGGGGCAGGAATGGTTGCCCCTACCCCAGCCCTAGTTGCTTCCGTGACAGCTTCGGCTGCCTCGGCGCCTCCGCCCCCCTCCCTCACGCCTGTTACTGATCTTTCACGGTTGTCTACTTCCATGTCGGAAATTATGACTTTATTGCCCAATTTGTTGTCAACCCCGACAGCTGAAGCTCCTCAGCCGGCGACAGGGGTCACACAGTCTCCTTCTGCCTTGACCTCCTCGTCTGCGAGTGCAACTCCTTTTGCAGCTGCTTCTACTCCGATACATCCGCTTGGCTCATTAGAAGGCAAGAGATTGTTCACTCGGTCAGCGTTAGGAACAGAGGAAAGGGAGACCATTGCAGTACAGGCGTCCCAGTGGATGCGACAACCGATTTATACTCTGTCTGATATATGGAATACCATGAAGGATTATGAACCAGTGATGCAGCAGCACGTACTAATGCACATGGCTGACCGCCTCATTTCACTGTGGGAACAAGCTAATAAAGGGGACACAGCCCCGGCTATAATATATGATATTTGCACCCAGGCACATAGATCTCAGCTAAGCCCCGAAGCGGTATTTAGGAATGTGAAGACTTTGATCGGCTACAGAATGCGCCTGTACGCCACGAACCCTACAGGGATACAGCAGTATCCAATGCGTGAGGTACACCCTATTTACCACCCAGAGATAACTGAGATAACAGATGCGCAAGGGATTGTTACCCGCCCAGGGGTAGCTGCCCGGTTCCAGGAGCAATGGGTATACACACCCTGGAAACGTAGCGAGGTCCTTTCATTAAAAACCCAGCTACCGGATCCTAGGAAGAACCCTACGGCATACTATAAAGAACTGACAGAGGCCGCCTCTTCGGCGGTAATGACACTAGCTGATATTGAGCTATTTTTTGCTCTACTGGTACCGGTGGATATCTGGCGACAGGTGCATGATCTGGATCATGTCGCAGAGTTAGGGGGGACATGGGAGCAATTGAGGGATTGGGATAGGGATCGCAAGCCGGGAAATAAGCCTAGAACTGAAATATTGGTCTTGCCGGGGAAAATAATAACGTACATGCATTCCTTAATCCCTCCCAGGAAGGTAGATTGGGATAAACTGACCGCATGTAAACAAAAGAAGGATGAGAGTGTGTCTGATTTTTTCACAAGATTCGAGGGAGTTTTTATCGATTTTAGTGGACAGGATCTGTCTAAAGAGGGTGGTATCCGTTTATTTGTCAACAGATTCGTAACTAACCTATTACCTGAGATATCAGCCAGGCTTCAGGCGGCGGAAAGTACTTGGACTACGTCCACCCCTTCAACTATCCTCAGTATGGCTCAGTACTATGAACATCTGGAGAATGAAAGTAAGGAAAAGACAGAAAAGAGATCGAAGGAGTTGAGAACCAGGGTCTTGTTACAGCAAGTTGAGAGAGGCAGAGGGAGGGGTCGGGGAACCCAGAACTTCGCCTCACGAGGGGCGGGTCCCGGACAGGGTGGCGGCCGAACTGATTTGGGAATAAATCAGTGCGCATTTTGTAAGCAGGAAGGACATTGGCGAGCTCAGTGTCCCTTGTTACAAGCGCAGAACGGCGTCCCACGAGGCCAAAGAAGAGGCCGTGCCGGTTGACATCGAGGTGGTCGGCCCAGACAGGACGGAGCAGGTTACGGTGAGAATAGTCAGAATTATTTCGACCAAGGACAAGGAAAGCAATACTACAATGAAGAATGTGCGAGCCATGAAACAGCGGGGTATTCCGCGGTATAGGAGAGCCGAGGACAGAGTGGGGGACGTGTGTCAATCCCGATAGATCAAAACGGACCCTATGTCCATGCTAGTTTACTGGATACATCAGGTAAATTTCTTGTTGACACGGGAGCTATGAACAGTTCCGTTTCACATGCCCTTGTCCCCGGGGCTGCTCTGTCTGGCCAGAATAATGTGTCGGTGGGTTTCTCTGGAACTCCGGTGGTAAGCCCCATCTCCAAACCTCTCTCTCTTACTTTGGGACCGATCTCCATAGATTCACCCTTCCTTCTCACCTCGCAGTGTGGTGAGAATCTTTTGGGAATGGATGTCTTGAAACGGCTGTATGCCCGTATTTATTGTTCCCCAGATGGTGTTTATTTAACTATTAAGAAACCCTTTTCTCCTTCAGCTCAATGTTTTGCCAAAACTGATACCCTCCCTCCGGAGCTTTCACAGATTCCACAAAGTCTTTGGGCTACTGGAGATACTGATGTGGGCCTATTGCACATACCGCCTGTTTCGATCACCTTGAAACAGAACGCCCGCTTGCCTCGGGTCCCACAATATAAGATTGCTCCTGCGGGAGAACGAGCTTTACTATCCATTGTTCATGACTTGATCCGTACTGGTGTGGTGGAAGAGACCGCTTCCAATACATGCAATAGCCCTATTCTTCCCATTCTTAAAAGAGCCCCGATAGATCAAAGCCCTGGTTATGCTGACACCTATCGTTTTGTGATCGACCTGCGAGAAATTAATAAAATTGTAGTACCCCAATATCCTGTGGTGCCTGACATCACTACTATTTTGACAATGATTCCTCCAACAGCCAAATTCTTCTTTGTCATTGATTTGAAAAATGCTTTCTTTAGTATCCCCATTCATCCAGATAGCCGTTATATTTTCGGATTCTCATTAGGAGGCCGTAGCTTCAGATTTTGTCGCGCACCCCAGGGCTATACAGAAAGCCCGAGTATTTACAGTCAGGCACTAAAAATGTTATTGGATAACTTAATTTTGCCCCCCGGTAATGTTTTGGTGCAATATGTGGATGATCTCCTTGTGGCCTCTGATACGGAACATGGGTGCCGTAATGCAACGGTTGCGCTGTTGCAGCACTTGGCAGACAATGGTAACAAGGTCTCACTGTCAAAATTTCAATATTGTCGACCGGAGGTGACCTACCTTGGCCATCTCCTGTCGAAGGAGGGAAGACGATTGACCCCTGATCGCATCACAACCATAACTAATATGCCTGTCCCTTGCACGCAACGTGATGTTCGCGCTTTGCTTGGCATAACCTCATACTGTCGCCAATGGATACCTAACTATTCCCTATTGACTAAAGCCTTCCTGTATTTAACGACTAAGGATGTGCATGAGCCTTTACCTTGGACAGCTGAATGCCAGGATGCTTTTGTTTCTTTGAAATCTGCTCTTTGCTCTGCTCCTGTGCTTGGCACCCCTGACTACCGGAAGCCTTTTGTACTCTACGTGCACGAGGTAGACGGTTGCTCGCTTTCAGTGTTAACGCAAGGATTTGGTGGTAAGCAAAGACCTTGTGCATACTTCTCGGCGGTATTGGATAATGTCGCCAGGGCTCTTCCCAGTTGCCTGAGGGCCACGGCTGCAGTTGCAGTGGCGATCCGGCAATCGGAAGGGCTCGTTTTGAATACAGACTTGACAGTAATGGTACCCCATGCTGTAGACGTGTTATTGAACAGAACGCAGACCCAGCACTTAACCAGTGCGCGTCTTACAGGGTACGAGCTGACCCTGTTTGCACCACACATTACTATTAAAAGATGTGTCACCCTGAACCCTGCTACGTTGTTGCCTCTCCCCTCGGAGGACAGTCAGGACACGCACGACTGTATCTTCCGAACAGAAGAGGAAACAAAGGGGCGAATAGATTTGACTGACATCCCTCTATCTGATCCCCAAGGAGAATTGTACGTTGATGGCTCATGTTTTAGGCTGCCCAATGCCACTACAACTGCCGCCTATGCAATCACCACGTTGCGAACAATAGTTGAAACGGCTAAAGTACCCCATAGATCGGCCCAGGCAGCCGAGTTAGTTGCATTATTAAGGGCTTGTGAATTGGGTGAAGGGCTAAGGATAAATGTGTACACTGACAGTCAATACGCCTTCGGGGTGGCACATAGTTTTGGGAGATTGTGGGCAGAGAGAGGTTTTCTAACATCCCATGGTCAGAAAATACAGAACGGTCAGCTGGTCTTGAGATTATTGGCCGCCCTGACCTTGCCTAAATCCTTAGCCATTGTCAAATGTAGTGCTCACAAAGCAGTAATTGATGATGTAGGTAGGGGAAATTCCTTTGCGGATAGAATCGCCAAAGAGACAGCTCAATCCAATACCACTTCCATGTTTGTAACGAGCCCTCATAGGGGGATGGTAGAAGCGGAACTATTCAATAACACCCTAGAGAGCGTGAGGGAATTGCAATCAGAGGCAACCCCTGAAGAACTAAGGTATTGGCAAGAGCAGATAGGGAAGCTGGATGACAATGGATGTTGGATTGACCTGTCCGAAAAATGTAGATGGCTGCTGCCAAATGCATTTGTGAATGTGGTAGTGTCCATGGCACACGGTCCTGCACACGTGGGGAGTCAAGCTATTTGTGCAACACTAGATCCTGTATGGTATAATACCAATATCCCCAGGACTGCGAAACATCTTGTTCAGAATTGTATGATTTGCCTACAACATAACCCTGGAGGCAGCGTCCCTGTCCTGGCTGGTAGCTTTGCACCCCCCACCTTACCTTTTGAGGTATTACAAATGGATTACATTCAGTTTGAGAGGGTAAATAACCTTAAGTACGTCCTAGTGGTGGTCTGTACATTCAGCAAGTGGGTGGAAGCGTACCCTACCAAGGAGAATACTGCCCTAGCCACCGCAAAGGCATTAGTAAAAGAGTTCTTTCCACGCTATGGGTTACCTCGGGTGATCTGGAGTGACAATGGGACACATTTCAATGCGGAACTGGTTGACCATGTCTGTAAGGGCCTGTCGATACAGCAAAAGTTCCATGCGGCCCGTCACCCCCAATCAGCAGGGTTGGTGGAAAAATATAACGGGATCCTAAAACTGAAATTAGCGAAGCTGCATGACACAACGGGACTGAAATGGCCTGATCTTCTACCTCTGGCCTTACTATCTGTCAGAACTACCCCCCACTCTCGAAGTGGGATATCACCGTATGAGGTGGTGTTCGGTAGACCTGCTAATGTATGGGGTGTGCCACGACCAAAATCCCTTAGAGACATTGAATATCCTATGTTGGCGGACTATCTTTATGCATTAACTAAAGATCTTCGTTCCATTCATCAACAGATAACCGCGGTACTGCAGCCCCTGCCGGAGGGTCCTGGACACGATCTGGAGCCTGGTCAGTGGGTCCTGGTTCGGAACTATCAGCGGAAATCGAGTCTAGAGCCCCGCTGGACCAAGCCTTTTCAAGTGTTGCTGGTTACGAGAACGGCTGTAAAAGTTGAAGGGAAACGGCATTGGATACACATCTCGCATCTGAAGAGGGTCCCGCTTCCTTTGCCGGATGACCAGCAGGATCAGAGCGAAGCAGTAAGGCACGAAAGGAACAAGTCTACCGAAAGATCACCTTCCCCGGAAGCCCGAGGAGAAACGGAAGGGCGAGAGGAGGGTGTCGTAAGTTCGGAGACATCTGCAACCGGCAATCTGACACCTGGGAGTGCGGTAAGGGATAAGGGAAATCACACCTCCAGTCCTTTACCTGATCCCACTGTGCCTGTTCTGTTCATTGATCCCAAGGTACCGGGTCGAGCTCGGTACTACCTGCGGCCCCGACAGAAAATAAAGATCCCAGGTTCGGCTTAGAGAATGAGATCTGAGTAGAACACTGGGAAGGTAAAAACACTGGACTGAACCCGTTGAGAGCTCGGAACTTTTTGATAACGCTCTGTTCAGAAAGAAGATGGAGACATTGATCAATTAACTAAGGGGGCCCAGGTAGAGCTTCCTTTCAGCAAGAGTTATGTCAAGTGCAACTCCGACGCCAGAAGTTTTTGAGCCTTTTTTCTTTTCTTTTATGATTTGGAACAATAGGAGTCTGCCTGTGAGACTCTAATACGGACACAGGAAAGAAGCACCCTCCGGCAGGCTGGACTGCTAGTAGTCTCCCTCTCCCTTTCCCGAGATTATATCTGGACTTTTAGTGAGCATGTATCCTTTTGCCCGTTTTGTTCCTGAAGAGGAACGTCCCATAGCCCCTTTATATTCACATTTTTCGATGTTCTCTACTTGGAGTTTGCGTGCCAAGATTGTTTTTATTGTTATAATAGCTGTATCATTAATGCTATGCTTAGGAATGTTCATCTATTTAGAATTCCACCATCCCGTGCACACCCTGATAGCTACCACCCCAGTTCCTAAGGAACACCACTTTCAGACCTTTGCCCCGCATAAAGAGAGGCACCGTCAGACTTATGTAAATAATGCTTTTATTGAAATGTTGCACCAAACCCATAGCTCAACGAATGCTACAAACTGCTGGGTATGTGGCCTTCTCCCCTCGGTAATGCACAAACAGGATCTATTTATCTCAGTGCCCCTGTCGTATTTGGGCAGTTGCGAGGCCTGGTTCAAATTATTGTCTATGATGTATGAACATTATGCCGTTGATCAACATCGATTTTCAGAAAGAGATTATGAGTTGATCCTCGCATATATAGAAAGGCATCAGGGATTTACCCCGAATAGCGAGGGTACGGATGGTACATTGGACCCTACTGCCTGCATGAATGTATATATGGAACATGTAAACGATACCTGGTTAAGGGATGAAGTGTTAGATTTCGTGTCATTCAACTTTACTGAGTATTTCCGATATTTTCAGGAACGAAATGTATCCAATGATAGGATTATTCCAGTTCCGGTGTTGAACACTTCATCCCTCTTCTGCATACGTGGGATGGGCCACCTACCAGTTGGATCCAGTAAATGTAATTACACCTACAGATTACAGACCTTTAGTAGTCCACCTATACTTACTCCTCCGAATGTATATTTTGTGTGTGGGGAAAACGCTTATACCTGGCTTCCTCGGGGATGGTCAGGAAAATGTTATCTATCTTTTCTGTACCCCCCTGCTTATATAGCTCCTTCTGACTATCACAGATCCCACTCATTGAACAAACGAAGTGTAGGTTCAGGGAATATTGATGGAGACAATACAGATCAGACCGATACCCCTGCCCAACATTTTGTGGATATCATGAAGGGAGTCCTGCCTATATGGGGACCCATTTTGACTAGTAAAGAAATTAGGAGATTGTCCAGGGTGGTAGAAGGCGTGGTGAATACCACTGCTGGAATATTAACCAATATAACGGTCGAGCTTCAAGCGACCAGACTTGTGACCCTCCAAAACCGTCTTGTTCTAGACGTTATCCTTGCTGATCAGGGGGGAGCATGTAGGGTGATCGGCAGCTCCTGCTGCGTGTATATACCTGACTCCGCCCCTTCTGTCCATTTGGCCATTCAGAAATTGCATCGATTAGCATCTGAGGTTCACGCAGACACAGGCACATGGTCCATGTCAACATGGTTCTGGGATCTCCTTACCACCTGGGGTTGGAAAATATTTATGGTTCTTCTGGGAATAGGGGGTTTCCTTTTTACTTGTTGCATTTGCATACAATGTGGGCCCGCCTGTTGCTCCTATTGTGCTACTCAAGTTCGCCTCGCTCTGCCTAAGCCCAGGGAAACCCCTATGAGGGTGAACACTCAACTCGTCCAGAAAGAGATACATGACATGATGCAGATAGATGAGGGTATTGTCGAAGAGTAATTCGAAAGAATAGCTACATTATGCTAAAAAGGGCCGTTCTGTGGGATTTGAGTTAATATGTAAGGTTAGCATAACGTATCTTAGTCTGCATCCCTCCATTATACACGTCGAGAACTACGTTGCAAGATGGCCTGTTTGTTCTCTGTATCTTGCACGATAGAAAGGGCCGAAATCCATACTGCGGCCATCTTGGATTATGACCTCAGAGCATGTGGCTCTCTTTATACATTGTCTGTATGATTTAGCTCGTACCAGCCTAGAAGACAGGATGCATTGTATTTACGGCTAAAGCACAAGGTCACATCTGCAGTGGGGAGTATCAAGCGAATTCCTCCGAGCCCGAGACGAAAGGGAGTCACCCTGCCGACCTTCTCTGTGATAGATAGTAACCTTATGTGGGTAGACGGTATGAGCTCATCTTGGGAGCTCAAGGGCTAACTGGTACTTTTCCATTTGCAATGCTTTGTATGCTGAGTCTGATATGTATATAAGTGTGATCTTGTCAAGGGGCCAACAGTCTTCCTCGGCGCACCTGATGGGTGAAGATCGATGAGGCTCCTCTATGTAGAGCTTGTTTGTGGCCAATAAACGCTTGAACCTTCTACGTTGCCAACTACTCATTATTGACTTGATATTGCGGGCCATAGGTAAGTGTGGCCCTTGGGATTGTCATTTTGATTACTACACCTTACGACATGCTTCAGAAACTAAAAAAAATGGTCCGTTTTCAAATGTTGCATTGTAGTAATCAAAATAGTAATCCCAAGGGCCACACTTACCAGTGGCCCGCAATATCAAGTCAATAATAAGCAGTTGGCAACGTAGAAGGTTCAAGCGTTTATTGGCCATAAACAGAACTCTACATAGAGGAGCCTCATCGATCTTCACCCATCAGGTGCGCCGAGGAAGACTGCTGGCCCCTTGACAAGATCACACTTATACACATATCAGACTCAGCATACAAAGCATTGCAAATGGAAAAGTACCAGTTAGCCCTAGAGCTCCTAATGAGCTCATACCATCTGCACACATAAGGTTACTATCTCTGCAGAGAAGGTCGGCGGGGTGACTCTCTTTCGTCTCGGGCTCAGAGGAATTCGCTTGATACTCCCTACTGCAGATGTGACCTTGGGCCTCAGTCGTAAATACAATGCACCCTGTCTCTAGGCTGGTACGAACTAAATCATACGGACGGTGTTCAAAGAGAACCATTTGATGAGACACAACTGGTCATAATCCAAGATGGCCACAGTATGGCTTTTCGGCCCTTTCTATCATGCAAGACACAGAGAACAAATGGGCCATCTTATAAAGCAGTTCTCGATGTTATATAAAGCAGGAATACAGACCAAGATACGTTATGCTAACTTCATATATTGACGTAAATCCCACAGAACGGCCCTTTTTAGCATAATGTAGCTATTCCTCGAAACTACTCTTCAAAAATACCCTCATCTATTTGCATTATGTCATGTATCTCTTTCTGGACAAGTTGAGCGTTCATCCTAGCAGGGTTTGCCTCGTGCTTAGGTAAAGCGAGGTGAACTTGGGTGGCACAATAGGAGCAACAGGCGGGCCCACATTGAATGCAAATACAACAGGTAAAAAGGAAAACCCCTATTCCTAGGAGGACCATGAATATCTTCCAACCCCAGGTGGTGAGGAGGCCCCAGAACCACCCCGAAATAGACCAGGTACCTGTCTCCGTATGTATTTCAGATGCTAATCGATGCAACTTCTGAATAGCCAAATGGACCGAAGGGGCGGAGTCAGGTATATATACTCACAAGAGCTGCCGATCACTCTACACGCTCCCCCGCGATCAGCAAGGATAACGTCTAAAACAAGGCGGTTTTGGAGGGTCACAAGTCTGGTCGCTTAAAGCTCAACGGTTATATTAGTCAATACCCCAGCGGTGGTATTCACCACTCCCTCTACCACTCTGGACAATCTCCTAATTTCTTTACTAGTTAAAATGGGTCCCCATATGGGCAGGACTCCCTTCATAATATCGACAAAGTGTTGGGCAGGGGTATCAGTCTGATCTGTAGCATCCCGGTCAGTATTTCCTGAATCTAAACTCCGTCTGTTCAGTGAATGGGATCTATGATAGTCGGAAGGGGCTATATAAACGGGAGGGTATAGGAAGGATAAATAACATTTACCTGACCATCCTCGGGGAAGCCAGGTGTAAGCGTTTTCTCCGCACACAAAATACACATTCGGAGGAGTAAGTATAGGTGGACTGCTAAAGGTTCGTAATCTATAGGTATAATTACATTTGCTAAATCCAACAAATAAATGGCCTGTACCATGTAGGCAAAAGGAAGACGAGGTGTTCAACACGGGAACTGGAATAATCTTATCATTCGACACATTTCGTTCTTGGAAATATCTGAAATACTCAGGAAAGTTAAAGGACACAAAATCTAACACTTCATCCCTCAACCAGGTATCATTTTCATGTTCCATATACACATTCATGCAGGCGGTAGGATCCAATGTACTGTCCGTACCTTCAGCATTTGGGGTGAATCCCTGGTGCCTTTCTATATAGGCCAGAATCAATTCATAATCCTTTTCTGAAAATCGGTGCTCATCAACAGTATAATGTTCATACATCATGGACAATAATTTGAACCAGGCCTCACAACTGCCTAAATATGACAAGGGCATTGAAATGAATAGATCATGCTTGTGCATTACTGAAGGAAGAAGACCACACACCCAGCAATTCGTGGCATTCGTTGAGCTATGGGTTTGGTGCAACATTTCAATAAAAGCATTATTTACATATGTCTGACAATGCCTCTCTTTATGTGGGGCAAAGGTCTGGAAACGGTGCTCCTCGGGAGCGGGGGTGGTAGCTATCAGGGTGTGTACAGGATGGCGGAATTCTAAATAGATGAACATTCCTAAAAATAATATTAATGAAACAACTATTATGACAATAAAAACAATCTTGGCACGCAAACTCCAAGTAGAAAACATCGGCAAATGTGAATACAAAGGGCGGTGTACTATGGGACGTTCCTCTTCAGGAACAAAACGGGCAAAAGGGTACATTCTCACTAAAAGTCCAGATATAATCTCGGGAAAAAGAGAGAGAGAGAGAGAGTCTACAAGCAGTCCAACCTGCTGGAGGGTGCTTCTTTCCTGTGTCCGTATTAGAGCCTCACAGGCAGACTCCTATTGTTCCATGTAACATAAAAGAAAGAAGGAAGGCACAAAAACTTCTCGCGTTGGAGTTGCACTTGACACAACTCTTGCTGAAAGGAAACTTTACCTGGGCCCCCCCACTAATTCATCACTGTCTCTATCTTCTTTCTGAACAGAGCATTATCAAAAAAAAAGGTTCCAAGCTCTCAACGGGTTCAGTCCAGTGTCTTTACCTTCCCAGGGTTCTACTCAGACCTTCAGTCTGATTCTCTAGGCTGAACCTGGGATCTTTGCTTTCTGTCGGGGCCGCAGGTGGTACCGAGCACGACCCGGTATCTCGGGATTAATGAACAGAACAGGCACAGTGGGATCAGGCAAAGGACTGGGGGTGTGATTTCCCTTCTCCCTTACTGCACTCCCAGGTGTCAGATTACCTGATGCAGATGTCGCCGAACTCACGACACCCTCCTCTCGCCCTTCCGTTTCTCCTCGGGCTTCTGGGGAAGGTGACCTTTCGGTAGACTTATCACTTTCGTGCCGTACTGCTTCGTTCTGGTCCTGCTGGTTATCCGGCAAAGGAAGTGGAACCCTTTTCAGATGCGATACATGAATCCAATGCCGTTTCCCTTCAACCTTTACAGCCGTTCTCGTGGCTAACAGCACTTGAAAGGGCTTGGTCCAGCGTGGGTCTAGACTCGATTTCCGCTGATAGTTCCGAACCAGGACCCACTGTCCAGGTTCCAGGCTGTGTCCAGGACCCTCCGGCAGGGGCTGCAGCACTGCTGTTATCTGTTGGTGAATGGAACGAAGATCTTTAGTTAGTGCATAAAGGTAGTCCGCCAACATAGGGTACTCAATGTCTCTAAGGGATTTTGGTCGTGGCACACCCCATATATTAGCGGGCCTACCAAATACCACCTCATACGGTGATATCCCACTACGGGAGTGAGGAGTAGTTCTTACAGATAGTAAAGCCAAAGGTAAGAGATCAGGCCAAATTTAGTCCTGTTGTATCTTGTAGTTTTGCTAATTTTAGTTTGAGAATCCCATTATATTTTTCCACCAACCCTGCAGATTGGGGGTGACGGGCCGCATGGAACTTCTGTTGTATTGACAGGCCCTTGCAGACATGTTCGACAAGTTCAGCATTGAAATGTTTCCCATTATCACTCCAAATCACCCGTGGTAACCCATAGCGGGGAAAGAACTCTTTTACTAAAGCCTTAGCGGTGGCTAGGGCAGTATTCTCCTTGGTAGGGTACACCTCCACCCACTTACTGAATGTACAAACCACCACCAGGACGTACTTGAGATTGTTCACCCGTTCAAACTGGATGTAATCCATTTGTAATACTTCAAAGGGTAGGGTGGGGGCGCGAAGTTACCAGTCAGAACAGGGATGCTACCTCCTGGATTATGTTGTAGACAAATCATGCAATTCTGAACAAGTTGTTTCGCAGTCCTATGGGTGTTGGTATTATACCATACAGGGTCTAGTATTGCGCAAATACCGTGAATCCCCACGTGTGCGGGACCATGTACCATGGACACTACCGCATTCACAAATGCATTCGGCAGAAGCCATCTCTCTGATAGGTCAATCCAACATCCATTGTCATCTAGCTTCCCTATCTGTTCTTGCCAGTATTTTAGTTCCTATGGGGTTGCTTCTGATTGCAATTCTTTCACACTGTCTATAGTGTTATTGAATATCTTTGCTTCTACCATCCCCCTAGGTGGGCTCGTAACAAACATGGAGGTGGTGTCGGATTGAGCCATTTCTTTAGCGATTCTGTCCGCAAAGGAATTTCCCTTACCTACATCATCAACTACTGCTTTATGAGCACTACATTTGATCACAGCTATGGCTTGGGGCAAGGTCAAGGCGGCCAACAATCTCAGAACCAACTGACCATTCTGTATTTTCTGGCCATGGGATGTAAGGAAACCTCTCTCTGCCCACAACCTCCCAAAGCTATGTGCTACACCGAACGCATACTGACTATCGGTGTAGACATTTATCCTTAACCCTTCACCCAATTCACAAGCCCTCAGTAGTGCGACTAGCTCGGCTGCCTGGGCCGATCGATAGGGAACCTTGGCTGTTTCAACTATTGTTCGCAATGTGGTGATTGCATAGGCGGCAGTCGTAGTGCCGTTGGGTAACCTAAAGCATGAGCCATCGACGTACAATTCCCCTTGAGGGTCAGATAGAGGGATGTCGGTCAAATCTATCCGCCCCTTTGTTTCTTCTTCTGATCGAAAGATACAATCATGTATATCTTGGCTGTGATCCTCCAGAGGGAGGGGTAGTAGCGTAGCAGGATTCAGGGTGACACATCTTTTGATAGTGATGTGTGGTGCAAACAGGGTCAACTCGTACCCTGTAAGACGCGCACTAGTTAAGTGCTGGGTCTGCGTTCTGTTCAATAATACGTCCACAGCATGGGGTACCATCACTGTCAGGTCCGTATTCAAGACGAGCCTTTCCGATTGTCGGATCGCCACCGCTACAGCAGCCGTGGCTCTCAGACAACTGGGAAGTGCCCTGGCGACATTATCCAATACCGCCGAGAAGTACGCACAAGGTCTTTGCTTACCACCAAATCCTTGTGTTAACACTGAAAGCGAGAAACCATCCACCTCATGTACGTAGAGTACAAAAGGCTTCCGGTAATCAGGGGTGCCAAGCACGGGAGCAGAGCAAAGAGCAGATTTCAGAGAAACAAAAGCATTCTGGCATTCAACTGTCCAAGGTAAAGGCTCATGCACGTCTTTAGTCGTTAGATGCAAGAAAGGTTTAGTCAATAAGGAATAGTTAGGGATCCATTGGCGACAGTATGAAGTTATACCAAGCAAAGCGCGGACATCACGTTGCGTGCAAGGAACAGGCATGTTAGATATTGTTATGATACGATCAGGGGTCAGTCGTCGTCCCTCCTTCGACAGGAGATGACCGAGATAGGTCACCTCCGGTCGACAATATTGAAATTTAGACAGCGAGACCTTATTGCCATTGTCTGCCAAGTGCTGTAACAGTGCGACCGTCGCCTTTCGGCACCCATGCTCCGTATCAGAGGCCACAAGGAGATCATCCACATACTGCACCAAAACGTTACCGGGGGGCAAAGTTAAGGTATCCAATAACGTTTTTAGTGCTTGACTGTAAATACTCGGGCTTTCTGTATAGCCCTGTGGGGCGCGACAAAATCTGAAGCTGCGGCCTCCTAATGAGAATCCGAAAAGATAACGGCTATCTTGATGAATGGGGTACTAAAGAAAGCATTTTTTAAATCAATGACCGAGAAAAATTCAGGCGTCGGGGGAATCATCGTCAATATAGTAGTTATGTCAGGTACCACGGGATAATGGGGTACTACAATCTTGTTTATTTCACGCAGGTCAATCACAAAACGATAGGTGTCAGCATAATCAGGGCTTTGATCTATCGGCGCTCGTTTAAGAATAGGAAGAATAGGGCTATTACACGTATTAGAAGCGGTCTCCTCCACTACACCAGTGCGGATCAAGTCGTGAACAATGGACAATAACGCCCGTTCACCCGTGGGAGCAATCTTATATTGCGGGACTCTAGGTAACATGGCATTTTGTTTCAGGGTGATCGAAACTGGTGGTATATGCAACAAACCCACATCAGTATCTCCGGTAGCCCAAAGACTCTGTGGAATCTTTGCAAGCTCCGGGGGTAGAGTGTCCGTTTTGGAAAAACATTGCGCTGAAGGAGGAAAGGGTTTCTTAATAGTTAAATAGACACCATCTGGGGAACAATAGATGCGGGCATATAGCCGTTTCAGTATATCCATCCCCAAGAGATTCTCACCACATTGTGAGGTGAGAAGGAAGGGTGAATCTATTGAAATCGGTCCCACAGTAAGAGAAAGAGATTGGGAAATGGGGCTTACCACCGGAGTTCCAGAGAAACCTACAGACACATTATTCTGGCCAGACAGAGCAGCCCCAGGGACAAGGGCATGTGAAACAGAACTATTCATAGCCCCTGTGTCAACGAGAAACTTACCAGATGTATCCAGTAAACGGGCATGCACATAAGGTCCGTTTTGATCTATTGTTATTGACACGCGTCCCCCACTCTGTCCTCGGCTCTCCTATACCTCTGAATAGCCCGCCGCATCATTGCTCACACATCCTTCATTATAGTATTGCTTTCCCTGTCCATGGTCAAAATAATTTTGACTATTCTCACCGTGTCCAACACTTTCCTGTCTCGTCTGTCCACCACGATGACTACCAGCATGGCCTCTCCCTTGGCCCCTCGGGACACCGGTTTGCGCATGCAACAGGGGACACTGAGCTCGCCAATGCCCTTCCTGCTTACAGAATGCGCACTGATTTATTCCTAAATCTGTTCGGCCTACACCCTGTCCGGAACCCGCCCTTCGTGGGGCGAAGTTCTGAGTTCCCCGACCCCTCCCTCTACCTCTTTCAACTTGCTGTAACAAGACCCTAGTCTTCAACTCCTTCGATCTCTTTTCCGTCTTTTCCTTACTCTCATTCTCCCGATGCTCATAGTATTGGGCCATACTTAGGATAGTTGAAGGGGTGGATGTAGTCCAGGTACTTTCCGCAGCTTGAAGCCAGGCTGATATCTCAGGCAATAGGTTAGTTACAAACCTATTTACAAACAAACGTATGCCGCCCTTCTTGGACAAATCATGTCCGCTAAAATCAATGAAAACCCCCTCAAACCTTGTAAAGAAATCGGACACACTCTCGTCCTTCTTTTGTTTACAAGCGGTCAGTTTATCCCAATCTACTTTCCTGGGAGGGATTAAGGAATGCATGTAAGTTATTATTTTCTCCGGCAAAATCAATATTTCAGTTCTAGGCTTATTTCCCGGCTTACGATCCCTATCCCAATCCCTCAATTGCTCCCAGGTTCCACCAAACTCCGTAACATGGTCCTGGTCGTGTACTTGCCGCCATATATCCACCGGTACCAGTAGAGCAAAAAATAGCTCGATATCAGCCAGTGTCATTACTGCCGAGGAGGCGGCTGCCGTCAGTTCCTTATAATAGGCTGTAGGATTCTTCCTAGGATCAGGCAGCTGGGTTTTCAATGAAAGAACCTCACTACGTTTCCAGGGAGTGTATACCCATTGCTCCTGAAAACGGGCATCCACCCTCGGGCGGGTGATAACCCCTTGTGTGTCTACTATCTCAGTCACTTCTGGGTGGTATATGGGGTACACCTCACGCATTGGGTACTGCTGTACCCCTGCAGGGCTAGCTGCGTGTAGGCGCGTTCTGTAACTGACTAGGGTGTTCACATTCCCATATACCGCTTCTGGACTTAGCTGAGACTTATGTGCCTGGGTGCGGATATCATACAGTATAGTCGGGGCTCTTTCCCCTTTATAAGCTTGCTCCCATAGCGAGATGAGGTGGTCAGTCATGTGTGCTAACGCATGCTGCTGCATCACCGGTTCATAATCTTTCATGGTACTCCACATGTCAGACAGGGTATAAATCGGTTGCCGCATCCATTGGGATGCCTGCACTGAAATGGTCTCCTTCTCCTCTGTTCCCAGAGCTGATCGAGTGAACAGCTTCTTGCCTTCTAATGAACTGAGCGGATGTACCGGAGTAGAGACAGCTGCAAAAGGAGTTGCACTCACGGAAGAGGAGGTCAAGGCAGAAGGAGAATGTATGGCCCCCGGTGACAGCTGGGGAGCTTCAGCTGTTGGGGTTGACAACAAATTGGGCAATAAAGCCATAAGTTCCGAGATAGAGGAAGACAACCGAGAGAGATCAGTGACGGGCACGGGGGAGGGAGGCTGAAGCGCCAATGCAACCGGAGTTGCTGTGGAGGCGACTAGGGCTGGCGTAGGGGCGTCCGTCCCTGCCCCGGCCGATAGAATAGCTGCTGATACCTCCGGATATAATCGTTGCGGGACATAAGGAGGCGGGGGCCGCATGCCCAGCAAGTCTTCTATTTCATCCTCTGCGTTAGGTCGAGCCACATAACTTTTATCGACCTGCATTCTAAACTCCCTATTCATACAGTCAATTCCTTTTTCTACCCTAGCTCTGTCATAGGCTACAGCTTTCTGATTTATGGTTTGTCCTGCCTTAGCTCTCGCGAGCTTCTCCCCCCTCATTCGTCTTTGCTTGGCTTCTTTCTGCCAGGCGTTTAAGGCATCAAACATAGATTGCCTACTGCGCCTAGAGAATAACTGCTCCTGTAGAAAAGCAATTTTCTTTTCATCGAATGAACCAGTCTTCGGCCACTGCAACTCTTAATTGGCTTTAGTGTACTTATGCCACAAAGTATTAAACAATATGGGGGCAATTCCATGCTTTACATACATGAAATGGCTAGGGCTGCCCTCCGGAGGGGCAGGCTGACTCTCAGCCAAACGAGAGTCGCTAGTCCGACAACAACAACCAAAACAATTCAATTTGCTGAAACACGACATGTTGGTTAGTAGACAGACACAAATGACATATAACAAACTTTATATCACTGATAACATATATGTCGACATCATTCTCTGCAGTTCAACCTATCGATACTTGATGCATCCAGACAAACGAACTGAGCCCGTCGACTCCCGTTCGTGGAGAATTATTCAAAAAGGATCAACAAGACCACAACAACCAGTCTTCCAGCAGACTGGCAAGAAACTGTCAAACAGGGGTAACCATGAACTGGACTACGGACCGTCCCGTGACCTCTCTGGCTCACCACTGAGACTCTCCCGAAGTGGTCCAGGCCCTACTTCAGATATGTCTCATGGCTACCCAGTTACAGCCGCAGGCTTTTCCGAGTATAATCCAGCCGTGTATTACTCACAGGTAACAACTAGGCATCCGATCAGTGTCTCAAAATCACAAAAGAGCCGCGGAGTCTCTACAGTCAGTCCCTACCGGACCACCCTGCAAGACCTCCGTAATTCTCCTAGGGTACTTGCGACCCCTCAAATCAAATACAGTTAACTGTTCCAAATGCACCGCTTTACAGCGCGTGCGTCAAACAAATGCACCGCTCAACAGCGCATGCTTCCAACAAACAAATTACTCACCGGGTGCACCCAGGTACGAATGTTCGTTTTCCGCTGCCAACTTCTCACAATCAACACGGTCAGCTCCTGGGTTAAGCCCGTAGGACCCCGGTGAAGGGCCACTAGCAGCAGAGGGCACCCCGATCGGGAGCACGGGGTGGATGTAAATTCCCCCCGCCTACTCGGCCAAGGCACCCTCGATCCTGCCACCCGAATACGGGGGAGGAAAGACCCTATCACGGGGTCCCTTCGTGGTCGCCAACTGTAGTAATCAAAATAGTAATCCCAAGGGCCACACTTACCAGTGGCCTGCAATATCAAGTCAATAATAAGCAGTTGGCAACGTAGAAGGTTCAAGCGTTTATTGGCCATAAACAGAACTCTACATAGAGGAGCCACATCGATCTTCACCCATCAGGTGCGCCGAGGAAGAATGCTGGCCCCTTGACAAGATCACACTTATATACATATCAGACTCAGCATACAAAGCATTGCAAATGGAAAAGTACCAGTTAGCCCTAGAGCTCCTAATGAGCTCATACCATCTGCACACATAAGGTTACTATCTCTGCAGAGAAGGTCGGTGGGGTGACTCCCTTTCGTCTCGGGCTCAGAGGAATTCGCTTGATACTCCCTACTGCAGATGTGACCTTGGGCCTCAGTCGTAAATACAATGCACCCTGTCTCTAGGCTGGTACGAACTAAATCAAACAGACGGTGTTCAAAGAGAACCACGTGATGAGACACAACTGGTCATAATCCAAGATGGCCACAGTATGGCTTTTCGGCCCTTTCTATCATGCAAGACACAGAGAACAAATGGGCCATCTTATAAAGCAGTTCTCGATGTTATATAAAGCAGGAATACAGACCAAGATACGTTATGCTAACTTCATATATTGACGTAAATCCCACAGCGTCTTTGAACTACAATTCACATTTGTACGTGGAAAATCACTTTTAAAGATAAAATGAGATGTTTAAAGTGATTTTCATGCGTCCAGGGGCCTTGAACACAAGATTTTTGGAATGGGTAAAAGTGAATGAAAATGGCCAATTTACTCATTCTGAGGCCTTAACAAGTATTTATCCACCCCGGAAAGTGAATAAAATAACTTTTGGAGGCCTTTATTGTTCAATAAAAAACGCCTGTTTTTTGGTGAAAGAGATAACCATCCCCCTTACGACATGCTTCAGAAACGACAAAAATGGTCCATTTTCAAATGTTGCGTCTTTGAACTACAATTCACATTTGTACAAGGAAAATCACTTTTAAAGATAAAATGAGATGTTTAAAGTGATTTTCATGCTTCCAGGGGCCCTAAACACAAGATTTGAGAAATGGGTAAAAAGTGAATGAAAATGGCCAATTTACTCACTCTGAGGCCTTAAAAAGTGTTTCTCCTCCACGGGAAGTGAATTAAACAACATTTGGAGGCCTTTATTGTTCAAGTGAAAACGCCTGATTTTTAATGAAAAAGATAACCACCCGCCCTTACGACATGCTTCTCAAACTAAAAAAATGGTTCATTTTCAAATGTGGCGTCTTTGAACTACAATTAACATTGTACGTGGATAATCACTTTTAGAGATAAAATGAGATGTTTAAAGTGATTTTCAAGCTTCCAGGGGCCCTAAACACAAGATTTGAGAAATGGGTAATCGTGAATGAAAATGGCCAATTTACTCACTCTGCGGCCTTAAAAAGTGTTTCTCCTCCACAGGAAGTGAATTAAATAACATTTGGAGGCCTTTATTGTTCAAGCGAAAACGCCTGATTTTTGATGAAAGAGATAACCACCCCCCCTTACGACATGCTTCAGAAACTAAAAAAATGGTCCGTTTTCAAATGTTGCGTCTTTGAACTACAATTCACATTTGTACGTGGAAAATCACTTTTAGAGATAAAATGAGATGTTTAAAGTGATTTTCATGCGTCCAGGGGCCTTAAACACAAGATTTTTGGAATGGGTAAAAGTGAATGAAAATGGCCAATTTACTCACTCTGCGGCCTTAAAAAGTGTTTCTCCTCCACGGGAAGTGAATAAAATAACATTTGGAGGCCTTTATTGTTCAAGCGAAAACGCCTGATTTCTGATGAAAGAGATAACCACGCCCCCTTACGACATGCTTCAGAAACTAAAAAAATGGTCCGTTTTCAAATGTTGCGTCTTTGAACTACAATTCACATTTGTACAGTGGAAAATCACTTTTAAAGATAAAATGAGATGTTAAAAGTGATTTTCATGCGTCCAGGGGCCTTAAACACAAGATTTTTGGAATGGGTAAAAGTGAATGAAAATGGCCAATTTACTCACTCTGAGGCCTTAAAAAGTGTTTCTCCTCCACGGGAAGAGAATAAAATAACATTTGGAGGCCTTTATTGTTCAATCAAAAACGCACGTTTTTTGGTGAAAGAGATAACCACCCCCCCTTACGACATGCTTCAGAAACGAAAAAAATGGTCCATTTTCAAATGTTGCGTCTTTGAACTACAATTCACATTTGTAAGTGGAAAATCACTTTTAAAGATGAAATGAGATGTTTCAAGTGATTTTCATGCTTCCAGGGGCCCTAAACACAAGATTTGAGAAATGGGTAAAAGTGAATGAAAATGGCCAATTTTCTCACTCTGAGGCCTTAAAAAGTGTTTCTCCTCCACGGGAAGTGAATTAAATAACATTTGGAGGCCTTTATTGTTCAAGTGAAAACGCCTGATTTTTGATGAAAGAGATAACCACCCCCCCTTACTACATGCTTCTGAAACTAAAAAAATGGTCCATTTTCAAATGTTGCGTCTTTGAACTGCAATTCACATTTGTAATTGGAAAATCACTTTTAAAGATAAAATGAGATGTTTAAAGTGATTTTCATGAGTCCAGGGGCCTTAAACACAAGATTTGTGGAATGGTAAAAGTGAATTAAAATGGCCAATTTACTCACTCTGCGGCCTTAAAAAGTGTTTCTCCACCCCAGAAAGTGAATAAAATAACATTTGGAGGCCTTTATTGTTCAATCGAAAACGCCTGATTTTTGATGAAAGAGATAACCACCCCCTTACGACATGCGTCAGAAACTAAAAAAATGGTCCGTTTTCAAATGTTGCGTCTTTGAACTACAATTCACATTTGTAAGTGGAAAATCACTTTTAAAGATGAAATGAAATGTTTCAAGTGATTTTCATGCTTCTAGGGGCCTTAAACACAAGATTTGTGGAATGGTAAAAGTGAATGAAAATGGCCAATTTACTCATTCTGAGGCCTTAACAAGTATTTCTCCACCCCGGAAAGTGAATGAAATAACATTTGGAGGCCTTTATTGTTCAAGCGAAAACGCCTGATTTTTGATGAAAGAGATAACCACCCCCCCTTACGACATGCTTCAGAAACAAAAAAAATGGTCCGTTTTCAAATGTTGTCTCTTTGAACTACAATTCACATTTGTACGTGAAAAATCACTTTTAAAGATAAAATGAGATGTTTAAAGTGATTTTCTTGCGTCCAGGGTCCTTAAACAAAAGATTTTTGGAATGGGTAAAAGTGAATGAAAATGGCCAATTTACTCACTCTGCGGCCTTAAAAAGTGTTTCTCCTCCATGGGAAGTGAATTAAATAACATTTGGAGGCCTTTATTGTTCCAGCGAAAACGCCTGATTTTTGATGAAAGAGATAACCACCCCCCCTTACGACATGCTTCAGAAACTAAAAAAATGGTCCGTTTTCAAATGTTGCGTCTTTGAACTACAATTCACATTTGTACGTGGAAAATCACTTTTAAAGATAAAATGAGATGTTTAAAGTGATTTTCATGCGTCCAGGGGCCTTAAAAACAAGATTTTTAGAATGGGTAAAAGTGAATGAAAATGGCCAATTTACTCACTCTGCGGCCTTAAAAAGTGTTTCTCCTCCACGGGAAGTGAATAAAATACCATTTGAAGGCCTTTATTGTTCAAGCAAAAATGCCTGATTTTTGATTAAAGAGATAACCACCCCCCCTTACGACATGCTTCAGAAACTAAAAAAATGGTCCGTTTTCAAATGTTGCGTCTTTGAACTACAATTCACATTTGTACGTTGAAAATCACTTTTAAAGAAAAAATGAGATGTTTAAAGTGATTTTCATGCGTCCAGGGGCCTTAAACACAAGATTTTTGGAATGGGTAAAAGTGAATGAAAATGGCCAATTTACTCACTCTGCGGCCTTAAAAAGTGTTTCTCGTCCATGGGAAGAGAATAAAATAACATTTGGAGGCCTTTATTGTTCAATCAAAAACGCACGTTTTTTGGTGAAAGAGATAACCACCCCCCCTTACGACACGCTTCAGAAACGAAAAAAATGGTCCATTTTCAAATATTGCGTCTTTGAACTACAATTCACATTTGTAAGTGTAAAATCACTTTTAAAGATGAAATGAGATGTTTCAAGTGATTTTCATGCTTCTAGGGGCCTTAAACACAAGATTTGTGGAATGGTAAAAGTGAATGAAAATGGCCAATTTACTCATTCTGAGGGCTTAACAAGTATTTCTCCACCCCGGAAAGTGAATGAAATAACATTTGGAGGCCTTTATTGTTCAAGCGAAAACGCCTGATTTTTGATGAAAGAGATAACCACCCCCCCTTCCGACATGCTTCAGAAACAAAAAAAATGGTCCGTTTTCAAATGTTGTCTCTTTGAACTACAATTCACATTTGTACGTGGAAAATCACTTTTAAAGATAAATTGAGATGTTTAAAGTGATTTTCATGCTTCCAGGGGCCTCAAACACAAGATTGGTGGAATGGTAAAAGTGAATGAAAATGGCCAATTTACTCATTCTGAGGCCATAACAAGTATTTCTCCACCCCGGAAAGTGAATAAAATAACATTTGGAGGCCTTTATTGTTCAATCAAAAACGCCTGTTTTTTGGTGAAAGAGATAACCACCCTCCCTTACGACATGCTTCAGAAACGACAAAAATGGTCCATTTTCAAATGTTGCGTCTTTGAACTACAATTCACATTTGTACAAGGAAAATCACTTTTAAAGATAAAATGAGATGTTTAAAGTGATTTTCATGCTTCCAGGGGCCCTAAACACAAGATTTGAGAAAAAGGTAAAAGTGAATGAAAATGGCCAATTTACTCACTCTGAGGCCTTAAAAAGTGTTTCTACTCCATGGGAAGTGAATTAAATAACATTTGGAGGCCTTTATTGTTCAAGTGAAAACGCCTGATTTTTGATGAAAGAGATAACCACCCCCCCCTTACGGCATGCTTCTGAAACTAAAAAAATGGTTCATTTTCAAATGTGGCGTCTTTGAACTACTGTGGTAAATATTTAAATTACCTGTACTATTTTTTATGCGGTAAAGTTCAATAAGAATAACTCAGAAAAATAAGAGGCAGAATCCGTGGTATTTGAGGTTCTAAAAAAGACTTTATTCCTCACAGGGAATTAAGAATTATGGTTCGAACCATGGCAATCATATTCCATCACCACGAAGGTTCAGGAAGGGATAGGCAATACATTATTGACAAGTAACGACATATATAAGAAAACCATTACATTGAGACAGATGCAGGAGGCGTAACAGCTGATAATACAGATAAGAATACACATACGTAATGAAAAAGGCTTGATGACAGAATTCAGGGCCTACTCGCCTGAACTGTAAAACGTGAAAGTGAACCACACAAAGTCGGTGGCCAATCATACTTAGGAACGGAATATCCGACCCATTCATGGCGGATCTGAAAGAGGACATGTTGACGGTGGACGCACATGTATTTGCGTCTTCATAGCTGGAAGTGGAGGGAACATACATGTACTTGTAGCATGTACATGGAGCCGTTGGGGTCTAAGATAGGGGACATAACTGATCATAAAATTCATATTTCCTCATTCCCTCCTTGTCCCCTACGGACCCTTCATGAAATATCGATCTTCATTAATCCATCAATCTGTTCATATAGCATCATTTGTTCTTCTTTCTTCTTATGAGATCTTGAATGAAAACTTGAATGTGGAATACACGATGTGGCACACAGACCACAAATCGCTGGCCCACATTGGAGACACAGGCAGCAACTGAATATTATGAGAAAGCCAATACCTAGGAAGGATAGGATCCTCCATCCCCAGGCTGACAACACGCTCCAGAGCCAACCGGACCAAGTCCAGGTGCCTGGATTCTGGTGTATCTGGCTTACAATCTTATGAAGACGAGTTATGGCTTTATATACTGATGGCGCATTTTGAGGAATGAAAATACAACAACTCGATCCGATGACTCTACAGGCTCCGCCCCTATCGGCTAGGATGACGTCAAGGACAAGACGATTTTGAAGAACAACAATCCGCATCGCAGACTGCTCCTCTGTTAAGTTGCCTAGGGCGGAAGTAGTTTCATTCACTACTGCTTCAAGGGTTCTAGTTAATCTACGTATCAGTTTACTATTAGTGACAACACCTATATAGGGAAAAAAACCTTTATTGAAATCTGTGTATTGTTCCCATGCCGTTTCAGTGTAGTCGACAATCGGGAGATCTCTCTGCGGTCTATTGTTTACTAAATGGGTATTCCTATGATAATCAGGAGGTGCTAGGAAAACAGGTGGCAAAAGAAATGCAATGTAACAGGTACCATCCCAGTCTGGAGGTAAACGTATATATGCGGTATGACCACATATGAAGTAGGAATGACGGGAAGCTCTAAATGTAGACTTGCCTTGGTCATTGAATTCGATCACAGTAGTGCATTTACTATGACCCATATATACTGAACCATTCTTTCTTATACATAGTTCTCCTTTAACTGGAAATACTGACATAGCAGGCAAGATAGGTGTAGCTCCGGATTCAACATTCAGAATCATGAGGTTAAGTGTAAAGTTACCTAATCCATATACTTCATTTTCTAGATCAGTTCCTGTTCTTTTGGGAAGTCCCTCCTGGTTAAGGTAGCAGACTTTAAGTAAAACTGAGTTCAGGTTTCCCCATACCCTGTTGTCTTGATAAACTACGGAATTTGAGCCTAAAGAGTTAATCAAACTAAACCATGCTCCACAGGAGCCATTGTGTGTGAATGGATACGGAAAGAGAGGCAGAACTCCCTTGTATTTCTGATAGGGAGGGAGTCGGCCACATATCCAACAGTTTGTTGCGTTACTGGTCTGATGGGAATGATGTAACATACTAATGAATGTGTTATTACGCAGCGCAAATCTATAGGACAACTCATGGGGAGGTAATTCACTAAAAGAATGTTCGGCAGTAACATTAAAAGCACGCTTGGAAATAGGGTAATATATGTGCAACAGCATACTGGCAGCAATAATCAAAAAGCTTAGAAAAAACATAATCAACAATGTTACTACACAGTGACTACGAAGTAATTTACAGTATTCATGTTTCTTGAGCTGTTTCTGTCTATTTCTTTCTCTATTTCGGTCTAGAGGATACATGTCAGAGACAAATTCAACCGATTCACCTTGGAGAGGACTTAAACAATCAAATTGTCTGACTTGCTAGACCTTAGTTTCAATTTATAATTCTCTTTCTCTGATTTTTCAACCAGGGGGAGTTTTGAGTCAATCGGTGAGGAAATGCAGGGCTGAAAGTTCAAGTCTGACGGTAGTCCATGAAATTTTTTGATATGGCTCGAGTGCAACCACCCTTTGCGTCCCTCAAGCTTCACGGCAGTCCTCGTGGTCAGTAAAACGAGCTTGGGCGACTGCCAACGAGGCTCCAGCGGGCTCCTCCTGTCGAAATTTCTTACAAGGACGAAATCCCCCGGAATCACTTCATGGGGCTTTACTTCAGTGTTATCAGGGAAAGCTGCAGCTACCTGTGAACGACAAGATTGTAGTGCAGACATCAAGGAAGCCAGGTAATCTGTCAGCATATTACAATCAACATCAGTGATTTTACGAGGTATAGGCGTCCCCCACATATATGGTGGTCTACCGAAGATCACCTCATACGGGGATAGCCCTGTTCGAGAGTGTGCTACCATTCTCATGTAAAAGAGAGCAACTGGTAAGGCTACTATCCAGTCGACGCCTTTTTCTCTACAGATTTTCGCAAGTCTAATTTTCAGAGTCTGATTATGACGCTCCACGAGACCTGCTGCCTCGGGATGCCGGACACAGTGGAATTTCCATTGATAGCCTAACAAGAGTGAAACGTGTTTCATTAGCTCGGATGAGAACGGCTGACCATTATCTGAATACACAGCACGGGGCAAACCATACCGTGGGAAAAATTCGCGAACCAGCTGCTTGGCAGTGGTCGGAGCAGTGTAATCTGAGACAGGGTAGGCTTCCGTCCAACGGGAAAGCGCACATACAACTACGAGGACATATTTGAATCCTCGACAACGTTCCATCTGGATATAATCCATCTGGAGGACTTCAAAAGGGTGATCGGGAGGTTGAAATCCACCTTGCTCTACGGGAATGCTTTTACCGGGATTGAACTGACAACAAATCATACAGGTACGTACTTTCTGTTTGGCTGCTGCTCGCAAGTGTTTATTGAACCAAATATGTTGAATACTATCTAGCATAGCTTTTTCTCCTAGGTGCGCTGGACTATGTATTGTGTTAATGATAACTTGGACCATGGAATCGGGGAGAAACCATATAGATTTTCCCTTCGTCATCCATCCCTGATCTGTCTGGATCCCTCCTAGTTCAGTCCATTTCTTGATTTCCTCTGGTGTAGCATGTGTCTGTATGTCGATTACATCAAGGGCGGGATCCTTAACTGTCATGCAGTGTGTCGATGTCGGAACTATTGTCTTTGTCATGTCAGTTGCGTGAGTCCGATTCTGAGCTGTCTGTTTAGCTGTTCGGTCTGCTATATCGTTACCCTGGGAAATAATGTCGGTAATTTTTGTATGGGCCTTGCATTTCATAATAGATATTGCAGTAGGTAGATGAATTGCATCTAATAGAGCCTGAATGAGGGGACCGTGTTGAATGTTGGTACCGTGAGAAGTTAAATAACCTCTCTCTCGCCAAAGGACGCCGAAGTCATGGACGACTCCGAATGCATAACGTGAATCTGTGTATATGTTAACTTTCCTATTTTTGGCTTGAATACAGGCTTGTGTCAGAGCGATGAGCTCTGCTGCTTGAGCTGACAGAGTGTTAATACAATTAGTTTCAATAACTTCAGTGTCTGTTGTGACTGCATATGCGGCCACTAACTTTCCTGTACTTGTTCTCATGCATGAACCATCTACATACAACGTCAGGTCTGGATCTGGTAATGGAATATCTGTTAAGTCTTGTCTGGGTTTCGTCGTAATAGTAATGACTTCAATGCAATCATGTGCCAATGGGTCTGTTCCACTTAATGGCAAAAGTGTGGCAGGATTTAATGTGCTACAACGTCTAATTTCTATGTGTGGCTGGAACAATGTCAATTCATAACCTGTCAGTCGTGCTATAGTCAAGTGTTGTGTTTGTGTCCGGTTCAAGAGAACCTCTACTGCGTGTGGTACTTGTACTGTCAATTGATGTCCTAATACTATGGCATCGCTTTGTCTGATCGCTAAAGCTGTTGCTGCAACTGATTTTAGGCACGCAGGTAGAGCCTGAGCTACCGGATCTAATGTGCTAGAAAAGTAAGCACACGGTTTGTGTGAACCTGCTTGTTCCTGAGTGAGTACTGACAAGGCAGTACCTTCGCGTTCTGTAACAAAGAGTGTAAACGGCTTACTGTAACATGGTGTCGCTAAAACAGGTGCTTGACATAAAGCTTTCTTTAAGCTTTCAAAAGCTTGTGTATGTTCCTGAATCCAAGGGAGGACAGTCGATGTCGCTGCCTCCTGAGTTGTCAACTGAATGAGTGGTTTTGCTAAAAATGCATATTGGGGGATCCACTGCCTACAGTACGAAGTGAGGCCTATGAAGGCCCGTACCTCCTTTTGTGTCTTAGGTGTTGGCATGTTTATAATTAACTGAATGCGGTCAGGTGTGAGCTGTCTCCCCCCCTTGGACAGCAAGTGCCCAAGGTACACAACTTGCTGGACACAGAATTGTAGCTTCGAAGGGGACACCTTGTGTCCCTTGTCGGCCAGAAAATGTAAAACCGTCAGTGATGCTTTTTCACATTCTGGTTCGCTTCGAGCGGTGATCAACAGATCATCGACATATTGAAGCAGGGCAGTGTTAACTGGCATGTGGATACTGTCAAGTTGTCTTTTTAGTGCTTGGCTATAGATGCTGGGGCTTTCTGTGAATCCTTGAGGTGCGCGTGTAAATTTGAAGCTTCGTCCATTTAAACAGAATCCGAACAAATATTGGCTTTCTGGATCGATTGGGACGCTAAAAAAGGCGTTCTTGAGGTCAATTACAGTAAAGAACGTTGCTTCGGAATCAATGGCTGTTAGTAATGAAGAGATATCTGGGACCACAGGGTATTGTGGTACAATGCATTTATTTAATTCGCGCAGATCAATAACTAATCGATATACTGGAGGTGCTTTCGGATCAGTTCGTTTAAGAATCGGAATAATCGGAGAATTACATATATTGGAGTCGGTTTCCACAACCACTCCTTGTGCAATGAGCTCGTCAATGATTTGCAGCAAAGCCACAACAGCATCTGGAGGTAACTTGTATTGTCGTATTCGTGGTAATACCACTCCTGCTTTGAGTGTGACTCGATATGGTGTAATGTGCATACATCCTACATCAGTGGGGCCTTGTGCCCATAAATGTGCAGGTAGATTCTGTAACCGGTGATCTATGTCTCTTGACACGTAGTGACCTTTAAAGTCACGCAAAAATAGTCGTACTCCTTCCGGAGAACAACATATTACGGCTCCTAGAGCTTTCAGTGTCTTTATACCTAACAAGTTTTCTGGACATGATTTAGTAAGCAATAAGTCTGTAGTCCGGGTTAGTGGACCAACTGTAAATGGAAGTGGTTGCGATACTTCATTAATAATAGGCTTTCCTGAAAATCCAAGGGAAATATTCTGTGAGCCTGAGAGGGGTGCCCCTGGAACTTCGTTGTGACTTATAGTCGTTCTGCTTGCCCCTGTATCAACTAGAAACTTTCTGTCTTTCCCTAATACTTGACTATGTACATAAGGTCCCTCTTGATCTACAGGTACCTCAATAAGGGGTAAGCCAACTTTCCTCTCTAGGCTGTTTCATGTGTATCGCTGATAATCTGGATAATCATTTTGTGCATACTGGTACATCTGTTGTGTCGTGTTTTGTGTTGCGGCAATAGGCTGTGACTGTGGTACTGTTACGGACTGTTGTGAAGCTGACATAGGCTGTATATTCTGGGGAACTGGTTGTTGGATCTGATCCTGTCTAGGTGGACGTGGTCTCTCCTTGGTTTTACCCGTAGAGATATTGTGTTTCAGAACTGCACAATCGTTTATATAATGACCTGGCTGTTTACAATAGTTGCATGTCCCTTTTACAGGAACTGCTGAATTACTGGACTGTGTCGTACCCTTTTTATGACCGTCAGCTGGAACTGACTGAGCAACAAGCATTTTCATTTTCGTGTCTTTCATACGTCTTTGTTCATGTTCTTGTTCTTCTCTAATTCTATTGTGGTGATACTGTAACATTTGTAACATCTGTGAAGGGGTGTTACCTTGCCAAGTACTCTCGAATTTCAATACTCTATTCTTAACTTGGGGCAGGGAATTTTCGACTAGTTTGGTCACAAACAGATGTGGATACGACTCGCTATTTGCTTTTATGCCACTATTAATACCAAAACATTTTTCAAATCGGGAATAAAAATCACTAGTGTCTTCGTCTTGTTTTTGTTTACAGGCTGAAATTGCACCCCAATCTTCCTTTTTCGTAGTTAATAAACGAGGCAGTACTTGCACTAGTAATCCTGGCAATGCTGTAGTCTTTTCCCCAAGCCCTGAACCTGCAGCTCGGGCTCTTTCTTCGTTTTCTAATGCTGTCCAATCTATCTTTTGGTCTCCCACCTCCCATTCCTTTTCTTTAAGTTTCTCGTAAATACCGGCAGGCAATAATACTTTTAATATTTTCATAACGTCATGGTAGGTATAATCTCCCATGAGTAACATGTCCTTTAATTCACGGTGGAAACCTGCTGGATCTTTGTCATGGCTGGGTACTACTTTTTTCATTTCTAATAATTCAATTTTAGTTATGGGCGTGTACACAAACACGCGTTTAAAAGTATTGTCTTCACCTTTGACTGGGTGCACTTCACGTAAGGGATTCTGTCTGTCTATGTGATACGTTTTTCTTTCCACGGTGGGAACTGAAACATGTTCTGGGCATACGAAGACAAAGTACTGGTGTCGATATTCTAGGATTTCTTTAATTAAATCAGTACCTGAACCTCTCCATTTATTCGTCAGTAATTCTATCAGGATATCAGGTAGGGGACCAGGATCAGAGTGTTGGCTTTTATAGAGTATAAGGAGGTGTTGAATCATGTATATACCAGCTAAACGCTGTTCGTCTGGTGTGAGATTCAGAAACGTGTGTGCTAACGCATCATCACTGTATTTCTCAGAACTGTCAGCCCATTGTACTGCTGACCTGGCTAATTCTTGTTCATCCATAGAATCGAGCACATGGTACCCCCTTCGCTCTCGAAGTAATTTATCAGTAGCCTGGAATAAGTGTTCAGGGGTCCTAGGATTTGATATAACTGTTTGAAGAATTCTGTTACATCCTGGACGTGACGGACGTGTTGCATTATTGACAGATCTTCCTCTACCTACATAAGCTATCGTTTCTCTAGCTGGTAATTCTGATTGTCCTGTCGTTATTTCTGATTCTTCCTCCTCTTCTCCCTCTGATTCAGTTTTATCGTTCTCTACTCTTCTTTCATGTATTCGTTCTACTTCTTTCCTGATTTTTCGGCTCATAACTTCTATACTCTTCTGTTTATCATGTCTTCCCTCTGATATATTCTGACCCCATCTGGTAAGTACTTGCATTTCTTCCTGATCTACCTCAGGCCTATCTCTGTTTCTGATCAGGCAGTTTATGAAGAATCGTAACAGTAATTTCTGTATAGCCACTTTCTGGTATTCCATGGCCGCGCCAATGGTTTCAGGACCTTGCCCTGTTTGGACAAAGCGGTATATATTGTCTAGATGAGCAACCATTCCTGGTAGTGTCATTAAATACATTGAAGCTCGTCGTATACGTAGTGATGACAGCAACATTCTGTCGTGTTTACCGGGCACTGGATCATATCTACAATCTGGAAGAGTTTCATTAAATATTTTGTGATTAGCTTGAGGTGTGCGTTGGAGTGCCAAATCCCTATAAGTCAATCTAGGCACTGGCGGGGGCGTGGTAAAACCTCCTGTCGCACCTCCTGAGGTGCCTAGTCCAAAAGGATTCGTTGGATGTAAATTAGAGAGTGTGGATGCAGGAAGGACTGTAGAAACGGACGGAACGTTTGAAATGTGTGGGGGAGTTTGTTGCTGCGGAGGTGTAGGCGGATGATCTTGACGTTGAGCATCGTCAACAGGTGATGCGCGTTGATGCGCAACATTAACATATTCGGGGGCTGCATCGTCTAAATAAGAAGAAAGGAAAATGTCCTTTGCGGTCTTGGGATGTGCTTTAATCGGAAGTAATGGAGGTGGCAGATCCTTTGGTACCTCCGGGGTGGCCTTAGGTAAACCCTCGGCCAGAAGAGGATACATACCATTCATAAAAGTGTTTCGTTGTCTGTCTACTTGTTCTGTTTTTACTCTGATACCTTCCTCAATTAATATGTTTTCTCGGGTTTTGTCTGAAGTCTCCCTACTCTTCTCTTCCTTTCTGAACGCTTTCTCTGTGCGTCTATGCGATTCTTTACGCCATAATTCAATGGCATCTTTCTGTGACTGTCTGGCTTTCTTTTTCCATAATAATTCTTCTATTCTCATGATGCAATCTGCATCCCAGGTCCCAGCGACGGGCCATCTCTGATTCTCTGCTAGATCTTGGGTGTAGTCCACCCATAAATCGAGATATAATACGGCATCTAGGCCATGTTTGTGATACATAAAGTACCCTGGAGTATCCCTAGGCGGAATGGGAACGGCTTCCTCGAGTATCCCTTTTCTAGTTTTTATCTGTCTTAATTTTGAAAAGAACGGCATCTTAAAACCTTGTTACTTGATTCTTACTCGAACTTTTAACACTTGGATTTGAACATAATTAAAACAATAAACACAACGATAAAAATTGAACAATCACTCATACCACAACATTTAAAACATATTAAAACATTTAAAACGAACAATGATAATTTGAATAAAGCTAGCTAACTGCATAATACTCGATGTACTAGATAATACTGAATATACTAGACGTATTTACTAAACATAACAGATGTACTGCTAAACAGTACAGATACACTGCTAAAACAGTGCAGACCGGATCTGTGTACCCAAACCCGTCTTGACCGGCACAAACTAATGTGCACGTCTAGATGCGTCCCCAGCAACGGTACTCACCGGGAAGCACGGAACGGAACAGAAGGCCTCGGAAACTGGACTGGACTGGACCGGACTCGACTCGACTCGTGACATAAGTACTTCGGAAACTTCGGAAACTTCGGAACCTGGTGGGCCTCTGTATACCTCGGATCTTGCTCTCTCAGCTAGGCTCTGGTCGGGATTCTTCGCACTCCTCACCGCCTCGTCTGGGTGTTGATCGCAGCCCTAGTCACTCCCGCTTGGCCGGAGGGAGATACAGGAAATCCTGCGGTACGCGTAGTTGTCCGTCCAGCTGTGACAGGAGACTGGGCCTGCAACGCACCTCCGGCGCGTGAGATGGGGAAGGTGTCCCTGTTCGGGCGCCAATTATGTGGTAAATATTTAAATTACCTGTACTATTTTTTATGCGGTAAAGTTCAATAAGAATAACTCAGAAAAATAAGAGGCAGAATCCGTGGTATTTGAGGTTCTAAAAAAGACTTTATTCCTCACAGGGAATTAAGAATTATGGTTCGAACCATGGCAATCATATTCCATCACCACGAAGGTTCAGGAAGGGATAGGCAATACATTATTGACAAGTAACGACATATATAAGAAAAACATTACATTGAGACAGATGCAGGAGGCGTAACAGCTGATAATACAGATAAGAATACACATACGTAATGAAAAAGGCTTGATGACAGAATTCAGGGCCTACTCGCCTGAACTGTAAAACGTGAAAGTGAACCACACAAAGTCGGTGGCCAATCATACTTAGGAACGGAATATCCGACCCATTCATGGCGGATCTGAAAGAGGACATGTTGACGGTGGACGCACATGTATTTGCGTCTTCATAGCTGGAAGTGGAGGGAACATACATGTACTTGTAGCATGTACATGGAGCCGTTGGGGTCTAAGATAGGGGACATAACTGATCATAAAATTCATATTTCCTCACTACAATTAACATTGTACGTGGATAATCACTTTTAGAGATAAAATGAGATGTTTAAAGTGATTTTCAAGCTTCCAGGGGCCCTAAACACAAGATTTGAGAAATGGGTAAAAGTGAATGAAAATGGCCAATTTACTCACTCTGCGGCCTTAAAAAGTGTTTCTCCTCCATGGGAAGTGAATTAAATAACATTTGGAGGCCTTTATTGTTCCAGCGAAAACGCCTGATTTTTGATGAAAGAGATAACCACCCCCCCTTACGACATGCTTCAGAAACAAAAAAAATGGTCCGTTTTCAAATGTTGCGTCTTTGAACTACAATTCACATTTGTACGTGGAAAATCACTTTTAAAGATAAAATGAGATGTTTAAAGTGATTTTCATGCGTCCAGGGGCCTTAAACACAAGATTTTTAGAATGGGTAAAAGTGAATGAAAATGGCCAATTTACTCACTCTGCGGCCTTAAAAAGTGTTTCTCCTCCACGGGAAGTGAATAAAATACCATTTGAAGGCCTTTATTGTTCAAGCAAAAATGCCTGATTTTTGATTAAAGAGATAACCACCCCCCCTTACGACATGCTTCAGAAACTAAAAAAATGGTCCGTTTTCAAATGTTGCGTCTTTGAACTACAATTCACATTTGTACGTTGAAAATCACTTTTAAAGATAAAATGAGATGTTTAAAGTGATTTTCATGCGTCCAGGGGCCTTAAACACAAGATTTTTGGAATGGGTAAAAGTGAATGAAAATGGCCAATTTACTCACTCTGCGGCCTTAAAAAGTGTTTCTCGTCCATCGGAAGAGAATAAAATAACATTTGGAGGCCTTTATTGTTCAATCAAAAACGCACGTTTTTTGGTGAAAGAGATAACCACCCCCCCTTACGACACGCTTCAGAAACGAAAAAAATGGTCCATTTTCAAATATTGCGTCTTTGAACTACAATTCACATTTGTAAGTGTAAAATCACTTTTAAAGATGAAATGAGATGTTTCAAGTGATTTTCATGCTTCTAGGGGCCTTAAACACAAGATTTGTGGAATGGTAAAAGTGAATGAAAATGGCCAATTTACTCATTCTGAGGGCTTAACAAGTATTTCCCCACCCCGGAAAGTGAATGAAATAACATTTGGAGGCCTTTATTGTTCAAGCGAAAACGCCTGATTTTTGATGAAAGAGATAACCACCCCCCATACGACATGCTTCAGAAACAAAAAAAATAGTCCGTTTTCAAATGTTGTCTCTTTGAACTACAATTCACATTTGTACGTGGAAAATCACTTTTAAAGATAAAATGAGATGTTTAAAGTGATTTTCATGCTTCCAGGGGCCTCAAACACAAGATTGGTGGAATGGTAAAAGTGAATGAAAATGGCCAATTTACTCATTCTGAGGCCTTAACAAGTATTTCTCCACCCCGGAAAGTGAATAAAATAACATTTGGAGGCCTTTATTGTTCAATCAAAAACGCCTGTTTTTTGGTGAAAGAGATAACCACCCTCCCTTACGACATGCTTCAGAAACGACAAAAAGGATCCATTTTCAAATGTTGCGTCTTTGAACTACAATTCACATTTGTACAAGGAAAATCACTTTTAAAGATAAAATGAGATGTTTAAAGTGATTTTCATGCTTCCAGGGGCCCTAAACACAAGATTTGAGAAATGGGTAAAAGTGAATGAAAATGGGCAATTTACTCACTCTGAGGCCTTAAAAAGTGTTTCTACTCCATGGGAAGTGAATTAAATAACATTTGGAGGCCTTTATTGTTCAAGTGAAAACGCTTGATTTTTGATGAAAGAGATAACCACCCCCCCTTACGGCATGCTTCTGAAACTAAAAAAATGGTTCATTTTCAAATGTGGCGTCTTTGAACTACAATTAACATTGTACGTGGATAATCACTTTTAGAGATAAAATGAGATGTTTAAAGTGATTTTCAAGCTTCAAGGGGCCCTAAACACAAGATTTGAGAAATGGGTAATTGTGAATGAAAATGGCCAATTTACTCACTCTGCGGCCTTAAAAAGTGTTTCTCCTCCACGGGAAGTGAATAAAATAACATTTGGAGGCCTTTATTGTTCAAACGAAAACGCCTGATTTTTGATGAAATAGATAACCACCCCCCTTACGACATGCTTCAGAAACCAAAAAAATGGTCCGTTTTCAAATGTTGTGTCTTTGAACTACAATTCACATTTGTACGTGGAAAATCACTTTTAAAGATAAAATGAGATGTTTAAAGTGATTTTCATGCGTCCAGGGGCCTTAAACACAAGATTTTTGGAATGGGTAAAAGTGAATGAAAATGGCCAATTTACTCACTCTGCGGCCTTAAAAAGTGTTTCTCCTCCATGGGAAGAGAATAAAATAACATTTGGAGGCCTTTATTGTTCAATCAAAAACGCACGTTTTTTGGTGAAAGAGATAACCACCCCCCCTTACGACACGCTTCAGAAACGAAAAAAATGGTCCATTTTCAAATGTTGTGTCTTTGAACCTCAATTCACATTTGTAAGTGTAAAATCACTTTTAAAGATGAAATGAGATGTTTCAAGTGATTTTCATGCTTCCAGGGGCCTTAAACACAAGATTTGTGGAATGGTAAAAGTGAATGAAAATGGCCAATTTACTCATACTGAGGCCTTAACAAGTATTTCTCCACCCCGGAAAGTGAATTAAATAACATTTGGAGGCCTTTATTGTTCAAGCGAAAACGCCTGATTTTTGATGAAAGAGATAACCACCCCCCTTACGACATGCTTCAGAAACGACAAAAATGGTCCATTTTCAAATGTTGCGTCTTTGAACTATAATTCACATTTGTACAAGGAAAATCACTTTTAAAGATAAAATGAGATGTTTAAAGTGATTTTCATGCTTCCAGGGGCCCTAAACACAAGATTTGAGAAATGGGTAATCGTGAATGAAAATGGCCAATTTACTCACTCTGAGGCCTTAAAAAGTGTTTCTCCTCCACGGGAAGGGAATTAAATAACATTTGGAGGCCTTTATTGTTCCAGCGAAAACACCTGATTTTTGATGAAAGAGATAACCACCCCCCCTTACGACATGCTTCAGAAACTAAAAAAAGGTCCGTTTTCAAATGTTGCTTCTTTGAACTACAATTCACATTTGTACGTGGAAAATCACTTTTAAAGATAAAATGAGATGTTTAAAGTGATTTTCATGCGTCCAGGGGCCTTAAACACAAGATTTTTAGAATGGGTAAAAGTGAATGAAAATGGCCAATTTACTCACTCTGCGGCCTTAAAAAGTGTTTCTCCTCCACTGGAAGTGAATAAAATAACATTTGGAGGCCTTTATTGTTCAAGCGAAAACGCCTGATTTTTGATGAAAGAGATAACCACCCCCCCTTACGACATGCTTCAGAAACTAAAAAAATGGTCCGTTTTCAAATGTTGCGTCTTTGAACTACAATTCACATTTGTACATGGAAAATCACTTTTAAAGATAAAATGAGATGTTTAAAGTGATTTTTGTGCGTCCAGGGGCCTTAAACACAAGATTTTTGGAATGGGTAAAAGTGAATGAAAATGGCCAATTTACTCACTCTGCGGCCTTAAAAAGTGTTTCTCCTCCACGGGAAGAGAATAAAATAACATTTGGAGGCCTTTATTGTTAAATCAAAAACGCACGTTTTTTGGTGAAAGAGATAACCACCCCCCCTTACGACATGATTCAGAAACGAAAAAAATGGTCCATTTTCAAATGTTGCGTCTTTGAACTACAATTCACATTTGTAAGTGGAAAATCACTTTTAAAGATGAAATGAGATGTTTCAAGTGATTTTCATGCTTCCAGGGGCCTTAAACACAAGATTTGTGGAATGGTAAAAGTGAATGAAAATGGCCAATTTACTCACTCTGCGGCCTTAAAAAGTGTTTCTCCACCCCAGAAAGTGAATAAAATAACATTTGGAGGCCTTTATTGTTCAATCGAAAACGCCTGATTTTTGATGAAAGAGATAACCACCCCCTTACGACATGCTTCAGAAACTAAAAAAATGGTCCGTTTTCAAATGCTGCGTCTTTGAACTACAATTCACATTTGTACGTGGAAAATCACTTTTAAAGATAAAATGAGATGTTTAAAGTGATTTTCATGAATCCAGGGGCCTTAAACACAAGATTTTTGGAATGGGTAAAAGTGAATGAAAATGGCCAATTTACTCACTCTGCGGCCTTAAAAAGTGTTTCTCCTCCACGGGAAGAGAATAAAATAACATTTGGAGGCCTTTATTGTTCAATCAAAAACGCACGTTTTTTGGTGAAAGAGATAACCACCCCCTTACGACATGCTTCAGAAACTAAAAAAATGGTCCGTTTTCAAATGCTGCGTCTTTGAACTACAATTCACATTTGTACGTGGAAAATCACTTTTAAAGATAAAATGAGATGTTTAAAGTGATTTTCATGCTTCCAGGGGCCCTAAACACAAGATTTGAGAAATGGGTAAAAGTGAATGAAAATGGCCAATTTACTCACTCTGAGGCCTTAAAAAGTGTTTCTCCTCCATGGGAAGTGAATTATATAACATTTGGAGGCCTTTATTGTTCAAGTGAAAACGCCTGATTTTTGATGAAAGAGATAACCACCCCCCCTTACGGCATGCTTCTGAAACTAAAAAAATGGTTCATTTTCAAATGTGGCGTCTTTGAACTACAATTAACATTGTACGTGGATAATCACTTTTAGAGATAAAATGAGATGTTTAAAGTGATTTTCAAGCTTCCAGGGGCCCTAAACACAAGATTTGAGAAATGGGTAATCGTGAATGAAAATGGCCAATTTACTCACTCTGCGGCCTTAAAAAGTGTTTCTCCTCCACGGGAAGTGAATTAAATAACATTTGGAGGCCTTTATTGTTCCAGCGAAAACACCTGATTTTTGATGAAAGAGATAACCACCCCCCCTTACGACATGCTTCAGAAACTAAAAAAAGGTCAGTTTTCAAATGTTGCTTCTTTGAACTACAATTCACATTTGTACGTGGAAAATCACTTTTAAAGATAAAATGAGATGTTTAAAGTGATTTTCATGCGTCCAGGGGCCTTAAACACAAGATTTTTGGAATGGGTAAAAGTGAATGAAAATGGCCAATTTACTCACTCTGCGGCCTTAAAAAGTGTTTCTCCTCCACTGGAAGTGAATAAAATAACATTTGGAGGCCTTTATTGTTCAAGCGAAAACGCCTGATTTTTGATGAAAGAGATAACCACCCCCCCCTTACGACATGCTTCAGAAACTAAAAAAATGGTCCGTTTTCAAATGTTGCGTCTTTGAACTACAATTCACATTTGTACATGGAAAATCACTTTTAAAGATAAAATGAGATGTTTAAAGTGATTTTTATGCGTCCAGGGGCCTTAAACACAAGATTTTTGGAATGGGTAAAAGTGAATGAAAATGGCCAATTTACTCACTCTGCGGCCTTAAAAAGTGTTTCTCCTCCATGGGAAGAGAATAAAATAACATTTGGAGGCCTTTATTGTTAAATCAAAAACGCACGTTTTTTGGTGAAAGAGATAACCACCCCCCCCTAACGACATGATTCAGAAATGAAAAAAATGGTCCATTTTCAAATGTTGCGTCTTTGAACTACAATTCACATTTGTAAGTGGAAAATCACTTTTAAAGATGAAATGAGATGTTTCAAGTGATTTTCATGCTTCCAGGGGCCTTAAACACAAGATTTGTGGAATGGTAAAAGTGAATGAAAATGGCCAATTTACTCACTCTGCGGCCTTAAAAAGTGTTTCTCCACCCCAGAAAGTGAATAAAATAACATTTGGAGGCCTTTATTGTTCAATCGAAAATGCCTGATTTTTGATGAAAGAGATAACCACCCCCTTACGACATGCTTCAGAAACTAAAAAAATGGTCCGTTTTCAAATGCTGCGTCTTTGAACTACAATTCACATTTGTACGTGGAAAATCACTTTTAAAGATAAAATGAGATGTTTAAAGTGATTTTCATGCATCCAGGGGCCTTAAACACAAGATTTTTGGAATGGGTAAAAGTGAATGAAAATGGCCAATTTACTCACTCTGCGGCCTTAAAAAGTGTTTCTCCTCCACGGGAAGAGAATAAAATAAAATTTGGAGGCCTTTATTGTTCAATCAAAAACGCACGTTTTTTGGTGAAAGAGATAACCACCCCCCTTACGACATGCTTCAGAAACGAAAAAAATGGTCAATTTTCAAATGTTGCGTCTTTGAACTACAATTCACATTTGTAAGTGGAAAATCACTTTTAAAGATTAAATGAAATGTTTCAAGTTATTTTCATGCTTCCAGGGGCCTTAAACACAAGATTTGTGGAATGGTAAAAGTGAATGAAAATGGCCAATTTACTCACTCTGCGGCCTTAAAAAGTGTTTCTCAACCCCAGAAAGTGAATTAAATAACATTTGGCGGCCTTTATTGTTCAATCAAAAACGCCCGATTTTTGATGAAAGAGATAACCACCCCCCCTTACGACATGCTTCAGAAACAAAAAAATGGTCCGTTTTCAAATTTTGCCTCTTTGAACTACAATTCACATTTGTACAAGGAAAATCACCTTTGAAGATAAAATGAGATGTTTAAAGTGATTTTCATGCTTCCAGGGGCCCTAAACACAAGATTTAAGAAATGGGTAAAAGTGAATGAAAATGGCCAATTTACTCACTCTGAGGCCTTCAAAAGTGTTTCTCCACCCCAGAAAGTGAATTAAATAACATTTGGAGGCCTTTATTGTTCAATCAAAAATGCCTGATTTTTGATGAAAGAGATAACCACCCCCCTTAGGACATGCTTCAGAAACTAAAAAAATGGTCTGTTTTCAAATGTTGCGTCTTTGAACTACAATTCACATTTGTACAGTGGAAAATCACTTTTAAAGATAAAATGAGATGTTTAAAGTGATTTTCAAGCTTCCAGGGGCCCTACACACAAGAACTGAGGAATGGGTAAACATGAATGAAAATGGCCAATTTACTCACTCTGAGGCCTTAACAAGTATTTCTCCACCCCGGAAAGTGAATAAAATAACATTTGGAGGCCTTTATTGTTCAATCAAAAACGCCTGTTTTTTGTGAAAGAGATAACCACCCCCCCTTACGACATGCTTCAGAAACGACAAAAATGGTCCATTTTCAAATGTTGCGTCTTTGAACTACAATTCACATTTGTACAAGGAAAATCACTTTTAAAGATAAAATGAGATGTTTAAAGTGATTTTCATGCTTCCAGGGGCCCTAAACACAAGATTTGAGAAATGGGTAAAAGTGAATGAAAATGGCCAATTTACTCACTCTGCGGCCTTAAAAAGTGTTTCTCCTCCACGGGAAGAGAGTAAAATAACATTTGGAGGCCTTTATCATTCAATCAAAAACGCACGTTTTTTGGTGAAAGAGATAACCACCCCCCCTTACGACATGCTTCAGAAACGAAAAAAATGGTCCATTTTCAAATGTTGCGTCTTTGAACTACAATTCACATTTGTACAGTGGAAAATCACTTTTAAAGATAAAATGAGATGTTAAAAGTGATTTTCATGCTTCCAGGGGCCTTAAACACAAGATTTGTGGAATGGTAAAAGTGAATGAAAATGGCCAATTTACTCATTCTGAGGCCTTAACAAGTATTTCTCCACCCCGGAAAGTGAATAAAATAACATTTGGAGGCCTTTATTGTTCAATCAAAAACGCCTGTTTTTTGTGAAAGAGATAACCACCCCCCCTTACGACATGCTTCAGAAACGACAAAAATGGTCCATTTTCAAATGTTGCGTCTTTGAACTACAATTCACATTTGTACAAGGAAAATCACTTTTAAAGATAAAATGAGATGTTTAAAGTGATTTTCATGCTTCCAGGGGCCCTAAACACAAGATTTGAGAAATGGGTAAAAGTGAATGAAAATGGCCAATTTACTCACTCTGCGGCCTTAAAAAGTGTTTCTCCTCCACGGGAAGAGAGTAAAATAACATTTGGAGGCCTTTATCATTCAATCAAAAACGCACGTTTTTTGGTGAAAGAGATAACCACCCCCCTTACGACATGCTTCAGAAACGAAAAAAATGGTCCATTTTCAAATGTTGCGTCTTTGAACTACAATTCACATTTGTAAGTGGAAAATCACTTTTAAAGATTAATTGAAATGTTTCAAGTTATTTTCATGCTTCCAGGGGCCTTAAACACAAGATTTGTGGAATGGTAAAAGTGAATGAAAATGGCCAATTTACTCACTCTGCGGCCTTAAAAAGTGTTTCTCAACCCCAGAAAGTGAATTAAATAACATTTGGCGGCCTTTATTGTTCAATCAAAAACGCCCGATTTTTGATGAAAGAGATAACCACCCCCCCCTTACGACATGCTTCAGAAACAAAAAAATGGTCTGTTTTCAAATTTTGCCTCTTTGAACTACAATTCACATTTGTACGTGGAAAATCACTTTTAAAGATAAAATGAGATGTTTCAAGTGATTTTCATGCTTCCAGGGGCCCTAAACACAAGATCTGAGGAATGGGTAAACATGAATGAAAATGGCCAATTTACTCACTTTGAGGCCTTAACAAGTATTTCTCTACCCCGGAAAGTGAATAAAATAACATTTGGAGGCCTTTATTGTTCAATCGAAAACGCCTGATTTTTGATGAAAGAGATAACCACCCCCTTACGACATGCTTCAGAAACGAAAAAAATGGTGCATTTTCAAATGTTGCGTCTTTGAACTACAATTCACATTTGTAAGTGGAAAATCACTTTTAAAGATGAAATGAGATGTTTCAAGTGATTTTCATGCTTCCAGGGGTCTTAAACACAAGATTTGTGCAATGGTAAAAGTGAATGAAAATAGCCAATTTACTCATTCTGAGGCCTTAACAAGTATTTCTCCACCCCGGAAAGTGAATAAAATAACATTTGGAGGCCTTTATTGTTCAAGTGAAAACGCCTGATTTTTGATGAAAGAGATAACCACCCCCCCTTACGGCATGCTTCTGAAACTAAAAAAATGGTTCATTTTCAAATGTGGCGTCTTTGAACTACAATTCACATTTGTAAGTGGAAAATCACTTTTAAAGATGAACTGAGATGTTTCAAGTGATTTTCATGCTTCCAGGGGTCTTAAACACAAGATTTGTGCAATGGTAAAAGTGAATGAAAATAGCCAATTTACTCATTCTGAGGCCTTAACAAGTATTTCTCCACCCCGGAAAGTGAATAAAATAACATTTGGAGGCCTTTATTGTTCAAGTGAAAACGCCTGATTTTTGATGAAAGAGATAACCACCCCCCATTACGGCATGCTTCTGAAACTAAAAAAATGGTTCATTTTCAAATGTGGCGTCTTTGAACTACAATTAACATTGTACGTGGATAATCACTTTTAGAGATAAAATGAGATGTTTAAAGTGATTTTCAAGCTTCCAGGGGCCCTAAACACAAGATTTGAGAAATGGTAAATCGTGAATGAAAATGGCCAATTATCTCAATCTGCGGCCTTAAAAAGTGTTTCTCCTCCACGGGAAGTGAATTAAATAACATTTGGAGGCCTTTATTGTTCCAGCGAAAACGCCTGATTTTTGATGAAAGAGATAACCACCCCCCCCTTACGACATGCTTCAGAAACTAAAAAAAAGGTCCGTTTTCAAATGTTGTGTCTTTGAACTACAATTCACATTTGTACGTGGAAAATCACTTTTAAAGATAAAATGAGATGTTTAAAGTGATTTTCATGCTTCCAGGGGCCTTAAACACAAGATTTGTGGAATTGTAAAAGTGAATGAAAATGGCCAATTTACTCATTCTGAGGCCTTAACAAGTATTTCTCCACCCCGGAAAGTGAATAAAATAACATTTGGAGGCCTTTATTGTTCAATCAAAAACGCCTGTTTTTTGGTGAAAGAGATAACCACCCTCCCTTACGACATGCTTCAGAAACGACAAAAATGGTCCATTTTCAAATGTTGCGTCTTTGAACTACAATTCACATTTGTACGTGGAAAATCACTTTTAAAGATAAAATGAGATGTTTAAAGTGATTTTCATGCGTCCAGGGGCCTTAAACACAAGATTTTTAGAATGGGTAAAAGTGAATGAAAAAGGCCAATTTACTCACTCTGCGGCCTTAAAAGGTGTTTCTCCTCCACGGGAAGAGAATAAAATAACATTTGGAGGCCTTTATTGTTCAAGCGAAAACGCCAGATTTTTGATGAAAGAGATAACCACCCCCCTTACGACATGCTTCAGAAACAAAAAAAATGGTCCGTTTTCAAATGTTGTCTCTTTGAACTACAATTCACATTTGTAAGTGTAAAATCACTTTTAAAGATGAAATGAGATGTTTCAAGTGATTTTCATGCTTCTAGGGGCCTTAAACACAAGATTTGTGGAATGGTAAAAGTGAATGAAAATGGCCAATTTACTCATTCTGAGGCCTTAACAAGTATTTCTCCACCCCGGAAAGTGAATGAAATAACATTTGGAGGCCTTTATTGTTCAAGCGAAAACGCCTGATTTTTGATGAAAGAGATAACCACCCCCCCTTACGACATGCTTCAGAAACAAAAAAAATGGTCCGTTTTCAAATGTTGTCTCTTTGAACTACAATTCACATTTGTACGTGAAAAATCACTTTTAAAGATAAAATGAGATGTTTAAAGTGATTTTCTTGGGTCCAGGGTCCTTAAACAAAAGATTTTTGGAATGGGTAAAAGTGAATGAAAATGGCCAATTTACTCACTCTGCGGCCTTAAAAAGTGTTTCTCCTCCACTGGAAGTGAATAAAATAACATTTGGAGGCCTTTATTGTTCCAGCGAAAACGCCTGATTTTTGATGAAAGAGATATCCACCCCCCCTTACGACATGCTTCAGAAAAATGGTCCGTTTTCAAATGTTGCGTCTTTGAACTACAATTCACATTTGTACGTGGAAAATCACTTTTAAAGATAAAATGAGATGTTTAAAGTGATTTTCATGCGTCCAGGTGCCTTAAAAACAAGATTTTTAGAATGGGTAAAAGTGAATGAAAATGGCCAATTTACTCACTCTGCGGCCTTAAAAAGTGTTTCTCCTCCACGGTAAGTGAATAAAATACCATTTGAAGGCCTTTATTGTTCAAGCAAAAATGCCTGATTTTTGATTAAAGAGATAACCACCCCCCCTTACGACATGCTTCAGAAACTAAAAAAATGGTCCGTTTTCAAATGTTGCGTCTTTGAACTACAATTCACATTTGTACGTGGAAAATCACTTTTAAAGATAAAATGAGATGTTTAAAGTGATTTTCATGCGTCCAGGGGCCTTAAACACAAGATTTTTGGAATGGGTAAAAGTGAATGAAAATGGCCAATTTACTCACTCTGCGGCCTTAAAAAGTGTTTCTCCTCCACGGTAAGTGAATAAAATACCATTTGAAGGCCTTTATTGTTCAAGCAAAAATGCCTGATTTTTGATTAAAGAGATAACCACCCCCCCTTACGACATGCTTCAGAAACTAAAAAAATGGTCCGTTTTCAAATGTTGCGTCTTTGAACTACAATTCACATTTGTACGTTGAAAATCACTTTTAAAGATAAAATGAGATGTTTAAAGTGATTTTCATGCGTCCAGGGGCCTTAAACACAAGATTTTTGGAATGGGTAAAAGTGAATGAAAATGGCCAATTTACTCACTCTGCGGCCTTAAAAAGTGTTTCTCGTCCATGGGAAGAGAATAAAATAACATTTGGAGGCCTTTATTGTTCAATCAAAAACGCACGTTTTTTGGTGAAAGAGATAACCACCCCCCTTACGACACGCTTCAGAAACGAAAAAAATGGTCCATTTTCAAATATTGCGTCTTTGAACTACAATTCACATTTGTAAGTGTAAACTCACTTTTAAAGATAAAATGAGATGTTTAAAGTGATTTTCATGCTTCCAGGGGCCTCAAACACAAGATTGGTGGAATGGTAAAAGTGAATGAAAATGGCCAATTTACTCATTCTGAGGCCTTAACAAGTATTTCTCCACCCCGGAAAGTGAATAAAATAACATTTGAAGGCCTTTATTGTTCAATCAAAAACGCCTGATTTTTGATGAAAGAGATAACCATCCCCCCTTACGACATGCTTCAGAAACAAAAAAAATGGTCCGTTTTCAAATGTTGTCTCTTTGAACTACAATTCACATTTGTACGTGGAAAATCACTTTTAAAGATAAAATGAGATGTTTAAACAGATTTTCATGCTTCCAGGGGCCTCAAACACAAGATTGGTGGAATGGTAAAAGTGAATGAAAATGGCCAATTTACTCATTCTGAGGCCTTAACAAGTATTTCTCCACCCCGGAAAGTGAATAAAATAACATTTGAAGGCCTTTATTGTTCAATCAAAAACGCCTGTTTTTTGGTGAAAGAGATAACCACCCTCCCTTACGACATGCTTCAGAAACGACAAAAATGGTCCATTTTCAAATGTTGCGTCTTTGAACTACAATTCACATTTGTACAAGGAAAATCACTTTTAAAGATAAAATGAGATGTGTAAAGTGATTTTCATGCTTCCAGGGGCCCTAAACACAAGATTTGAGAAATGGGTAAAAATGAAAATGGCCAATTTACTCACTCTGAGGCCTTAAAAAGTGTTTCTACTCCATGGGAAGTGAATTAAATAACATTTGGAGGCCTTTATTGTTCAAGTGAAAACGCTTGATTTTTGATGAAAGAGATAACCACCCCCCCTTACGGCATGCTTCTGAAACTAAAAAAATGGTTCATTTTCAAATGTGACGTCTTTGAACTACAATTAACATTGTACGTGGATAATCACTTTTAGAGATAAAATGAGATGTTTAAAGTGATTTTCAAGCTTCCAGGGGCCCTAAACACAAGATTTGAGAAATGGGTAATTGTGAATGAAAATGGCCAATTTACTCACTCTGCGGCCTTAAAAAGTGTTTCTCCTCCACGGGAAGTGAATAAAATAACATTTGGAGGCCTTTATTGTTCAAACGAAAACGCCTGATTTTTGATGAAATAGATAACCACCCCCCTTACGACATGCTTCAGAAACCAAAAAAATGGTCCGTTTTCAAATGTTGTGTCTTTGAACTACAATTCACATTTAAAGATAAAATGAGATGTTTAAAGTGATTTTCATGCGTCCAGGGGCCTTAAACACAAGATTTTTGGAATGGGTAAAAGTGAATGAAAATGGCCAATTTACTCACTCTGCGGCCTTAAAAAGTGTTTCTCCTCCATGGGAAGAGAATAAAATAACATTTGGAGGCCTTTATTGTTCAATCAAAAACGCACGTTTTTTGGTGAAAGAGATAACCACCCCCTTACGACACGCTTCAGAAACGAAAAAAATGGTCCATTTTCAAATGTTGCGTCTTTGAACCTCAATTCACATTTGTAAGTGTAAAATCACTTTTAAAGATGAAATGAGATGTTTCAAGTGATTTTCATGCTTCCAGGGGCCTTAAACACAAGATTTGTGGAATGGTAAAAGTGAATGAAAATGGCCAATTTACTCATACTGAGGCCTTAACAAGTATTTCTCCACCCCAGAAAGTGAATTAAATAACATTTGGAGGCCTTTATTGTTCAATCGAAAACGCCTGATTTTTGATGAAAGAGATAACCACCCCCTTACGACATGCTTCAGAAACTAAAAAAATGGTCCGTTTTCAAATGCTGCGTCTTTGAACTACAATTCACATTTGTACGTGGAAAATCACTTTTAAAGATAAAATGAGATGTTTAAAGTGATTTTCATGCATCCAGGGGCCTTAAACACAAGATTTTTGGAATGGGTAAAAGTGAATGAAAATGGCCAATTTACTCACTCTGCGGCCTTAAAAAGTGTTTCTCCTCCACGGGAAGAGAATAAAATAACATTTGGAGGCCTTTATTGTTCAATCAAAAACGCACGTTTTTTGGTGAAAGAGATAACCACCCCCTTACGACATGCTTCAGAAACTAAAAAAATGGTCCGTTTTCAAATGCTGCGTCTTTGAACTACAATTCACATTTGTACGTGGAAAATCACTTTTAAAGATAAAATGAGATGTTTCAAGTGATTTTCATGCTTCCAGGGGCCTTAAACACAAGATTTGTGGAATTGTAAAAGTGAATGAAAATGGCCAATTTACTCATTCTGAGGCCTTAACAAGTATTTCTCCACCCCGGAAAGTGAATAAAATAACATTTGGAGGCCTTTATTGTTCAATCAAAAACGCCTGTTTTTTGGTGAAAGAGATAACCACCCTCCCTTACGACATGCTTCAGAAACGACAAAAATGGTCCATTTTCAAATGTTGCGTCTTTGAACTACAATTCACATTTGTACAAGGAAAATCACTTTTAAAGATAAAATGAGATGTTTAAAGTGATTTTCATGCTTCCAGGGGCCCTAAACACAAGATTTGAGAAATGGGTAAAAGTGAATGAAAATAGGCAATTTACTCACTCTGAGGCATTAAAAAGTGTTTCTACTCCATGGGAAGTGAATTAAATAACATTTGGAGGCCTTTATTGTTCAAGTGAAAACGCCTGATTTTTGATGAAAGAGATAACCACCCCCCCTTACGGCATGCTTCTGAAACTAAAAAAATGGTTCATTTTCAAATGTGGCGTCTTTGAACTACAATTAACATTGTACGTGGATAATCACTTTTAGAGATAAAATGAGATGTTTAAAGTGATTTTCATCATCCAGGGGCCCTAAACACAAGATTTGAGAAATGGGTAAAAGTGAATGAAAATGGCCAATTTACTCACTCTGCGGCCTTAAAAAGTGTTTCTCCTCCACGGGAAGTGAATAAAATAACATTTGGAGGCCTATATTGTTCTAGCGAAAATGCCTGATTTTTGATGAAAGAGATAACCACCCCCCCTTACGGCATGCTTCTGAAACTAAAAAAATGGTTCATTTTCAAATGTTGCGTCTTTGAACCTCAATTCACATTTGTAAATGTAAAATCACTTTTAAAGATGAAATGAGATGTTTCAAGTGATTTTCATGCTTCCAGGGGCCTTAAACACAAGATTTGTGGAATGGTAAAAGTGAATGAAAATGGCCAATTTACTCATTCTGAGGCCTTAACAAGTATTTCTCCACCCCGGAAAGTGAATAAAATAACATTTGGAGGCCTTTATTGTTCAATCAAAAACGCCTGTTTTTTGGTGAAAGAGATAACCACCCTCCCTTACGACATGCTTCAGAAACGACAAAAATGGTCCATTTTCAAATGTTGCGTCTTTGAACTACAATTTACATTTGTACAAGGAAAATCACTTTTAAAGATAAAATGAGATGTTTAAAGTGATTTTCATGCTTCCAGGGGCCCTAAACACAAGATTTGAGAAATGGATAAAAGTGAATGAAAATGGCCAATTTACTCACTCTGAGGCCTTAAAAAGTGTTTCTCCTCCATGGGAAGTGAATTAAATAACATTTGGAGGCCTTTATTGTTCAAGTGAAAACGCCTGATTTTTGATGAAAGAGATAACCACCCCCCCTTACGGCATGCTTCTGAAACTAAAAAAATGGTTCGTTTTCAAATGTGGCGTCTTTGAACTACAATTAACATTGTACGTGGATAATCACTTTTAGAGATAAAATGAGATGTTTAAAGTGATTTTCAAGCTTCCAGGGGCCCTAAACACAAGATTTGAGAAATGGGTAAAAGTGAATGAAAATGGCCAATTTACTCACTCTGCGGCCTTAAAAAGTGTTTCTCCTCCACGGGAAGTGAATAAAATAACATTTGGAGGCCTATATTGTTCTAGCGAAAATGCCTGATTTTTGATGAAAGAGATAACCACCCCCCCTTACGGCATGCTTCTGAAACTAAAAAAATGGTTCATTTTCAAATGTTGCGTCTTTGAACCTCAATTCACATTTGTAAATGTAAAATCACTTTTAAAGATGAAATGAGATGTTTCAAGTGATTTTCATGCTTCCAGGGGCCTTAAACACAAGATTTGTGGAATGGTAAAAGTGAATGAAAATGGCCAATTTACTCATTCTGAGGCCTTAACAAGTATTTCTCCACCCCGGAAAGTGAATAAAATAACATTTGGAGGCCTTTATTGTTCAATCAAAAACGCCTGTTTTTTGGTGAAAGAGATAACCACCCTCCCTTACGACATGCTTCAGAAACGACAAAAATGGTCCATTTTCAAATGTTGCGTCTTTGAACTACAATTTACATTTGTACAAGGAAAATCACTTTTAAAGATAAAATGAGATGTTTAAAGTGATTTTCATGCTTCCAGGGGCCCTAAACACAAGATTTGAGAAATGGATAAAAGTGAATGAAAATGGCCAATTTACTCACTCTGAGGCCTTAAAAAGTGTTTCTCCTCCATGGGAAGTGAATTAAATAACATTTGGAGGCCTTTATTGTTCAAGTGAAAACGCCTGATTTTTGATGAAAGAGATAACCACCCCCCCTTACGACATGCTTCAGAAACTAAAAAAAAGGTCCGTTTTCAAATTTTGCGTCTTTGAACTACAATTCACATTTGTACGTGGAAAATCACTTTTAAAGATAAAATGAGATGTTTAAAGTGATTTTCATGCGTCCAGGGGCCTTAAACACAAGATTTTTAGAATGGGTAAAAGTGAATGAAAATGGCCAATTTACTCACTCTGCGGCCTTAAAAAGTGTTTCTCCTCCACGGGAAGAGAATAAAATAACATTTGGAGGCCTTTATTGTTCAATCAAAAACGCACGTTTTTGGTGAAAGAGATAACCACCCCCCCTTACGACATGCTTCCGAAACGAAAAAAATGGTCCATTTTCAAATGTTGCGTCTTTGAACTACAATTCACATTTGTCAGTGGAAAATCACTTTTAAAGATGAAATGAGATGTTTCAAGTGATTTTCATGCTTCCAGGGGCCTTAAACACAAGATTTGTGGAATGGTAAAAGTGAATGAAAATGGCCAATTTACTCACTCTGCGGCCTTAAAAAGTGTTTCTCCACCCCAGAAAGTGAATAAAATAACATTTGGAGGCCTTTATTGTTCAATCGAAAACGCCTGATTTTTGATGAACGAGATAACCACCCCCCTTACGACATGCTTCAGAAACTAAAAAAATTGTCCGTTTTCAAATGCTGCGTCTTTGAACTACAATTCCCATTTGTACGTGGAAAATCACTTTTAAAGATAAAATGAGATGTTTAAAGTGATTTTCATGCGTCCAGGGGCCTTAAACACAAGATATTTGGAATGGGTAAAAGTGAATGAAAAAGGCCAATTTACTCACTCTGCGGCCTAAAAAGTGTTTCTCCTCCACGGGAAGAGAATAAAATAACATTTGGAGGCCTTTATTGTTCAAGCGAAAACGCCAGATTTTTGATGAAAGAGATAACCACCCCCCTTACGACATGCTTCAGAAACAAAAAAAATGGTCCGTTTTCAAATGTTGTCTCTTTGAACTACAATTCACATTTGTAAGTGTAAAATCACTTTTAAAGATGAAATGAGATGTTTCAAGTGATTTTCATGCTTCTAGGGGCCTTAAACACAAGATTTGTGGAATGGTAAAAGTGAATGAAAATGGCCAATTTACTCATTCTGAGGCCTTAACAAGTATTTCTCCACCCCGGAAAGTGAATGAAATAACATTTGGAGGCCTTTATTGTTCAAGCGAAAACGCCTGATTTTTGATGAAAGAGATAACCACCCCCCCTTACGACATGCTTCAGAAACAAAAAAAATGTTCCGTTTTCAAATGTTGTCTCTTTGAACTACAATTCACATTTGTACGTGAAAAATCACTTTTAAAGATAAAATGAGATGTTTAAAGTGATTTTCTTGCGTCCAGGGTCCTTAAACAAAAGATTTTTGGAATGGGTAAAAGTGAATGAAAATGGCCAATTTACTCACTCTGCGGCCTTCAAAAGTGTTTCTCCTCCATGGGAAGTGAATTAAATAACATTTGGAGGCCTTTATTGTTCCAGCGAAAACGCCTGATTTTTGATGAAAGAGATAACCACCCCCCCTTACGACATGCTTCAGAAACTAAAAAAATGGTCCGTTTTCAAATGTTGCGTCTTTGAACTACAATTCACATTTGTACGTGGAAAATCACTTTTAAAGATAAAATGAGATGTTTAAAGTGATTTTCATGCGTCCAGGGGCCTTAAAAACAAGATTTTTAGAATGGGTAAAAGTGAATGAAAATGGCCAATTTACTCACTCTGCGGCCTTAAAAAGTGTTTCTCCTCCACGGTAAGTGAATAAAATACCATTTGAAGGCCTTTATTGTTCAAGCAAAAATGCCTGATTTATGATTAAAGAGATAACCACCCCCCCTTATGACATGCTTCAGAAACTAAAAAAATGGTCCGTTTTCAAATGTTGCGTCTTTGAACTACAAATCACATTTGTACGTTGAAAATCACTTTTAAAGATAAAATGAGATGTTTAAAGTGATTTTCATGCGTCCAGGGGCCTTAAACACAAGATTTTTGGAATGGGTAAAAGTGAATGAAAATGGCCAATTTACTCACTCTGCGGCCTTAAAAAGTGTTTCTCGTCCATGGGAAGAGAATAAAATAACATTTGGAGGCCTTTATTGTTCAATCAAAAACGCACGTTTTTTGGTGAAAGAGATAACCACCCCCCTTACGACACGCTTCAGAAACGAAAAAAATGGTCCATTTTCAAATATTGCGTCTTTGAACTACAATTCACATTTGTAAGTGTAAAATCACTTTTAAAGATGAAATGAGATGTTTCAAGTGATTTTCATGCTTCCAGGGGCCTCAAACACAAGATTGGTGGAATGGTAAAAGTGAATGAAAATGGCCAATTTACTCACTCTGCGGCCTTAAAAAGTGTTTCTCCTCCACGGTAAGTGAATAAAATACCATTTGAAGGCCTTTATTGTTCAAGCAAAAATGCCTGATTTATGATTAAAGAGATAACCACCCCCCCTTATGACATGCTTCAGAAACTAAAAAAATGGTCCGTTTTCAAATGTTGCGTCTTTGAACTACAATTCACATTTGTACGTTGAAAATCACTTTTAAAGATAAAATGAGATGTTTAAAGTGATTTTCATGCGTCCAGGGGCCTTAAACACAAGATTTTTGGAATGGGTAAAAGTGAATGAAAATGGCCAATTTACTCACTCTGCGGCCTTAACAAGTATTTCTCCACCCCGGAAAGTGAATAAAATAACATTTGAAGGCCTTTATTGTTCAATCAAAAACGCCTGTTTTTTGGTGAAAGAGATAACCACCCTCCCTTACGACATGCTTCAGAAACGACAAAAATGGTCCATTTTCAAATGTTGCGTCTTTGAACTACAATTCACATTTGTACAAGGAAAATCACTTTTAAAGATAAAATGAGATGTTTAAAGTGATTTTCATGCTTCCAGGGGCCCTAAACACAAGATTTGAGAAATGGGTAAAAGTGAAAATGGCCAATTTACTCACTCTGAGGCCTTAAAAAGTGTTTCTACTCCATGGGAAGTGAATTAAATAACATTTGGAGGCCTTTATTGTTCAAGTGAAAACGCTTGATTTTTGATGAAAGAGATAACCACCCCCCCTTACGGCATGCTTCTGAAACTAAAAAAATGGTTCATTTTCAAATGTGGCGTCTTTGAACTACAATTAACATTGTACGTGGATAATCACTTTTAGAGATAAAATGAGATGTTTAAAGTGATTTTCAAGCTTCCAGGGGCCCTAAACACAAGATTTGAGAAATGGGTAATTGTGAATGAAAATGGCCAATTTACTCACTCTGCGGCCTTAAAAAGTGTTTCTCCTCCACGGGAAGTGAATAAAATAACATTTGGAGGCCTTTATTGTTCAAACGAAAACGCCTGATTTTTGATGAAATAGATAACCACCCCCCTTACGACATGCTTCAGAAACCAAAAAAATGGTCCGTTTTCAAATGTTGTGTCTTTGAACTACAATTCACATTTGTACGTGGAAAATCACTTTTAAAGATAAAATGAGATGTTTAAAGTGATTTTCATGCGTCCAGGGGCCTTAAACACAAGATTTTTGGAATGGGTAAAAGTGAATGAAAATGGCCAATTTACTCATACTGAGGCCTTAACAAGTATTTCTCCACCCCGGAAAGTGAATTAAATAACATTTGGAGGCCTTTATTGTTCAAGCGAAAACGCCTGATTTTTGATGAAAGAGATAACCACCCCCCTTACGACATGCTTCAGAAACGACAAAAATGGTCCATTTTCAAATGTTGCGTCTTTGAACTATAATTCACATTTGTACAAGGAAAATCACTTTTAAAGATAAAATGAGATGTTTAAAGTGATTTTCATGCTTCCAGGGGCCCTAAACACAAGATTTGAGAAATGGGTAAAAGTGAATGAAAATGGCCTATTTACTCACTCTGAGGCCTTAAAAAGTGTTTCTCCTCCATGGGAAGTGAATTATATAACATTTGGAGGCCTTTATTGTTCAAGTGAAAACGCCTGATTTTTGATGAAAGAGATAACCACCCCCCCTTACGGCATGCTTCTGAAACTAAAAAAATGGTTCATTTTCAAATGTGGCGTCTTTGAACTACAATTAACATTGTACGTGGATAATCACTTTTAGAGATAAAATGAGATGTTTAAAGTGATTTTCAAGCTTCCAGGGGCCCTAAACACAAGATTTGAGAAATGGGTAATCGTGAATGAAAATGGCCAATTTACTCACTCTGCGGCCTTAAAAAGTGTTTCTCCTCCACGGGAAGTGAATTAAATAACATTTGGAGGCCTTTATTGTTCCAGAGAAAACACCTGATTTTTGATGAAAGAGATAACCACCCCCCCTTACGACATGCTTCAGAAACTAAAAAAAGGTCCGTTTTCAAATGTTGCTTCTTTGAACTACAATTCACATTTGTACGTGGAAAATCACTTTTAAAGATAAAATGAGATGTTTAAAGTGATTTTCATGCGTCCAGGGGCCTTAAACACAAGATTTTTAGAATGGGTAAAAGTGAATGAAAATGGCCAATTTACTCACTCTGCGGCCTTAAAAAGTGTTTCTCCTCCACTGGAAGTGAATAAAATAACATTTGGAGGCCTTTAATGTTCAAGCGAAAACGCCTGATTTTTGATGAAAGAGATAACCACCCCCCCTTACGACATGCTTCAGAAACTAAAAAAATGGTCCGTTTTCAAATGTTGCGTCTTTGAACTACAATTCACATTTGTACATGGAAAATCACTTTTAAAGATAAAATGAGATGTTTAAAGTGATTTTTATGCGTCCAGGGGCCTTAAACACAAGCTTTTTGGAATGGGTAAAAGTGAATGAAAATGGCCAATTTACTCACTCTGCGGCCTTAAAAAGTGTTTCTCCTCCACGGGAAGAGAATAAAATAACATTTGGAGGCCTTTATTGTTAAATCAAAAACGCACGTTTTTTGGTGAAAGAGATAACCACCCCCCCTTACGACATGATTCAGAAACGAAAAAAATGGTCCATTTTCAAATGTTGCGTCTTTGAACTACAATTCACATTTGTAAGTGGAAAATCACTTTTAAAGATGAAATGAGATGTTTCAAGTGATTTTCATGCTTCCAGGGGCCTTAAACACAAGATTTGTGGAATGGTAAAAGTGAATGAAAATGGCCAATTTACTCACTCTGCGGCCTTAAAAAGTGTTTCTCCACCCCAGAAAGTGAATAAAATAACATTTGGAGGCCTTTATTGTTCAATCGAAAACGCCTGATTTTTGATGAAAGAGATAACCACCCCCTTACGACATGCTTCAGAAACTAAAAAAATGGTCCGTTTTCAAATGCTGCGTCTTTGAACTACAATTCACATTTGTACGTGGAAAATCACTTTTAAAGATAAAATGAGATGTTTCAAGTGATTTTCATGCTTCCAGGGGCCTTAAACACAAGATTTGTGGAATTGTAAAAGTGAATGAAAATGGCCAATTTACTCATTCTGAGGCCTTAACAAGTATTTCTCCACCCCGGAAAGTGAATAAAATAACATTTGGAGGCCTTTATTGTTCAATCAAAAACGCCTGTTTTTTGGTGAAAGAGATAACCACCCTCCCTTACGACATGCTTCAGAAACGACAAAAATGGTCCATTTTCAAATGTTGCGTCTTTGAACTACAATTCACATTTGTACAAGGAAAATCACTTTTAAAGATAAAATGAGATGTTTAAAGTGATTTTCATGCTTCCAGGGGCCCTAAACACAAGATTTGAGAAATGGGTAAAAGTGAATGAAAATAGGCAATTTACTCACTCTGAGGCCTTAAAAAGTGTTTCTACTCCATGGGAAGTGAATTAAATAACATTTGGAGGCCTTTATTGTTCAAGTGAAAACGCCTGATTTTTGATGAAAGAGATAACCACCCCCCCTTACGGCATGCTTCTGAAACTAAAAAAATGGTTCATTTTCAAATGTGGCGTCTTTGAACTACAATTAACATTGTACGTGGATAATCACTTTTAGAGATAAAATGAGATGTTTAAAGTGATTTTCAAGCTTCCAGGGGCCCTAAACACAAGATTTGAGAAATGGGTAAAAGTGAATGAAAATGGCCAATTTACTCACTCTGCGGCCTTAAAAAGTGTTTCTCCTCCACGGGAAGTGAATAAAATAACATTTGGAGGCCTATATTGTTCTAGCGAAAATGCCTGATTTTTGATGAAAGAGATAACCACCCCCCCTTACGGCATGCTTCTGAAACTAAAAAAATGGTTCATTTTCAAATGTTGCGTCTTTGAACCTCAATTCACATTTGTAAATGTAAAATCACTTTTAAAGATGAAATGAGATGTTTCAAGTGATTTTCATGCTTCCAGGGGCCTTAAACACAAGATTTGTGGAATGGTAAAAGTGAATGAAAATGGCCAATTTACTCATTCTGAGGCCTTAACAAGTATTTCTCCACCCCGGAAAGTGAATAAAATAACATTTGGAGGCCTTTATTGTTCAATCAAAAACGCCTGTTTTTTGGTGAAAGAGATAACCACCCTCCCTTACGACATGCTTCAGAAACGACAAAAATGGTCCATTTTCAAATGTTGCGTCTTTGAACTACAATTTACATTTGTACAAGGAAAATCACTTTTAAAGATAAAATGAGATGTTTAAAGTGATTTTCATGCTTCCAGGGGCCCTAAACACAAGATTTGAGAAATGGATAAAAGTGAATGAAAATGGCCAATTTACTCACTCTGAGGCCTTAAAAAGTGTTTCTCCTCCATGGGAAGTGAATTAAATAACATTTGGAGGCCTTTATTGTTCAAGTGAAAACGCCTGATTTTTGATGAAAGAGATAACCACCCCCCCTTACGGCATGCTTCTGAAACTAAAAAAATGGTTCATTTTCAAATGTGGCGTCTTTGAACTACAATTAACATTGTACGTGGATAATCACTTTTAGAGATAAAATGAGATGTTTAAAGTGATTTTCAAGCTTCCAGGGGCCCTAAACACAAGATTTGAGAAATGGTAAATCGTGAATGAAAATGGCCAATTATCTCAATCTGCGGCCTTAAAAAGTGTTTCTCCTCCACGGGAAGTGAATTAAATAACATTTGGAGGCCTTTATTGTTCCAGCGAAAACGCCTGATTTTTGATGAAAGAGATAACCACCCCCCTTACGACATGCTTCAGAAACTAAAAAAAAGGTCCGTTTTCAAATTTTGCGTCTTTGAACTACAATTCACATTTGTACGTGGAAAATCACTTTTAAAGATAAAATGAGATGTTTAAAGTGATTTTCATGCGTCCAGGGGCCTTAAACACAAGATTTTTAGAATGGGTAAAAGTGAATGAAAATGGCCAATTTACTCACTCTGCGGCCTTAAAAAGTGTTTCTCCTCCACGGGAAGAGAATAAAATAACATTTGGAGGCCTTTATTGTTCAATCAAAAACGCACGTTTTTGGTGAAAGAGATAACCACCCCCCCTTACGACATGCTTCCGAAACGAAAAAAATGGTCCATTTTCAAATGTTGCGTCTTTGAACTACAATTCACATTTGTCAGTGGAAAATCACTTTTAAAGATGAAATGAGATGTTTCAAGTGATTTTCATGCTTCCAGGGGCCTTAAACACAAGATTTGTGGAATGGTAAAAGTGAATGAAAATGGCCAATTTACTCACTCTGCGGCCTTAAAAAGTGTTTCTCCACCCCAGAAAGTGAATAAAATAACATTTGGAGGCCTTTATTGTTCAATCGAAAACGCCTGATTTTTGATGAACGAGATAACCACCCCCCTTACGACATGCTTCAGAAACTAAAAAAATTGTCCGTTTTCAAATGCTGCGTCTTTGAACTACAATTCCCATTTGTACGTGGAAAATCACTTTTAAAGATAAAATGAGATGTTTAAAGTGATTTTCATGCGTCCAGGGGCCTTAAACACAAGATATTTGGAATGGGTAAAAGTGAATGAAAAAGGCCAATTTACTCACTCTGCGGCCTAAAAAGTGTTTCTCCTCCACGGGAAGAGAATAAAATAACATTTGGAGGCCTTTATTGTTCAAGCGAAAACGCCAGATTTTTGATGAAAGAGATAACCACCCCCCTTACGACATGCTTCAGAAACAAAAAAAATGGTCCGTTTTCAAATGTTGTCTCTTTGAACTACAATTCACATTTGTAAGTGTAAAATCACTTTTAAAGATAAAATGAGATGTTTCAAGTGATTTTCATGCTTCTAGGGGCCTTAAACACAAGATTTGTGGAATGGTAAAAGTGAATGAAAATGGCCAATTTACTCATTCTGAGGCCTTAACAAGTATTTCTCCACCCCGGAAAGTGAATGAAATAACATTTGGAGGCCTTTATTGTTCAAGCGAAAACGCCTGATTTTTGATGAAAGAGATAACCACCCCCCCTTACGACATGCTTCAGAAACAAAAAAAATGGTCCGTTTTCAAATGTTGTCTCTTTGAACTACAATTCACATTTGTACGTGAAAAATCACTTTTAAAGATAAAATGAGATGTTTAAAGTGATTTTCTTGCGTCCAGGGTCCTTAAACAAAAGATTTTTGGAATGGGTAAAAGTGAATGAAAATGGCCAATTTACTCACTCTGCGGCCTTCAAAAGTGTTTCTCCTCCATGGGAAGTGAATTAAATAACATTTGGAGGCCTTTATTGTTCCAGCGAAAACGCCTGATTTTTGATGAAAGAGATAACCACCCCCCCTTACGACATGCTTCAGAAACTAAAAAAATGGTCCGTTTTCAAATGTTGCGTCTTTGAACTACAATTCACATTTGTACGTGGAAAATCACTTTTAAAGATAAAATGAGATGTTTAAAGTGATTTTCATGCGTCCAGGGGCCTTAAAAACAAGATTTTTAGAATGGGTAAAAGTGAATGAAAATGGCCAATTTACTCACTCTGCGGCCTTAAAAAGTGTTTCTCCTCCACGGTAAGTGAATAAAATACCATTTGAAGGCCTTTATTGTTCAAGCAAAAATGCCTGATTTATGATTAAAGAGATAACCACCCCCCCTTATGACATGCTTCAGAAACTAAAAAAATGGTCCGTTTTCAAATGTTGCGTCTTTGAACTACAATTCACATTTGTACGTTGAAAATCACTTTTAAAGATAAAATGAGATGTTTAAAGTGATTTTCATGCGTCCAGGGGCCTTAAACACAAGATTTTTGGAATGGGTAAAAGTGAATGAAAATGGCCAATTTACTCACTCTGCGGCCTTAAAAAGTGTTTCTCGTCCATGGGAAGAGAATAAAATAACATTTGGAGGCCTTTATTGTTCAATCAAAAACGCACGTTTTTTGGTGAAAGAGATAACCACCCCCCTTACGACACGCTTCAGAAACGAAAAAAATGGTCCATTTTCAAATATTGCGTCTTTGAACTACAATTCACATTTGTAAGTGTAAAATCACTTTTAAAGATGAAATGAGATGTTTCAAGTGATTTTCATGCTTCCAGGGGCCTCAAACACAAGATTGGTGGAATGGTAAAAGTGAATGAAAATGGCCAATTTACTCATTCTGAGGCCTTAACAAGTATTTCTCCACCCCGGAAAGTGAATAAAATAACATTTGAAGGCCTTTATTGTTCAATCAAAAACGCCTGTTTTTTGGTGAAAGAGATAACCACCCTCCCTTACGACATGCTTCAGAAACGACAAAAATGGTCCATTTTCAAATGTTGCGTCTTTGAACTACAATTCACATTTGTACAAGGAAAATCACTTTTAAAGATAAAATGAGATGTTTAAAGTGATTTTCATGCTTCCAGGGGCCCTAAACACAAGATTTGAGAAATGGGTAAAAGTGAAAATGGCCAATTTACTCACTCTGAGGCCTTAAAAAGTGTTTCTACTCCATGGGAAGTGAATTAAATAACATTTGGAGGCCTTTATTGTTCAAGTGAAAACGCTTGATTTTTGATGAAAGAGATAACCACCCCCCCTTACGGCATGCTTCTGAAACTAAAAAAATGGTTCATTTTCAAATGTGGCGTCTTTGAACTACAATTAACATTGTACGTGGATAATCACTTTTAGAGATAAAATGAGATGTTTAAAGTGATTTTCAAGCTTCCAGGGGCCCTAAACACAAGATTTGAGAAATGGGTAATTGTGAATGAAAATGGCCAATTTACTCACTCTGCGGCCTTAAAAAGTGTTTCTCCTGCACGGGAAGTGAATAAAATAACATTTGGAGGCCTTTATTGTTCAAACGAAAACGCCTGATTTTTGATGAAATAGATAACCACCCCCCTTACGACATGCTTCAGAAACCAAAAAAATGGTCCGTTTTCAAATGTTGTGTCTTTGAACTACAATTCACATTTGTACGTGGAAAATCACTTTTAAAGATAAAATGAGATGTTTAAAGTGATTTTCATGCGTCCAGGGGCCTTAAACACAAGATTTTTGGAATGGGTAAAAGTGAATGAAAATGGCCAATTTACTCATACTGAGGCCTTAACAAGTATTTCTCCACCCCGGAAAGTGAATTAAATAACATTTGGAGGCCTTTATTGTTCAAGCGAAAACGCCTGATTTTTGATGAAAGAGATAACCACCCCCCTTACGACATGCTTCAGAAACGACAAAAATGGTCCATTTTCAAATGTTGCGTCTTTGAACTATAATTCACATTTGTACAAGGAAAATCACTTTTAAAGATAAAATGAGATGTTTAAAGTGATTTTCATGCTTCCAGGGGCCCTAAACACAAGATTTGAGAAATGGGTAAAAGTGAATGAAAATGGCCAATTTACTCACTCTGAGGCCTTAAAAAGTGTTTCTCCTCCATGGGAAGTGAATTATATAACATTTGGAGGCCTTTATTGTTCAAGTGAAAACGCCTGATTTTTGATGAAAGAGATAACCACCCCCCCTTACGGCATGCTTCTGAAACTAAAAAAATGGTTCATTTTCAAATGTGGCGTCTTTGAACTACAATTAACATTGTACGTGGATAATCACTTTTAGAGATAAAATGAGATGTTTAAAGTGATTTTCAAGCTTCCAGGGGCCCTAAACACAAGATTTGAGAAATGGGTAATCGTGAATGAAAATGGCCAATTTACTCACTCTGCGGCCTTAAAAAGTGTTTCTCCTCCACGGGAAGTGAATTAAATAACATTTGGAGGCCTTTATTGTTCCAGAGAAAACACCTGATTTTTGATGAAAGAGATAACCACCCCCCCTTACGACATGCTTCAGAAACTAAAAAAAGGTCCGTTTTCAAATGTTGCTTCTTTGAACTACAATTCACATTTGTACGTGGAAAATCACTTTTAAAGATAAAATGAGATGTTTAAAGTGATTTTCATGCGTCCAGGGGCCTTAAACACAAGATTTTTAGAATGGGTAAAAGTGAATGAAAATGGCCAATTTACTCACTCTGCGGCCTTAAAAAGTGTTTCTCCTCCACTGGAAGTGAATAAAATAACATTTGGAGGCCTTTATTGTTCAAGCGAAAACGCCTGATTTTTGATGAAAGAGATAACCACCCCCCCTTACGACATGCTTCAGAAACTAAAAAAATGGTCCGTTTTCAAATGTTGCGTCTTTGAACTACAATTCACATTTGTACATGGAAAATCACTTTTAAAGATAAAATGAGATGTTTAAAGTGATTTTTATGCGTCCAGGGGCCTTAAACACAAGCTTTTTGGAATGGGTAAAAGTGAATGAAAATGGCCAATTTACTCACTCTGCGGCCTTAAAAAGTGTTTCTCCTCCACAGGAAGAGAATAAAATAACATTTGGAGGCCTTTATTGTTAAATCAAAAACGCACGTTTTTTGGTGAAAGAGATAACCACCCCCCCTTACGACATGATTCAGAAACGAAAAAAATGGTCCATTTTCAAATGTTGCGTCTTTGAACTACAATTCACATTTGTAAGTGGAAAATCACTTTTAACGATGAAATGAGATGTTTCAAGTGATTTTCATGCTTCCAGGGGCCTTAAACACAAGATTTGTGGAATGGTAAAAGTGAATGAAAATGGCCAATTTACTCACTCTGCGGCCTTAAAAAGTGTTTCTCCACCCCAGAAAGTGAATAAAATAACATTTGGAGGCCTTTATTGTTCAATCGAAAACGCCTGATTTTTGATGAAAGAGATAACCACCCCCTTACGACATGCTTCAGAAACTAGAAAAATGGTCCGTTTTCAAATGCTGCGTCTTTGAACTACAATTCACATTTGTACGTGGAAAATCACTTTTAAAGATAAAATGAGATGTTTAAAGTGATTTTCATGCGTCCAGGGGCCTTAAACACAAGATTTTTAGAATGGGTAAAAGTGAATGAATATGGCCAATTTACTCACTCTGCGGCCTTAAAAAGTGTTTCTCCTCCACGGGAAGAGAATAAAATAACATTTGGAGGCCTTTATTGTTCAATCGAAAACGCCTGATTTTTGATGAACGAGATAACCACCCCCCTTACGACATGCTTCAGAAACTAAAAAAATGGTCCATTTTCAAATGTTGCGTCTTTGAACTACAATTCAAATTTTAAGTGGAAAATCACTTTTAAAGATGAAATGAGATGTTTAAAGTGATTTTCATGCTTCCAGGGGCCCTAAACACAAGATTTGAGAAATGGGTAAAAGTGAATGAAAATGGCCAATTTACTCACTCTGAGGCCTTAAAAAGTGTTTCTCCTCCACGGGAAGTGAATTAAATAACATTTGGAGGCCTTTATTGTTCCAGAGAAAACACCTGATTTTTGATGAAAGAGATAACCACCCCCCCTTACGACATGCTTCAGAAACTAAAAAAAGGTCCGTTTTCAAATGTTGCTTCTTTGAACTACAATTCACATTTGTACGTGGAAAATCACTTTTAAAGATAAAATGAGATGTTTAAAGTGATTTTCATGCGTCCAGGGGCCTTAAACACAAGATTTTTAGAATGGGTAAAAGTGAATGAAAATGGCCAATTTACTCATTCTGAGGCCTTAACAAGTATTTCTCCACCCCGGAAAGTGAATGAAATAACATTTGGAGGCCTTTATTGTTCAAGCGAAAACGCCTGATTTTTGATGAAAGAGATAACCACCCCCCCTTACGACATGCTTCAGAAACAAAAAAAATGGTCCGTTTTCAAATGTTGTCTCTTTGAACTACAATTCACATTTGTACGTGAAAAATCACTTTTAAAGATAAAATGAGATGTTTAAAGTGATTTTCATGCTTCCAGGGGCCTCAAACACAAGATTGGTGGAATGGTAAAAGTGAATGAAAATGGCCAATTTACTCATTCTGAGGCCTTAACAAGTATTTCTCCACCCCGGAAAGTGAATAAAATAACATTTGAAGGCCTTTATTGTTCAATCAAAAACGCCTGTTTTTTGGTGAAAGAGATAACCACCCTCCCTTACGACATGCTTCAGAAACGACAAAAATGGTCCATTTTCAAATGTTGCGTCTTTGAACTACAATTCACATTTGTACAAGGAAAATCACTTTTAAAGATAAAATGAGATGTTTAAAGTGATTTTCATGCTTCCAGGGGCCCTAAACACAAGATTTGAGAAATGGGTAAAAATGAAAATGGCCAATTTACTCACTCTGAGGCCTTAAAAAGTGTTTCTTCTCCATGGGAAGTGAATTAAATAACATTTGGAGGCCTTTATTGTTCAAGTGAAAACGCTTGATTTTTGATGAAAGAGATAACCACCCCCCCTTACGGCATGCTTCTGAAACTAAAAAAATGGTTCATTTTCAAATGTGGCGTCTTTGAACTACAATTAACATTGTACGTGGATAATCACTTTTAGAGATAAAATGAGATGTTTAAAGTGATTTTCAAGCTTCCAGGGGCCCTAAACACAAGATTTGAGAAATGGGTAATTGTGAATGAAAATGGCCAATTTACTCACTCTGCGGCCTTAAAAAGTGTTTCTCCTCCACGGGAAGTGAATAAAATAACATTTGGAGGCCTTTATTGTTCAAACGAAAACGCCTGATTTTTGATGAAATAGATAACCACCCCCCTTACGACATGCTTCAGAAACCAAAAAAATGGTCCATTTTCAAATGTTGCGTCTTTGAACTATAATTCACATTTGTACAAGGAAAATCACTTTTAAAGATAAAATGAGATGTTTAAAGTGATTTTCAAGCTTCCAGGGGCCCTAAACACAAGATTTTTGGAATGGGTAAAAGTGAATGAAAATGGCCAATTTACTCACTCTGCGGCCTTAAAAAGTGTTTCTCCTCCACGGGAAGAGAATAAAATAACATTTGGAGGCCTTTATTGTTCAATCAAAAACGCACGTTTTTTGGTGAAAGAGATAACCACCCCCTTACGACATGCTTCAGAAACTAAAAAAATGGTCCGTTTTCAAATGCTGCGTCTTTGAACTACAATTCACATTTGTACGTGGAAAATCACTTTTAAAGATAAAATGAGATGTTTCAAGTGATTTTCATGCTTCCAGGGGCCTTAAACACAAGATTTGTGGAATTGTAAAAGTGAATGAAAATGGCCAATTTACTCATTCTGAGGCCTTAACAAGTATTTCTCCACCCCGGAAAGTGAATAAAATAACATTTGGAGGCCTTTATTGTTCAATCAAAAACGCCTGTTTTTTGGTGAAAGAGATAACCACCCTCCCTTACGACATGCTTCAGAAACGACAAAAATGGTCCATTTTCAAATGTTGCGTCTTTGAACTACAATTCACATTTGTACAAGGAAAATCACTTTTAAAGATAAAATGAGATGTTTAAAGTGATTTTCATGCTTCCAGGGGCCCTAAACACAAGATTTGAGAAATGGGTAAAAGTGAATGAAAATAGGCAATTTACTCACTCTGAGGCCTTAAAAAGTGTTTCTACTCCATGGGAAGTGAATTAAATAACATTTGGAGGCCTTTATTGTTCAAGTGAAAACGCCTGATTTTTGATGAAAGAGATAACCACCCCCCCTTACCGCATGCTTCTGAAACTAAAAAAATGGTTCATTTTCAAATGTGGCGTCTTTGAACTACAATTAACATTGTACATGGATAATCACTTTTAGAGATAAAATGAGATGTTTAAAGTGATTTTCAAGCTTCCAGGGGCCCTAAACACAAGATTTGAGAAATGGGTAAAAGTGAATGAAAATGGCCAATTTACTCACTCTGCGGCCTTAAAAAGTGTTTCTCCTCCACGGGAAGTGAATAAAATAACATTTGGAGGCCTATATTGTTCTAGCGAAAATGCCTGATTTTTGATGAAAGAGATAACCACCCCCCCTTACGGCATGCTTCTGAAACTAAAAAAATGGTTCATTTTCAAATGTTGCGTCTTTGAACCTCAATTCACATTTGTAAATGTAAAATCACTTTTAAAGATGAAATGAGATGTTTCAAGTAATTTTCATGCTTCCAGGGGCCTTAAACACAAGATTTGTGGAATGGTAAAAGTGAATGAAAATGGCCAATTTACTCATTCTGAGGCCTTAACAAGTATTTCTCCACCCCGGAAAGTGAATAAAATAACATTTGGAGGCCTTTATTGTTCAATCAAAAACGCCTGTTTTTTGGTGAAAGAGATAACCACCCTCCCTTACGACATGCTTCAGAAACGACAAAAATGGTCCATTTTCAAATGTTGCGTCTTTGAACTACAATTTACATTTGTACAAGGAAAATCACTTTTAAAGATAAAATGAGATGTTTAAAGTGATTTTCATGCTTCCAGGGGCCCTAAACACAAGATTTGAGAAATGGATAAAAGTGAATGAAAATGGCCAATTTACTCACTCTGAGGCCTTAAAAAGTGTTTCTCCTCCATGGGAAGTGAATTAAATAACATTTGGAGGCCTTTATTGTTCAAGTGAAAACGCCTGATTTTTGATGAAAGAGATAACCACCCCCCCTTACGGCATGCTTCTGAAACTAAAAAAATGGTTCATTTTCAAATGTGGCGTCTTTGAACTACAATTAACATTGTACGTGGATAATCACTTTTAGAGATAAAATGAGATGTTTAAAGTGATTTTCAAGCTTCCAGGGGCCCTAAACACAAGATTTGAGAAATGGTAAATTGTGAATGAAAATGGCCAATTATCTCAATCTGCGGCCTTAAAAAGTGTTTCTCCTCCACGGGAAGTGAATTAAATAACATTTGGAGGCCTTTATTGTTCCAGCGAAAACGCCTGATTTTTGATGAAAGAGATAACCACCCCCCTTACGACATGCTTCAGAAACTAAAAAAAAGGTCCGTTTTCAAATTTTGCGTCTTTGAACTACAATTCACATTTGTACGTGGAAAATCACTTTTAAAGATAAAATGAGATGTTTAAAGTGATTTTCATGCGTCCAGGGGCCTTAAACACAAGATTTTTAGAATGGGTAAAAGTGAATGAAAATGGCCAATTTACTCACTCTGCGGCCTTAAAAAGTGTTTCTCCTCCACGGGAAGAGAATAAAATAACATTTGGAGGCCTTTATTGTTCAATCAAAAACGCACGTTTTTGGTGAAAGAGATAACCACCCCCCCTTACGACATGCTTCCGAAACGAAAAAAATGGTCCATTTTCAAATGTTGCGTCTTTGAACTACAATTCACATTTGTAAGTGGAAAATCACTTTTAAAGATGAAATGAGATGTTTCAAGTGATTTTCATGCTTCCAGGGGCCTTAAACACAAGATTTGTGGAATGGTAAAAGTGAATGAAAATGGCCAATTTACTCACTCTGCGGCCTTAAAAAGTGTTTCTCCACCCCAGAAAGTGAATAAAATAACATTTGGAGGCCTTTATTGTTCAATCGAAAACGCCTGATTTTTGATGAACGAGATAACCACCCCCCTTACGACATGCTTCAGAAACTAAAAAAATTGTCCGTTTTCAAATGCTGCGTCTTTGAACTACAATTCCCATTTGTACGTGGAAAATCACTTTTAAAGATAAAATGAGATGTTTAAAGTGATTTTCATGCGTCCAGGGGCCTTAAACACAAGATATTTGGAATGGGTAAAAGTGAATGAAAAAGGCCAATTTACTCACTCTGCGGCCTAAAAAGTGTTTCTCCTCCACGGGAAGAGAATAAAATAACATTTGGAGGCCTTTATTGTTCAAGCGAAAACGCCAGATTTTTGATGAAAGAGATAACCACCCCCCTTACGACATGCTTCAGAAACAAAAAAAATGGTCCGTTTTCAAATGTTGTCTCTTTGAACTGCAATTCACATTTGTAAGTGTAAAATCACTTTTAAAGATGAAATGAGATGTTTCAAGTGATTTTCATGCTTCTAGGGGCCTTAAACACAAGATTTGTGGAATGGTAAAAGTGAATGAAAATGGCCAATTTACTCATTCTGAGGCCTTAACAAGTATTTCTCCACCCCGGAAAGTGAATGAAATAACATTTGGAGGCCTTTATTGTTCAAGCGAAAACGCCTGATTTTTGATGAAAGAGATAACCACCCCCCCTTACGACATGCTTCAGAAACAAAAAAAATGGTCCGTTTTCAAATGTTGTCTCTTTGAACTACAATTCACATTTGTACGTGAAAAATCACTTTTAAAGATAAAATGAGATGTTTAAAGTGATTTTCTTGCGTCCAGGGTCCTTAAACAAAAGATTTTTGGAATGGGTAAAAGTGAATGAAAATGGCCAATTTACTCACTCTGCGGCCTTCAAAAGTGTTTCTCCTCCATGGGAAGTGAATTAAATAACATTTGGAGGCCTTTATTGTTCCAGCGAAAACGCCTGATTTTTGATGAAAGAGATAACCACCCCCCCTTACGACATGCTTCAGAAACTAAAAAAATGGTCCGTTTTCAAATGTTGCGTCTTTGAACTACAATTCACATTTGTACGTTGAAAATCACTTTTAAAGATAAAATGAGATGTTTAAAGTGATTTTCATGCGTCCAGGGGCCTTAAAAACAAGATTTTTAGAATGGGTAAAAGTGAATGAAAATGGCCAATTTACTCACTCTGCGGCCTTAAAAAGTGTTTCTCCTCCACGGTAAGTGAATAAAATACCATTTGAAGGCCTTTATTGTTCAAGCAAAAATGCCTGATTTATGATTAAAGAGATAACCACCCCCCCTTATGACATGCTTCAGAAACTAAAAAAATGGTCCGTTTTCAAATGTTGCGTCTTTGAACTACAATTCACATTTGTACGTTGAAAATCACTTTTAAAGATAAAATGAGATGTTTAAAGTGATTTTCATGCGTCCAGGGGCCTTAAACACAAGATTTTTGGAATGGGTAAAAGTGAATGAAAATGGCCAATTTACTCACTCTGCGGCCTTAAAAAGTGTTTCTCGTCCATGCGAAGAGAATAAAATAACATTTGGAGGCCTTTATTGTTCAATCAAAAACGCACGTTTTTTGGTGAAAGAGATAACCACCCCCCTTACGACACGCTTCAGAAACGAAAAAAATGGTCCATTTTCAAATATTGCGTCTTTGAACTACAATTCACATTTGTACAAGGAAAATCACTTTTAAAGATAAAATGAGATGTTTAAAGTGATTTTCATGCTTCCAGGGGCCCTAAACACAAGATTTGAGAAATGGGTAAAAGTGAAAATGGCCAATTTACTCACTCTGAGGCCTTAAAAAGTGTTTCTACTCCATGGGAAGTGAATTAAATAACATTTGGAGGCCTTTATTGTTCAAACGAAAACGCCTGATTTTTGATGAAATAGATAACCACCCCCCTTACGACATGCTTCAGAAACCAAAAAAATGGTCCGTTTTCAAATGTTGTGTCTTTGAACTACAATTCACATTTGTACGTGGAAAATCACTTTTAAAGATAAAATGAGATGTTTAAAGTGATTTTCATGCGTCCAGGGGCCTTAAACACAAGATTTTTGGAATGGGTAAAAGTGAATGAAAATGGCCAATTTACTCATACTGAGGCCTTAACAAGTATTTCTCCACCCCGGAAAGTGAATTAAATAACATTTGGAGGCCTTTATTGTTCAAGTGAAAACGCCTGATTTTTGATGAAAGAGATAACCACCCCCCCTTACGGCATGCTTCTGAAACTAAAAAAATGGTTCATTTTCAAATGTGGCGTCTTTGAACTACAATTAACATTGTACGTGGATAATCACTTTTAGAGATAAAATGAGATGTTTAAAGTGATTTTCAAGCTTCCAGGGGCCCTAAACACAAGATTTGAGAAATGGGTAATCGTGAATGAAAATGGCCAATTTACTCACTCTGCGGCCTTAAAAAGTGTTTCTCCTCCACGGGAAGTGAATTAAATAACATTTGGAGGCCTTTATTGTTCCAGAGAAAACACCTGATTTTTGATGAAAGAGATAACCACCCCCCCTTACGACATGCTTCAGAAACTAAAAAAAGGTCCGTTTTCAAATGTTGCTTCTTTGAACTACAATTCACATTTGTACGTGGAAAATCACTTTTAAAGATAAAATGAGATGTTTAAAGTGATTTTCATGCGTCCAGGGGCCTTAAACACAAGATTTTTAGAATGGGTAAAAGTGAATGAAAATGGCCAATTTACTCACTCTGCGGCCTTAAAAAGTGTTTCTCCTCCACTGGAAGTGAATAAAATAACATTTGGAGGCCTTTATTGTTCAAGCGAAAACGCCTGATTTTTGATGAAAGAGATAACCACCCCCCCTTACGACATGCTTCAGAAACTAAAAAAATGGTCCGTTTTCAAATGTTGCGTCTTTGAACTACAATTCACATTTGTACATGGAAAATCACTTTTAAAGATAAAATGAGATGTTTAAAGTGATTTTTATGCGTCCAGGGGCCTTAAACACAAGCTTTTTGGAATGGGTAAAAGTGAATGAAAATGGCCAATTTACTCACTCTGCGGCCTTAAAAAGTGTTTCTCCTCCACGGGAAGAGAATAAAATAACATTTGGAGGCCTTTATTGTTAAATCAAAAACGCACGTTTTTTGGTGAAAGAGATAACCACCCCCCCTTACGACATGATTCAGAAACGAAAAAAATGGTCCATTTTCAAATGTTGCGTCTTTGAACTACAATTCACATTTGTAAGTGGAAAATCACTTTTAACGATGAAATGAGATGTTTCAAGTGATTTTCATGCTTCCAGGGGCCTTAAACACAAGATTTGTGGAATGGTAAAAGTGAATGAAAATGGCCAATTTACTCACTCTGCGGCCTTAAAAAGTGTTTCTCCACCCCAGAAAGTGAATAAAATAACATTTGGAGGCCTTTATTGTTCAATCGAAAACGCCTGATTTTTGATGAAAGAGATAACCACCCCCTTACGACATGCTTCAGAAACTAAAAAAATGGTCCGTTTTCAAATGCTGCGTCTTTGAACTACAATTCACATTTGTACGTGGAAAATCACTTTTAAAGATAAAATGAGATGTTTAAAGTGATTTTCATGCGTCCAGGGGCCTTAAACACAAGATTTTTAGAATGGGTAAAAGTGAATGAAAATGGCCAATTTACTCACTCTGCGGCCTTAAAAAGTGTTTCTCCTCCACGGGAAGAGAATAAAATAACATTTGGAGGCCTTTATTGTTCAATCGAAAACGCCTGATTTTTGATGAACGAGATAACCACCCCCCTTACGACATGCTTCAGAAACTAAAAAAATGGTCCATTTTCAAATGTTGCGTCTTTGAACTACAATTCAAATTTTAAGTGGAAAATCACTTTTAAAGATGAAATGAGATGTTTAAAGTGATTTTCATGCTTCCAGGGGCCCTAAACACAAGATTTGAGAAATGGGTAAAAGTGAATGAAAATGGCCAATTTACTCACTCTGAGGCCTTAAAAAGTGTTTCTCCTCCATGGGAAGTGAATTATATAACATTTGGAGGCCTTTATTGTTCAACTGAAAACGCCTGATTTTTGATGAAAGAGATAACCACCCCCCCCTTACGGCATGCTTCTGAAACTAAAAAAATGGTTCATTTTCAAATGTGGCGTCTTTGAACTACAATTAACATTGTACGTGGATAATCACTTTTAGAGATAAAATGAGATGTTTAAAGTGATTTTCAAGCTTCCAGGGGCCCTAAACACAAGATTTGAGAAATGGGTAATCGTGAATGAAAATGGCCAATTTACTCACTCTGCGGCCTTAAAAAGTGTTTCTCCTCCACGGGAAGTGAATTAAATAACATTTGGAGGCCTTTATTGTTCCAGAGAAAACACCTGATTTTTGATGAAAGAGATAACCACCCCCCCTTACGACATGCTTCAGAAACTAAAAAAAGGTCCGTTTTCAAATGTTGCTTCTTTGAACTACAATTCACATTTGTACGTGGAAAATCACTTTTAAAGATAAAATGAGATGTTTAAAGTGATTTTCATGCGTCCAGGGGCCTTAAACACAAGATTTTTAGAATGGGTAAAAGTGAATGAAAATGGCCAATTTACTCATTCTGAGGCCTTAACAAGTATTTCTCCACCCCGGAAAGTGAATGAAATAACATTTGGAGGCCTTTATTGTTCAAGCGAAAACGCCTGATTTTTGATGAAAGAGATAACCACCCCCCCTTACGACATGCTTCAGAAACAAAAAAAATGGTCCGTTTTCAAATGTTGTCTCTTTGAACTACAATTCACATTTGTACGTGAAAAATCACTTTTAAAGATAAAATGAGATGTTTAAAGTGATTTGCATGCGTCCAGGGGCCTTAAACACAAGATTTTTAGAATGGGTAAAAGTGAATGAAAATGGCCAATTTACTCACTCTGCGGCCTTAAAAAGTGTTTCTCCTCCACGGGAAGAGAATAAAATAACATTTGGAGGCCTTTATTGTTCAATCAAAAACGCACGTTTTTTGGTGAAAGAGATAACCACCCCCTTACGACATGCTTCAGAAACTAAAAAAATGGTCCGTTTTCAAATGCTGCGTCTTTGAACTACAATTCACATTTGTACGTGGAAAATCACTTTTAAAGATAAAATGAGATGTTTCAAGTGATTTTCATGCTTCCAGGGGCCTTAAACACAAGATTTGTGGAATTGTAAAAGTGAATGAAAATGGCCAATTTACTCATTCTGAGGCCTTAACAAGTATTTCTCCACCCCGGAAAGTGAATAAAATAACATTTGGAGGCCTTTATTGTTCAATCAAAAACGCCTGTTTTTTGGTGAAAGAGATAACCACCCTCTCTTACGACATGCTTCAGAAACGACAAAAATGGTCCATTTTCAAATGTTGCGTCTTTGAACTACAATTCACATTTGTACAAGGAAAATCACTTTTAAAGATAAAATGAGATGTTTAAAGTGATTTTCATGCTTCCAGGGGCCCTAAACACAAGATTTGAGAAATGGGTAAAAGTGAATGAAAATAGGCAATTTACTCACTCTGAGGCCTTAAAAAGTGTTTCTACTCCATGGGAAGTGAATTAAATAACATTTGGAGGCCTTTATTGTTCAAGTGAAAACGCCTGATTTTTGATGAAAGAGATAACCACCCCCCCTTACGGCATGCTTCTGAAACTAAAAAAATGGTTCATTTTCAAATGTGGCGTCTTTGAACTACAATTAACATTGTACGTGGATAATCACTTTTAGAGATAAAATGAGATGTTTAAAGTGATTTTCAAGCTTCCAGGGGCCCTAAACACAAGATTTGAGAAATGGGTAAAAGTGAATGAAAATGGCCAATTTACTCACTCTGCGGCCTTAAAAAGTGTTTCTCCTCCACGGGAAGTGAATAAAATAACATTTGGAGGCCTATATTGTTCTAGCGAAAATGCCTGATTTTTGATGAAAGAGATAACCACCCCCCCTTACGGCATGCTTCTGAAACTAAAAAAATGGTTCATTTTCAAATGTTGCGTCTTTGAACCTCAATTCACATTTGTAAATGTAAAATCACTTTTAAAGATGAAATGAGATGTTTCAAGTGATTTTCATGCTTCCAGGGGCCTTAAACACAAGATTTGTGGAATGGTAAAAGTGAATGAAAATGGCCAATTTACTCATTCTGAGGCCTTAACAAGTATTTCTCCACCCCGGAAAGTGAATAAAATAACATTTGGAGGCCTTTATTGTTCAATCAAAAACGCCTGGTTTTTGGTGAACGAGATAACCACCCTCCCTTACGACATGCTTCAGAAACGACAAAAATGGTCCATTTTCAAATGTTGCGTCTTTAAACTACAATTTACATTTGTACAAGGAAAATCACTTTTAAAGATAAAATGAGATGTTTAAAATGATTTTCATGCTTCCAGGGGCCCTAAACACAAGATTTGAGAAATGGATAAAAGTGAATGAAAATGGCCAATTTACTCACTCTGAGGCCTTAAAAAGTGTTTCTCCTCCATGGGAAGTGAATTAAATAACATTTGGAGGCCTTTATTGTTCAAGTGAAAACGCCTGATTTTTGATGAAAGAGATAACCACCCCCCCTTACGGCATGCTTCTGAAACTAAAAAAATGGTTCATTTTCAAATGTGGCGTCTTTGAACTACAATTAACATTGTACGTGGATAATCACTTTTAGAGATAAAATGAGATGTTTAAAGTGATTTTCAAGCTTCCAGGGGCCCTAAACACAAGATTTGAGAAATGGTAAATCGTGAATGAAAATGGCCAATTATCTCAATCTGCGGCCTTAAAAAGTGTTTCTCCTCCACGGGAAGTGAATTAAATAACATTTGGAGGCCTTTTGTTCCAGCGAAAACGCCTTATTTTTGATGAAAGAGATAACCACCCCCCCTTACGACATGCTTCAGAAACTAAAAAAAAGGTCAGTTTTCAAATTTTGCGTCTTTGAACTACAATTCACATTTGTAAGTGGAAAATCACTTTTAAAGATGAAATGAGATGTTTCAAGTGATTTTCATGCTTCCAGGGGCCTTAAACACAAGATTTGTGGAATGGTAAAAGTGAATGAAAATGGCCAATTTACTCACTCTGCGGCCTTAAAAAGTGTTTCTCCACCCCAGAAAGTGAATAAAATAACATTTGGAGGCCTTTATTGTTCAATCGAAAACGCCTGATTTTTGATGAACGAGATAACCACCCCCCTTACGACATGCTTCAGAAACTAAAAAAATTGTCCGTTTTCAAATGCTGCGTCTTTGAACTACAATTCCCATTTGTACGTGGAAAATCACTTTTAAAGATAAAATGAGATGTTTAAAGTGATTTTCATGCGTCCAGGGGCCTTAAACACAAGATATTTGGAATGGGTAAAAGTGAATGAAAATGGCCAATTTACTCACTCTGCGGCCTAAAAAGTGTTTCTCCTCCACGGGAAGAGAATAAAATAACATTTGGAGGCCTTTATTGTTCAAGCGAAAACGCCAGATTTTTGATGAAAGAGATAACCACCCCCCTTACGACATGCTTCAGAAACAAAAAAATGGTCCGTTTTCAAATGTTGTCTCTTTGAACTACAATTCACATTTGTAAGTGTAAAATCACTTTTAAAGATGAAATGAGATGTTTCAAGTGATTTTCATGCTTCTAGGGGCCTTAAACACAAGATTTGTGGAATGGTAAAAGTGAATGAAAATGGCCAATTTACTCATTCTGAGGCCTTAACAAGTATTTCTCCACCCCGGAAAGTGAATGAAATAACATTTGGAGGCCTTTATTGTTCAAGCGAAAACACCTGATTTTTGATGAAAGAGATAACCACCCCCCCTTACGACATGCTTCAGAAACAAAAAAAATGGTCCGTTTTCAAATGTTGTCTCTTTGAACTACAATTCACATTTGTACGTGAAAAATCACTTTTAAAGATAAAATGAGATGTTTAAAGTGATTTTCTTGCGTCCAGGGTCCTTAAACAAAAGATTTTTGGAATGGGTAAAAGTGAATGAAAATGGCCAATTTACTCACTCTGCGGCCTTCAAAAGTGTTTCTCCTCCATGGGAAGTGAATTAAATAACATTTGGAGGCCTTTATTGTTCCAGCGAAAACGCCTGATTTTTGATGAAAGAGATAACCACCCCCCCTTACGACATGCTTCAGAAACTAAAAAAATGGTCCGTTTTCAAATGTTGCGTCTTTGAACTACAATTCACATTTGTACGTGGAAAATCACTTTTAAAGATAAAATGAGATGTTTAAAGTGATTTTCATGCGTCCAGGGGCCTTAAAAACAAGATTTTTAGAATGGGTAAAAGTGAATGAAAATGGCCAATTTACTCACTCTGCGGCCTTCAAAAGTGTTTCTCCTCCATGGGAAGTGAATTAAATAACATTTGGAGGCCTTTATTGTTGAAGCGAAAACGCCTGATTTTTGATGAAAGAGATAACCACCCCCCCTTACGACATGCTTCAGAAACAAAAAAAATGGTCCGTTTTCAAATGTTGTCTCTTTGAACTACAATTCACATTTGTACGTGGAAAATCACTTTTAAAGATAAAATGAGATGTTTAAAGTGATTTTCATGCTTCCAGGGGCCTCAAACACAAGATTGGTGGAATGGTAAAAGTGAATGAAAATGGCCAATTTACTCATTCTGAGGCCTTAACAAGTATTTCTCCACCCCGGAAAGTGAATAAAATAACATTTGAAGGCCTTTATTGTTCAATCAAAAACGCCTGTTTTTTGGTGAAAGAGATAACCACCCTCCCTTACGACATGCTTCAGAAACGACAAAAATGGTCCATTTTCAAATGTTGCGTCTTTGAACTACAATTCACATTTGTACAAGGAAAATCACTTTTAAAGATAAAATGAGATGTTTAAAGTGATTTTCATGCTTCCAGGGGCCCTAAACACAAGATTTGAGAAATGGGTAAAAATGAAAATGGCCAATTTACTCACTCTGAGGCCTTAAAAAGTGTTTCTACTCCATGGGAAGTGAATTAAATAACATTTGGAGGCCTTTATTGTTCAAGTGATAACGCTTGATTTTTGATGAAAGAGATAACCACCCCCCCTTACGGCATGCTTCTGAAACTAAAAAAATGGTTCATTTTCAAATGTGGCGTCTTTGAACTACAATTAACATTGTACGTGGATAATCACTTTTAGAGATAAAATGAGATGTTTAAAGTGATTTTCAAGCTTCCAGGGGCCCTAAACACAAGATTTGAGAAATGGGTAATTGTGAATGAAAATGGCCAATTTACTCACTCTGCGGCCTTAAAAAGTGTTTCTCCTCCACGGGAAGTGAATAAAATAACATTTGGAGGCCTTTATTGTTCAAACGAAAACGCCTGATTTTTGATGAAAGAGATAACCACCCCCCCTTACGACATGCTTCAGAAACTAAAAAAAGGTCCGTTTTCAAATGTTGCTTCTTTGAACTACAATTCACATTTGTACGTGGAAAATCACTTTTAAAGATAAAATGAGATGTTTAAAGTGATTTTCATGCGTCCAGGGGCCTTAAACACAAGATTTTTAGAATGGGTAAAAGTGAATGAAAATGGCCAATTTACTCATTCTGCGGCCTTAAAAAGTGTTTCTCCTCCACTGGAAGTGAATAAAATAACATTTGGAGGCCTTTATTGTTCAAGCGAAAACGCCTGATTTTTGATGAAAGAGATAACCACCCCCCCTTACGACATGCTTCAGAAACGAAAAAAATGGTCCATTTTCAAATGTTGCGTCTTTGAACTACAATTCACATTTGTAAGTGGAAAATCACTTTTAAAGATGAAATGAGATGTTTAAAGTGATTTTCATGCGTCCAGGGGCCTTAAACACAAGATTTTTAGAATGGGTAAAAGTGAATGAAAATGGCCAATTTACTCACTCTGCGGCCTTAAAAAGTGTTTCTCCTCCACGGGAAGAGAATAAAATAACATTTGGAGGCCTTTATTGTTCAATTGAAAACGCCTGATTTTTGATGAACGAGATAACCACCCCCCTTACGACATGCTTCAGAAACTAAAAAAATGGTCCATTTTCAAATGTTGCGTCTTTGAACTACAATTCAAATTTTAAGTGGAAAATCACTTTTAAAGATGAAATGAGATGTTTAAAGTGATTTTCATGCTTCCAGGGGCCCTAAACACAAGATTTGAGAAATGGGTAAAAGTGAATGAAAATGGCCAATTTACTCACTCTGAGGCCTTAAAAAGTGTTTCTCCTCCATGGGAAGTGAATTATATAACATTTGGAGGCCTTTATTGTTCAAGTGAAAACGCCTGATTTTTGATGAAAGAGATAACCACCCCCCCCTTACGGCATGCTTCTGAAACTAAAAAAATGGTTCATTTTCAAATGTGGCGTCTTTGAACTACAATTAACATTGTACGTGGATAATCACTTTTAGAGATAAAATGAGATGTTTAAAGTGATTTTCAAGCTTCCAGGGGCCCTAAACACAAGATTTGAGAAATGGGTAATCGTGAATGAAAATGGCCAATTTACTCACTCTGCGGCCTTAAAAAGTGTTTCTCCTCCACGGGAAGTGAATTAAATAACATTTGGAGGCCTTTATTGTTCCAGAGAAAACACCTGATTTTTGATGAAAGAGATAACCACCCCCCCTTACGACATGCTTCAGAAACTAAAAAAAGGTCCGTTTTCAAATGTTGCTTCTTTGAACTACAATTCACATTTGTACGTGGAAAATCACTTTTAAAGATAAAATGAGATGTTTAAAGTGATTTTCATGCATCCAGGGGCCTTAAACACAAGATTTTTAGAATGGGTATAAGTGAATGAAAATGGCCAATTTACTCACTCTGCGGCCTTAAAAAGTGTTTCTCCTCCACTGGAAGTGAATAAAATAACATTTGGAGGCCTTTATTGTTCAAGCGAAAACGCCTGATTTTTGATGAAAGAGATAACCACCCCCCCTTACGACATGCTTCAGAAACTAAAAAAATGGTCCGTTTTCAAATGTTGCGTCTTTGAACTACAATTCACATTTGTACATGGAAAATCCCTTTTAAAGATAAAATGAGATGTTTAAAGTGATTTTTATGCGTCCAGGGGCCTTAAACACAAGCTTTTTGGAATGGGTAAAAGTGAATGAAAATGGCCAATTTACTCACTCTGCGGCCTTAAAAAGTGTTTCTCCTCCACGGGAAGAGAATAAAATAACATTTGGAGGCCTTTATTGTTCCAGCGAAAACGCCTGATTTTTGATGAAAGAGATAACCACCCCCCCTTACGACATGCTTCAGAAACTAAAAAAATGGTCCGTTTTCAAATGCTGCGTCTTTGAACTACAATTCACATTTGTACGTGGAAAATCACTTTTAAAGATAAAATGAGATGTTTAAAGTGATTTTCATGCGTCCAGGGGCCTTAAACACAAGATTTTTAGAATGGGTAAAAGTGAATGAAAATGGCCAATTTACTCACTCTGCGGCCTTAAAAAGTGTTTCTCCTCCACGGGAAGAGAATAAAATAACATTTGGAGGCCTTTATTGTTCAATCGAAAACGCCTGATTTTTGATGAACGAGATAACCACCCCCCTTACGACATGCTTCAGAAACTAAAAAAATGGTCCATTTTCAAATGTTGCGTCTTTGAACTACAATTCACATTTGTAAGTGGAAAATCACTTTTAAAGATGAAATGAGATGTTTAAAGTGATTTTCATGCGTCCAGGGGCCTTAAACACAAGATATTTGGAATGGGTAAAAGTGAATGAAAATGGCCAATTTACTCACTCTGCAGCCTAAAAAGTGTTTCTCCTCCACGGGAAGAGAATAAAATAACATTTGGAGGCCTTTATTGTTCAAGCGAAAACGCCAGATTTTTGATGAAAGAGATAACCACCCACCTTACGACATGCTTCAGAAACAAAAAAAATGGTCCGTTTTCAAATGTTGTCTCTTTGAACTACAATTCACATTTGTAAGTGTAAAATCACTTTTAAAGATGAAATGAGATGTTTCAAGTGATTTTCATGCTTCTAGGGGCCTTAAACACAAGATTTGTGGAATGGTAAAAGTGAATGAAAATGGCCAATTTACTCATTCTGAGGCCTTAACAAGTATTTCTCCACCCCGGAAAGTGAATGAAATAACATTTGGAGGCCTTTATTGTTCAAGCGAAAACGCCTGATTTTTGATGAAAGAGATAACCACCCCCCCTTACGACATGCTTCAGAAACAAAAAAAATGGTCCGTTTTCAAATGTTGTCTCTTTGAACTACAATTCACATTTGTACGTGTAAAATCACTTTTAAAGATAAAATGAGATGTTTAAAGTGATTTTCATGCGTCCAGGGGCCTTAAACACAAGATTTTTAGAATGGGTAAAAGTGAATGAAAATGGCCAATTTACTCACTCTGCGGCCTTAAAAAGTGTTTCTCCTCCACGGGAAGAGAATAAAATAACATTTGGAGGCCTTTATTGTTCAATCAAAAACGCACGTTTTTTGGTGAAAGAGATAACCACCCCCTTACGACATGCTTCAGAAACTAAAAAAATGGTCCGTTTTCAAATGCTGCGTCTTTGAACTACAATTCACATTTGTACGTGGAAAATCACTTTTAAAGATAAAATGAGATGTTTCAAGTGATTTTCATGCTTCCAGGGGCCTTAAACACAAGATTTGTGGAATTGTAAAAGTGAATGAAAATGGCCAATTTACTCATTCTGAGGCCTTAACAAGTATTTCTCCACCCCGGAAAGTGAATAAAATAACATTTGGAGGCCTTTATTGTTCAATCAAAAACGCCTGTTTTTTGGTGAAAGAGATAACCACCCTCCCTTACGACATGCTTCAGAAACGACAAAAATGGTCCATTTTCAAATGTTGCGTCTTTGAACTACAATTCACATTTGTACAAGGAAAATCACTTTTAAAGATAAAATGAGATGTTTAAAGTGATTTTCATGCTTCCAGGGGCCCTAAACACAAGATTTGAGAAATGGGTAAAAGTGAATGAAAATAGGCAATTTACTCACTCTGAGGCCTTAAAAAGTGTTTCTACTCCATGGGAAGTGAATTAAATAACATTTGGAGGCCTTTATTGTTCAAGTGAAAACGCCTGATTTTTGATGAAAGAGATAACCACCCCCCCTTACGGCATGCTTCTGAAACTAAAAAAATGGTTCATTTTCAAATGTGGCGTCTTTGAACTACAATTAACATTGTACGTGGATAATCACTTTTAGAGATAAAATGAGATGTTTAAAGTGATTTTCAAGCTTCCAGGGGCCCTAAACACAAGATTTGAGAAATGGGTAAAAGTGAATGAAAATGGCCAATTTACTCACTCTGCGGCCTTAAAAAGTGTTTCTCCTCCACGGGAAGTGAATAAAATAACATTTGGAGGCCTATATTGTTCTAGCGAAAATGCCTGATTTTTGATGAAAGAGATAACCACCCCCCCTTACGGCATGCTTCTGAAACTAAAAAAATGGTTCATTTTCAAATGTTGCGTCTTTGAACCTCAATTCACATTTGTAAATGTAAAATCACTTTTAAAGATGAAATGAGATGTTTCAAGTGATTTTCATGCTTCCAGGGGCCTTAAACACAAGATTTGTGGAATTGTAAAAGTGAATGAAAATGGCCAATTTACTCATTCTGAGGCCTTAACAAGTATTTCTCCACCCCGGAAAGTGAATAAAATAACATTTGGAGGCCTTTATTGTTCAATCAAAAACGCCTGTTTTTTGGTGAAAGAGATAACCACCCTCCCTTACGACATGCTTCAGAAACGACAAAAATGGTCCATTTTCAAATGTTGCGTCTTTGAACTACAATTTACATTTGTACAAGGAAAATCACTTTTAAAGATATGGGGCCTCATGTAGGTCGCCAAATACCGGTCGGTAACGGCCGATTTTCGGTAATTATACCGTTACCGACCGGTATTTTGGCTTTGGGTATGTAGGGGGATCATTTTTGTATTCGGTATTTACCGAATCGGTAAAATTACCGAATCGGTAATTTTACCGATTCGGTAAATTCCGAATACAAAAATGAGATGTAGGGGGAGTGTGTGGGTGATGTTTTGAGTCGGTATTTACCACCAACTAATAGTTGGTGGTAAATAATGTATGGTTGTGTAAACGCATGTGATAGCGCTTAGAAGTGTGCAATGTGGCAGACATACATGCCCTTAGGGCATGTATGTGTGCCACATGTGCACACATGGCCGAATCAGGGGTGCAACAGGGTGTCAATGTGACACCCTGCCACCCTTGCAAGTGTTCCCCCCATTACCGAATCGGTATTTACCGATTCGGTAATGAGGCATACCTTCCCATCAATGGGAAGGTATGCCTCATTACCGAATCGGTAAATACCGATTCGGTAATTACCGAATTTTACCGATTCGGTAATATTTACCGAAGGATTACCTACATACAAGTTACCACTTCTTAAATACCGATTCGGTAACGTTCGGTATTTAAGAAGTGGTAACTTGTATGCTACCTACATGAGGCCCAAAATGAGATGTTTAAAGTGATTTTCATGCTTCCAGGGGCCCTAAACACAAGATTTGAGAAATGGATAAAAGTGAATGAAAATGGCCAATTTACTCACTCTGAGGCCTTAAAAAGTGTTTCTCCTCCATGGGAAGTGAATTAAATAACATTTGGAGGCCTTTATTGTTCAAGTGAAAACGCCTGATTTTTGATGAAAGAGATAACCAACCCCCCTTACGGCATGCTTCTGAAACTAAAAAAATGGTTCATTTTCAAATGTGGCGTCTTTGAACTACAATTAACATTGTACGTGGATAATCACTTTTAGAGATAAAATGAGATGTTTAAAGTGATTTTCAAGCTTCCAGGGGCCCTAAACACAAGATTTGAGAAATGGTAAATCGTGAATGAAAATGGCCAATTATCTCAATCTGCGGCCTTAAAAAGTGTTTCTCCTCCACGGGAAGTGAATTAAATAACATTTGGAGGCCTTTATTGTTCCAGCAAAAACGCCTGATTTTTGATGAAAGAGATAACCACCCCCCCTTACGACATGCTTCAGAAACTAAAAAAAAGGTCCGTTTTCAAATTTTGCGTCTTTGAACTACAATTCACATTTGTACGTGGAAAATCACTTTTAAAGATAAAATGAGATGTTTAAAGTGATTTTCATGCGTCCAGGGGCCTTAAACACAAGATTTTTAGAATGGGTAAAAGTGAATGAAAATGGCCAATTTACTCACTCTGCGGCCTTAAAAAGTGTTTCTCCTCCACGGGAAGAGAATAAAATAACATTTGGAGGCCTTTATTGTTCAATCAAAAACGCACGTTTTTGGTGAAAGAGATAACCACCCCCCCTTACGACATGCTTCCGAAACGAAAAAAATGGTCCATTTTCAAATGTTGCGTCTTTGAACTACAATTCACATTTGTAAGTGGAAAATCACTTTTAAAGATGAAATGAGATGTTTCAAGTGATTTTCATGCTTCCAGGGGCCTTAAACACAAGATTTGTGGAATGGTAAAAGTGAATGAAAATGGCCAATTTACTCACTCTGCGGCCTTAAAAAGTGTTTCTCCACCCCAGAAAGTGAATAAAATAACATTTGGAGGCCTTTATTGTTCAATCGAAAACGCCTGATTTTTGATGAACGAGATAACCACCCCCCTTACGACATGCTTCAGAAACTAAAAAAATTGTCCGTTTTCAAATGCTGCGTCTTTGAACTACAATTCCCATTTGTACGTGGAAAATCACTTTTAAAGATAAAATGAGATGTTTAAAGTGATTTTCATGCGTCCAGGGGCCTTAAACACAAGATATTTGGAATGGGTAAAAGTGAATGAAAATGGCCAATTTACTCACTCTGCGGCCTAAAAAGTGTTTCTCCTCCACGGGAAGAGAATAAAATAACATTTGGAGGCCTTTATTGTTCAAGCGAAAACGCCAGATTTTTGATGAAAGAGATAACCACCCTCCCTTACGACATGCTTCAGAAACGACAAAAATGGTCCATTTTCAAATGTTGCGTCTTTGAACTACAATTTACATTTGTACAAGGAAAATCACTTTTAAAGATAAAATGAGATGTTTAAAGTGATTTTCATGCTTCCAGGGGCCCTAAACACAAGATTTTAGAAATGGATAAAAGTGAATGAAAATGGCCAATTTACTCACTCTGAGGCCTTAAAAAGTGTTTCTCCTCCATGGGAAGTGAATTAAATAACATTTGGAGGCCTTTATTGTTCAAGTGAAAACGCCTGATTTTTGATGAAAGAGATAACCACCCCCCCTTACGGCATGCTTCTGAAACTAAAAAAATGGTTCATTTTCAAATGTGGCGTCTTTGAACTACAATTAACATTGTACGTGGATAATCACTTTTAGAGATAAAATGAGATGTTTAAAGTGATTTTCAAGCTTCCAGGGGCCCTAAACACAAGATTTGAGAAATGGTAAATCGTGAATGAAAATGGCCAATTATCTCAATCTGCGGCCTTAAAAAGTGTTTCTCCTCCACGGGAAGTGAATTAAATAACATTTGGAGGCCTTTATTGTTCCAGCGAAAACGCCTGATTTTTGATGAAAGAGATAACCAGCCCCCTTACGACATGCTTCAGAAACTAAAAAAAAGGTCCGTTTTCAAATTTTGCGTCTTTGAACTACAATTCACATTTGTACGTGGAAAATCACTTTTAAAGATAAAATGAGATGTTTAAAGTGATTTTCATGCGTCCAGGGGCCTTAAACACAAGATTTTTAGAATGGGTAAAAGTGAATGAAAATGGCCAATTTACTCACTCTGCGGCCTTAAAAAGTGTTTCTCCACCCCAGAAAGTGAATAAAATAACATTTGTAGGCCTTTATTGTTCAATCGAAAACGCCTGATTTTTGATGAACGAGATAACCACCCCCCTTACGACATGCTTCAGAAACTAAAAAAATTGTCCGTTTTCAAATGCTGCGTCTTTGAACTACAATTCCCATTTGTACGTGGAAAATCACTTTTAAAGATAAAATGAGATGTTTAAAGTGATTTTCTTGCGTCCAGGGTCCTTAAACAAAAGATTTTTGGAATGGGTAAAAGTGAATGAAAATGGCCAATTTACTCACTCTGCGGCCTTCAAAAGTGTTTCTCCTCCATGGGAAGTGAATTAAATAATATTTGGAGGCCTTTATTGTTCCAGCGAAAACGCCTGATTTTTGATGAAAGAGATAACCACCCCCCCTTACGACATGCTTCAGAAACTAAAAAAATGGTCCGTTTTCAAATGTTGCGTCTTTGAACTACAATTCACATTTGTACGTGGAAAATCACTTTTAAAGATAAAATGAGATGTTTAAAGTGATTTTCATGCGTCCAGGGGCCTTAAAAACAAGATTTTTAGAATCGGTAAAAGTGAATGAAAATGGCCAATTTACTCACTCTGCGGCCTTAAAAATTGTTTCTCCTCCACGGTAAGTGAATAAAATACCATTTGAAGGCCTTTATTGTTCAAGCAAAAATGCCTGATTTTTGATTAAAGAGATAACCACCCCCCCTTACGACATGCTTCAGAAACTAAAAAAATGGTCCGTTTTCAAATGTTGCGTCTTTGAACTACAATTCACATTTGTACGTTGAAAATCACTTTTAAAGATAAAATGAGATGTTTAAAGTGATTTTCATGCGTCCAGGGGCCTTAAACACAAGATTTTTGGAATGGGTAAAAGTGAATGAAAATGGCCAATTTACTCACTCTGCGGCCTTAAAAAGTGTTTCTCGTCCATGGGAAGAGAATAAAATAACATTTGGAGGCCTTTATTGTTCAATCAAAAACGCACGTTTTTTGGTGAAAGAGATAACCACCCCCCTTACGACACGCTTCAGAAACGAAAAAAATGGTCCATTTTCAAATATTGCGTCTTTGAACTACAATTCACATTTGTAAGTGTAAAATCACTTTTAAAGATGAAATGAGATGTTTCAAGTGATTTTCATGCTTCTAGGGGCCTTAAACACAAGATTTGTGGAATGGTAAAAGTGAATGAAAATGGCCAATTTACTCATTCTGAGGGCTTAACAAGTATTTCTCCACCCCGGAAAGTGAATGAAATAACATTTGGAGGCCTTTATTGTTGAAGCGAAAACGCCTGATTTTTGATGAAAGAGATAACCACCCCCCCTTACGACATGCTTCAGAAACAAAAAAAATGGTCCGTTTTCAAATGTTGTCTCTTTGAACTACAATTCACATTTGTACGTGGAAAATCACTTTTAAAGATAAAATGAGATGTTTAAAGTGATTTTCATGCTTCCAGGGGCCTCAAACACAAGATTGGTGGAATGGTAAAAGTGAATGAAAATGGCCAATTTACTCATTCTGAGGCCTTAACAAGTATTTCTCCACCCCGGAAAGTGAATAAAATAACATTTGAAGGCCTTTATTGTTCAATCAAAAACGCCTGTTTTTTGGTGAAAGAGATAACCACCCTCCCTTACGACATGCTTCAGAAACGACAAAAATGGTCCATTTTCAAATGTTGCGTCTTTGAACTACAATTCACATTTGTACAAGGAAAATCACTTTTAAAGATAAAATGAGATGTTTAAAGTGATTTTCATGCTTCCAGGGGCCCTAAACACAAGATTTGAGAAATGAGTAAAAATGAAAATGGCCAATTTACTCACTCTGAGGCCTTAAAAAGTGTTTCTACTCCATGGGAAGTGAATTAAATAACATTTGGAGGCCTTTATTGTTCAAGTGAAAACGCTTGATTTTTGATGAAAGAGATAACCACCCCCCCTTACGGCATGCTTCTGAAACTAAAAAAATGGTTTATTTTCAAATGTGGCGTCTTTGAACTACAATTAACATTGTACGTGGATAATCACTTTTAGAGATAAAATGAGATGTTTAAAGTGATTTTCAAGCTTCCAGGGGCCCTAAACACAAGATTTGAGAAATGGGTAATTGTGAATGAAAATGGCCAATTTACTCACTCTGCGGCCTTAAAAAGTGTTTCTCCTCCACGGGAAGTGAATAAAATAACATTTGGAGGCCTTTATTGTTCAAACGAAAACGCCTGATTTTTGATGAAATAGATAACCACCCCCCTTACGACATGCTTCAGAAACCAAAAAAATGGTCCGTTTTCAAATGTTGTGTCTTTGAACTACAATTCACATTTGTACGTGGAAAATCACTTTTAAAGATAAAATGAGATGTTTAAAGTGATTTTCATGCGTCCAGGGGCCTTAAACACAAGATTTTTGGAATGGGTAAAAGTGAATGAAAATGGCCAATTTACTCACTCTGCGGCCTTAAAAAGTGTTTCTCCTCCATGGGAAGATTATAAAATAACATTTGGAGGCCTTTATTGTTCAATCAAAAACGCACGTTTTTTGGTGAAAGAGATAACCACCCCCCCTTACGACACGCTTCAGAAACGAAAAAAATGGTCCATTTTCAAATGTTGCGTCTTTGAACCTCAATTCACATTTGTAAGTGTAAAATCACTTTTAAAGATGAAATGAGATGTTTCAAGTGATTTTCATGCTTCCAGGGGCCTTAAACACAAGATTTGTGGAATGGTAAAAGTGAATGAAAATGGCCAATTTACTCATTCTGAGGCCTTAACAAGTATTTCTCCACCCCGGAAAGTGAATAAAATAACATTTGGAGGCCTTTATTGTTCAATCAAAAACGCCTGTTTTTTGGTGAAAGAGATAACCACCCCCCCTTACGACATGCTTCAGAAACGACAAAAATGGTCCATTTTCAAATGTTGCGTCTTTGAACTACAATTTACATTTGTACAAGGAAAATCACTTTTAAAGATAAAATGAGATGTTTAAAGTGATTTTCATGCTTCCAGGGGCCCTAAACACAAGATTTGAGAAATGGATAAAAGTGAATGAAAATGGCCAATTTACTCACTCTGAGGCCTTAAAAAGTGTTTCTCCTCCATGGGAAGTGAATTAAATAACAGTTGGAGGCCTTTATTGTTCAAGTGAAAACGCCTGATTTTTGATGAAAGAGATAACCACCCCCCCTTACGGCATGCTTCTGAAACTAAAAAAATGGTTCATTTTCAAATGTGGCGTCTTTGAACTACAATTAACATTGTACGTGGATAATCACTTTTAGAGATAAAATGAGATGTTTAAAGTGATTTTCAAGCTTCCAGGGGCCCTAAACACAAGATTTGAGAAATGGTAAATCGTGAATGAAAATGGCCAATTATCTCAATCTGCGGCCTTAAAAAGTGTTTCTCCTCCACGGGAAGTGAATTAAATAACATTTGGAGGCCTTTATTGTTCCAGCAAAAACGCCTGATTTTTGATGAAAGAGATAACCACCCCCCCTTACGACATGCTTCAGAAACTAAAAAAAAGGTCCGTTTTCAAATTTTGCGTCTTTGAACTACAATTCACATTTGTACGTGGAAAATCACTTTTAAAGATAAAATGAGATGTTTAAAGTGATTTTCATGCGTCCAGGGGCCTTAAACACAAGATTTTTAGAATGGGTAAAAGTGAATGAAAATGGCCAATTTACTCACTCTGCGGCCTTAAAAAGTGTTTCTCCTCCACGGGAAGAGAATAAAATAACATTTGGAGGCCTTTATTGTTCAATCAAAAACGCACGTTTTTGGTGAAAGAGATAACCACCCCCCCTTACGACATGCTTCCGAAACGAAAAAAATGGTCCATTTTCAAATGTTGCGTCTTTGAACTACAATTCACATTTGTAAGTGGAAAATCACTTTTAAAGATGAAATGAGATGTTTCAAGTGATTTTCATGCTTCCAGGGGCCTTAAACACAAGATTTGTGGAATGGTAAAAGTGAATGAAAATGGCCAATTTACTCACTCTGCGGCCTTAAAAAGTGTTTCTCCACCCCAGAAAGTGAATAAAATAACATTTGGAGGCCTTTATTGTTCAATCGAAAACGCCTGATTTTTGATGAACGAGATAACCACCCCCCTTACGACATGCTTCAGAAACTAAAAAAATTGTCCGTTTTCAAATGCTGCGTCTTTGAACTACAATTCCCATTTGTACGTGGAAAATCACTTTTAAAGATAAAATGAGATGTTTAAAGTGATTTTCATGCGTCCAGGGGCCTTAAACACAAGATATTTGGAATGGGTAAAAGTGAATGAAAATGGCCAATTTACTCACTCTGCGGCCTAAAAAGTGTTTCTCCTCCACGGGAAGAGAATAAAATAACATTTGGAGGCCTTTATTGTTCAAGCGAAAACGCCAGATTTTTGATGAAAGAGATAACCACCCTCCCTTACGACATGCTTCAGAAACGACAAAAATGGTCCATTTTCAAATGTTGCGTCTTTGAACTACAATTTACATTTGTACAAGGAAAATCACTTTTAAAGATAAAATGAGATGTTTAAAGTGATTTTCATGCTTCCAGGGGCCCTAAACACAAGATTTGAGAAATGGATAAAAGTGAATGAAAATGGCCAATTTACTCACTCTGAGGCCTTAAAAAGTGTTTCTCCTCCATGGGAAGTGAATTAAATAACATTTGGAGGCCTTTATTGTTCAAGTGAAAACGCCTGATTTTTGATGAAAGAGATAACCACCCCCCCCTTACGGCATGCTTCTGAAACTAAAAAAATGATTCATTTTCAAATGTGGCGTCTTTGAACTACAATTAACATTGTACGTGGATAATCACTTTTAGAGATAAAATGAGATGTTTAAAGTGATTTTCAAGCTTCCAGGGGCCCTAAACACAAGATTTGAGAAATGGTAAATCGTGAATGAAAATGGCCAATTATCTCAATCTGCGGCCTTAAAAAGTGTTTCTCCTCCACGGGAAGTGAATTAAATAACATTTGGAGGCCTTTATTGTTCCAGCGAAAACGCCTGATTTTTGATGAAAGAGATAACCACCCCCCCTTACGACATGCTTCAGAAACTAAAAAAAAGGTCCGTTTTCAAATTTTGCGTCTTTGAACTACAATTCACATTTGTACGTGGAAAATCACTTTTAAAGATAAAATGAGATGTTTAAAGTGATTTTCATGCGTCCAGGGGCCTTAAACACAAGATTTTTAGAATGGGTAAAAGTGAATGAAAATGGCCAATTTACTCACTCTGCGGCCTTAAAAAGTGTTTCTCCTCCACGGGAAGAGAATAAAATAACATTTGGAGGCCTTTATTGTTCAATCAAAAACGCACGTTTTTGGTGAAAGAGATAACCACCCCCCCTTACGACATGCTTCCGAAACGAAAAAAATGGTCCATTTTCAAATGTTGCGTCTTTGAACTACAATTCACATTTGTAAGTGGAAAATCACTTTTAAAGATGAAATGAGATGTTTCAAGTGATTTTCATGCTTCCAGGGGCCTTAAACACAAGATTTGTGGAATGGTAAAAGTGAATGAAAATGGCCAATTTACTCACTCTGCGGCCTTAAAAAGTGTTTCTCCACCCCAGAAAGTGAATAAAATAACATTTGGAGGCCTTTATTGTTCAATCGAAAACGCCTGATTTTTGATGAACGAGATAACCACCCCCCTTACGACATGCTTCAGAAACTAAAAAAATTGTCCGTTTTCAAATGCTGCGTCTTTGAACTACAATTCCCATTTGTACGTGGAAAATCACTTTTAAAGATAAAATGAGATGTTTAAAGTGATTTTCATGCGTCCAGGGGCCTTAAACACAAGATATTTGGAATGGGTAAAAGTGAATGAAAATGGCCAATTTACTCACTCTGCGGCCTAAAAAGTGTTTCTCCTCCACGGGAAGAGAATAAAATAACATTTGGAGGCCTTTATTGTTCAAGCGAAAACGCCAGATTTTTGATGAAAGAGATAACCACCCCCCTTACGACATGCTTCAGAAACAAAAAAAATGGTCCGTTTTCAAATGTTGTCTCTTTGAACTACAATTCACATTTGTAAGTGTAAAATCACTTTTAAAGATGAAATGAGATGTTTCAAGTGATTTTCATGCTTCTAGGGGCCTTAAACACAAGATTTGTGGAATGGTAAAAGTGAATGAAAATGGCCAATTTACTCATTCTGAGGCCTTAACAAGTATTTCTCCACCCCGGAAAGTGAATGAAATAACATTTGGAGGCCTTTATTGTTCAAGCGAAAACGCCTGATTTTTGATGAAAGAGATAACCACCCCCCCTTACGACATGCTTCAGAAACAAAAAAAATGGTCCGTTTTCAAATGTTGTCTCTTTGAACTACAATTCACATTTGTACGTGAAAAATCACTTTTAAAGATAAAATGAGATGTTTAAAGTGATTTTCTTGCGTCCAGGGTCCTTAAACAAAAGATTTTTGGAATGGGTAAAAGTGAATGAAAATGGCCAATTTACTCACTCTGCGGCCTTCAAAAGTGTTTCTCCTCCATGGGAAGTGAATTAAATAACATTTGGAGGCCTTTATTGTTCCAGCGAAAACGCCTGATTTTTGATGAAAGAGATAACCACCCCCCCTTACGACATGCTTCAGAAACTAAAAAAATGGTCCGTTTTCAAATGTTGCGTCTTTGAACTACAATTCACATTTGTACGTGGAAAATCACTTTTAAAGATAAAATGAGATGTTTAAAGTGATTTTCATGCGTCCAGGGGCCTTAAAAACAAGATTTTTAGAATCGGTAAAAGTGAATGAAAATGGCCAATTTACTCACTCTGCGGCCTTAAAAAGTGTTTCTCCTCCACGGTAAGTGAATAAAATACCATTTGAAGGCCTTTATTGTTCAAGCAAATATGCCTGATTTTTGATTAAAGAGATAACCACCCCCCCTTACGACATGCTTCAGAAACTAAAAAAATGGTCCGTTTTCAAATGTTGCGTCTTTGAACTACAATTCACATTTGTACGTTGAAAATCACTTTTAAAGATAAAATGAGATGTTTAAAGTGATTTTCATGCGTCCAGGGGCCTTAAACACAAGATTTTTGGAATGGGTAAAAGTGAATGAAAATGGCCAATTTACTCGCTCTGCGGCCTTAAAAAGTGTTTCTCGTCCATGGGAAGAGAATAAAATAACATTTGGAGGCCTTTATTGTTCAATCAAAAACGCACGTTTTTTGGTGAAAGAGATAACCACCCCCCTTACGACACGCTTCAGAAACGAAAAAAATGGTCCATTTTCAAATATTGCGTCTTTGAACTACAATTCACATTTGTAAGTGTAAAATCACTTTTAAAGATGAAATGAGATGTTTCAAGTGATTTTCATGCTTCTAGGGGCCTTAAACACAAGATTTGTGGAATGGTAAAAGTGAATGAAAATGGCCAATTTACTCATTCTGAGGGCTTAACAAGTATTTCTCCACCCCGGAAAGTGAATGAAATAACATTTGGAGGCCTTTATTGTTGAAGCGAAAACGCCTGATTTTTGATGAAAGAGATAACCACCCCCCCTTACGACATGCTTCAGAAACAAAAAAAATGGTCCGTTTTCAAATGTTGTCTCTTTGAACTACAATTCACATTTGTACGTGGAAAATCACTTTTAAAGATAAAATGAGATGTTTAAAGTGATTTTCATGCTTCCAGGGGCCTCAAACACAAGATTGGTGGAATGGTAAAAGTGAATGAAAATGGCCAATTTACTCATTCTGAGGCCTTAACAAGTATTTCTCCACCCCGGAAAGTGAATAAAATAACATTTGAAGGCCTTTATTGTTCAATCAAAAACGCCTGTTTTTTGGTGAAAGAGATAACCACCCTCCCTTACGACATGCTTCAGAAACGACAAAAATGGTCCATTTTCAAATGTTGCGTCTTTGAACTACAATTCACATTTGTACAAGGAAAATCACTTTTAAAGATAAAATGAGATGTTTAAAGTGATTTTCATGCTTCCAGGGGCCCTAAACACAAGATTTGAGAAATGGGTAATTGTGAATGAAAATGGCCAATTTACTCACTCTGCGGCCTTAAAAAGTGTTTCTCCTCCACGGGAAGTGAATAAAATAACATTTGGAGGCCTTTATTGTTCAAACGAAAACGCCTGATTTTTGATGAAATAGATAACCACCCCCCTTACGACATGCTTCAGAAACCAAAAAAATGGTCCGTTTTCAAATGTTGTGTCTTTGAACTACAATTCACATTTGTACGTGGAAAATCACTTTTAAAGATAAAATGAGATGTTTAAAGTGATTTTCATGCGTCCAGGGGCCTTAAACACAAGATTTTTGGAATGGGTAAAAGTGAATGAAAATGGCCAATTTACTCACTCTGCGGCCTTAAAAAGTGTTTCTCCTCCATGGGAAGATTATAAAATAACATTTGGAGGCCTTTATTGTTCAATCAAAAACGCACGTTTTTTGGTGAAAGAGATAACCACCCCCCCTTACGACACGCTTCAGAAACAAAAAAAATGGTCCATTTTCAAATGTTGCGTCTTTGAACCTCAATTCATATTTGTAAGTGTAAAATCACTTTTAAAGATGAAATGAGATGTTTCAAGTGATTTTCATGCTTCCAGGGGCCTTAAACACAAGATTTGTGGAATTGTAAAAGTGAATGAAAATGGCCAATTTACTCATTCTGAGGCCTTAACAAGTATTTCTCCACCCCGGAAAGTGAATAAAATAACATTTGGAGGCCTTTATTGTTCAATCAAAAACGCCTGTTTTTTGGTGAAAGAGATAACCACCCTCCCTTACGACATGCTTCAGAAACGACAAAAATGGTCCATTTTCAAATGTTGCTTCTTTGAACTACAATTCACATTTGTACAAGGAAAATCACTTTTAAAGATAAAATGAGATGTTTAAAGTGATTTTCATGCTTCCAGGGGCCCTAAACACAAGATTTGAGAAATGGGTAAAAGTGAATGAAAATAGGCAATTTACTCACTCTGAGGCCTTAAAAAGTGTTTCTACTCCATGGGAAGTGAATTAAATAACATTTGGAGGCCTTTATTGTTCAAGTGAAAACTCCTGATTTTTGATGAAAGAGATAACCACCCCCCCTTACGGCATGCTTCTGAAACTAAAAAAATGGTTCATTTTCAAATGTGGCGTCTTTGAACTACAATTAACATTGTACGTGGATAATCACTTTTAGAGATAAAATGAGATGTTTAAAGTGATTTTCAAGCTTCCAGGGGCCCTAAACACAAGATTTGAGAAATGGGTAAAAGTGAATGAAAATGGCCAATTTACTCACTCTGCGGCCTTAAAAAGTGTTTCTCCTCCACGGGAAGTGAATAAAATAACATTTGGAGGCCTATATTGTTCTAGCGAAAATGCCTGATTTTTGATGAAAGAGATAACCACCCCCCCTTACGGCATGCTTCTGAAACTAAAAAAATGGTTCATTTTCAAATGTTGCGTCTTTGAACCTCAATTCACATTTGTAAATGTAAAATCACTTTTAAAGATGAAATGAGATGTTTCAAGTGATTTTCATGCTTCCAGGGGCCTTAAACACAAGATTTGTGGAATGGTAAAAGTGAATGAAAATGGCCAATTTACTCATTCTGAGGCCTTAACAAGTATTTCTCCACCCCGGAAAGTGAATAAAATAACATTTGGAGGCCTTTATTGTTCAATCAAAAACGCCTGTTTTTTGGTGAAAGAGATAACCACCCTCCCTTACGACATGCTTCAGAAACGACAAAAATGGTCCATTTTCAAATGTTGCGTCTTTGAACTACAATTTACATTTGTACAAGGAAAATCACTTTTAAAGATAAAATGAGATGTTTAAAGTGATTTTCATGCTTCCAGGGGCCCTAAACACAAGATTTGAGAAATGGATAAAAGTGAATGAAAATGGCCAATTTACTCACTCTGAGGCCTTAAAAAGTGTTTCTCCTCCATGGGAAGTGAATTAAATAACATTTGGAGGCCTTTATTGTTCAAGTGAAAACGCCTGATTTTTGATGAAAGAGATAACCACCCCTCCTTACGGCATGCTTCTGAAACTAAAAAAATGGTTCATTTTCAAATGTGGCGTCTTTGAACTACAATTAACATTGTACGTGGATAATCACTTTTAGAGATAAAATGAGATGTTTAAAGTGATTTTCAAGCTTCCAGGGGCCCTAAACACAAGATTTGAGAAATGGTAAATCGTGAATGAAAATGGCCAATTATCTCAATCTGCGGCCTTAAAAAGTGTTTCTCCTCCACGGGAAGTGAATTAAATAACATTTGGAGGCCTTTATTGTTCCAGCGAAAACGCCTGATTTTTGATGAAAGAGATAACCACCCCCCCTTACGACATGCTTCAGAAACTAAAAAAAAGGTCCGTTTTCAAATTTTGCGTCTTTGAACTACAATTCACATTTGTACGTGGAAAATCACTTTTAAAGATAAAATGAGATGTTCAAAGTGATTTTCATGCGTCCAGGGGCCTTAAACACAAGATTTTTAGAATGGGTAAAAGTGAATGAAAATGGCCAATTTACTCACTCTGCGGCCTTAAAAAGTGTTTCTCCTCCACGGGAAGAGAATAAAATAACATTTGGAGGCCTTTATTGTTCAATCAAAAACGCACGTTTTTGGTGAAAGAGATAACCACCCCCCCTTACGACATGCTTCCGAAACGAAAAAAATGGTCCATTTTCAAATGTTGCGTCTTTGAACTACAATTCACATTTGTAAGTGGAAAATCACTTTTAAAGATGAAATGAGATGTTTCAAGTGATTTTCATGCTTCCAGGGGCCTTAAACACAAGATTTGTGGAATGGTAAAAGTGAATGAAAATGGCCAATTTACTCACTCTGCGGCCTTAAAAAGTGTTTCTCCACCCCAGAAAGTGAATAAAATAACATTTGGAGGCCTTTATTGTTCAATCGAAAACGCCTGATTTTTGATGAACGAGATAACCACCCCCCTTACGACATGCTTCAGAAACTAAAAAAATTGTCCGTTTTCAAATGCTGCGTCTTTGAACTACAATTCCCATTTGTACGTGGAAAATCACTTTTAAAGATAAAATGAGATGTTTAAAGTGATTTTCATGCGTCCAGGGGCCTTAAACACAAGATATTTGGAATGGGTAAAAGTGAATGAAAATGGCCAATTTACTCACTCTGCGGCCTAAAAAGTGTTTCTCCTCCACGGGAAGAGAATAAAATAACATTTGGAGGCCTTTATTGTTCAAGCGAAAACGCCAGATTTTTGATGAAAGAGATACCCACCCCCCCTTACGACATGCTTCAGAAACAAAAAAAATGGTCCGTTTTCAAATGTTGTCTCTTTGAACTACAATTCACATTTGTACGTGAAAAATCACTTTTAAAGATAAAATGAGATGTTTAAAGTGATTTTCTTGCGTCCAGGGTCCTTAAACAAAAGATTTTTGGAATGGGTAAAAGTGAATGAAAATGGCCAATTTACTCACTCTGCGGCCTTCAAAAGTGTTTCTCCTCCATGGGAAGTGAATTAAATAACATTTGGAGGCCTTTATTGTTCCAGCGAAAACGCCTGATTTTTGATGAAAGAGATAACCACCCCCCCTTACGACATGCTTCAGAAACTAAAAAAATGGTCCGTTTTCAAATGTTGCGTCTTTGAACTACAATTCACATTTGTACGTGGAAAATCACTTTTAAAGATAAAATGAGATGTTTAAAGTGATTTTCATGCGTCCAGGGGCCTTAAAAACAAGATTTTTAGAATGGGTAAAAGTGAATGAAAATGGCCAATTTACTCACTCTGCGGCCTTAAAAAGTGTTTCTCCTCCACGGTAAGTGAATAAAATACCATTTGAAGGCCTTTATTGTTCAAGCAAAAATGCCTGATTTTTGATTAAAGAGATAACCACCCCCCCTTACGACATGCTTCAGAAACTAAAAAAATGGTCCGTTTTCAAATGTTGCGTCTTTGAACTACAATTCACATTTGTACGTTGAAAATCACTTTTAAAGATAAAATGAGATGTTTAAAGTGATTTTCATGCGTCCAGGGGCCTTAAACACAAGATTTTTGGAATGGGTAAAAGTGAATGAAAATGGCCAATTTACTCACTCTGCGGCCTTAAAAAGTGTTTCTCGTCCATGGGAAGAGAATAAAATAACATTTGGAGGCCTTTATTGTTCAATCAAAAACGCACGTTTTTTGGTGAAAGAGATAACCACCCCCTTACGACACGCTTCAGAAACGAAAAAAATGGTCCATTTTCAAATATTGCGTCTTTGAACTACAATTCACATTTGTAAGTGTAAAATCACTTTTAAAGATGAAATGAGATGTTTCAAGTGATTTTCATGCTTCTAGGGGCCTTAAACACAAGATTTGTGGAATGGTAAAAGTGAATGAAAATGGCCAATTTACTCATTCTGAGGGCTTAACAAGTATTTCTCCACCCCGGAAAGTGAATGAAATAACATTTGGAGGCCTTTATTGTTGAAGCGAAAACGCCTGATTTTTGATGAAAGAGATAACCACCCCCCCTTACGACACGCTTCAGAAACGAAAAAAATGGTCCATTTTCAAATATTGCGTCTTTGAACTACAATTCACATTTGTACGTGGAAAATCACTTTTAAAGATAAAATGAGATGTTTAAAGTGATTTTCATGCTTCCAGGGGCCTCAAACACAAGATTGGTGGAATGGTAAAAGTGAATGAAAATGGCCAATTTACTCATTCTGAGGCCTTAACAAGTATTTCTCCACCCCGGAAAGTGAATAAAATAACATTTGAAGGCCTTTATTGTTCAATCAAAAACGCCTGTTTTTTGGTGAAAGAGATAACCACCCTCCCTTACGACATGCTTCAGAAACGACAAAAATGGTCCATTTTCAAATGTTGCGTCTTTGAACTACAATTCACATTTGTACAAGGAAAATCACTTTTAAAGATAAAATGAGATGTTTAAAGTGATTTTCATGCTTCCAGGGGCCCTAAACACAATATTTGAGAAATGAGTAAAAATGAAAATGGCCAATTTACTCACTCTGAGGCCTTAAAAAGTGTTTCTACTCCATGGGAAGTGAATTAAATAACATTTGGAGGCCTTTATTGTTCAAGTGAAAACGCTTGATTTTTGATGAAAGAGATAACCACCCCCCCTTACGGCATGCTTCTGAAACTAAAAAAATGGTTCATTTTCAAATGTGGCGTCTTTGAACTACAATTAACATTGTACGTGGATAATCACTTTTAGAGATAAAATGAGATGTTTAAAGTGATTTTCAAGCTTCCAGGGGCCCTAAACACAAGATTTGAGAAATGGGTATTTGTGAATGAAAATGGCCAATTTACTCACTCTGCGGCCTTAAAAAGTGTTTCTCCTCCACGGGAAGTGAATAAAATAACATTTGGAGGCCTTTATTGTTCAATCAAAAATGCCTGATTTTTGATTAAAGAGATAACCACCCCCCCTTACGACATGCTTCAGAAACTAAAAAAATGGTCCGTTTTCAAATGTTGCGTCTTTGAACTACAATTCACATTTGTACGTTGAAAATCACTTTTAAAGATAAAATGAGATGTTTAAAGTGATTTTCATGCGTCCAGGGGCCTTAAACACAAGATTTTTGGAATGGGTAAAAGTGAATGAAAATGGCCAATTTACTCACTCTGCGGCCTTAAAAAGTGTTTCTCGTCCATGGGAAGAGAATAAAATAACATTTGGAGGCCTTTATTGTTCAATCAAAAACGCACGTTTTTTGGTGAAAGAGATAACCACCCCCCTTACGACACGCTTCAGAAACGAAAAAAATGGTCCATTTTCAAATATTGCGTCTTTGAACTACAATTCACATTTGTAAGTGTAAAATCACTTTTAAAGATGAAATGAGATGTTTCAAGTGATTTTCATGCTTCTAGGGGCCTTAAACACAAGATTTGTGGAATGGTAAAAGTGAATGAAAATGGCCAATTTACTCATTCTGAGGGCTTAACAAGTATTTCTCCACCCCGGAAAGTGAATGAAATAACATTTGGAGGCCTTTATTGTTGAAGCGAAAACGCCTGATTTTTGATGAAAGAGATAACCACCCCCCCTTACGACATGCTTCAGAAACAAAAAAAATGGTCCGTTTTCAAATGTTGTCTCTTTGAACTACAATTCACATTTGTACGTGGAAAATCACTTTTAAAGATAAAATGAGATGTTTAAAGTGATTTTCATGCTTCCAGGGGCCTCAAACACAAGATTGGTGGAATGGTAAAAGTGAATGAAAATGGCCAATTTACTCATTCTGAGGCCTTAACAAGTATTTCTCCACCCCGGAAAGTGAATAAAATAACATTTGAAGGCCTTTATTGTTCAATCAAAAACGCCTGTTTTTTGGTGAAAGAGATAACCACCCTCCCTTACGACATGCTTCAGAAACGACAAAAATGGTCCATTTTCAAATGTTGCGTCTTTGAACTACAATTCACATTTGTACAAGGAAAATCACTTTTAAAGATAAAATGAGATGTTTAAAGTGATTTTCATGCTTCCAGGGGCCCTAAACACAAGATTTGAGAAATGAGTAAAAATGAAAATGGCCAATTTACTCACTCAGAGGCCTTAAAAAGTGTTTCTACTCCATGGGAAGTGAATTAAATAAAATTTGGAGGCCTTTATTGTTCAAGTGAAAACGCTTGATTTTTGATGAAAGAGGTAACCACCCCCCCTTACGGCATGCTTCTGAAACTAAAAAAATGGTTCATTTTCAAATGTGGCGTCTTTGAACTACAATTAACATTGTACGTGGATAATCACTTTTAGAGATAAAATGAGATGTTTAAAGTGATTTTCAAGCTTCCAGGGGCCCTAAACACAAGATTTGAGAAATGGGTAATTGTGAATGAAAATGGCCAATTTACTCACTCTGCGGCCTTAAAAAGTGTTTCTCCTCCACGGGAAGTGAATAAAATAACATTTGGAGGCCTTTATTGTTCAAACGAAAACGCCTGATTTTTGATGAAATAGATAACCACCCCCCTTACGACATGCTTCAGAAACCAAAAAAATGGTCCGTTTTCAAATGTTGTGTCTTTGAACTACAATTCACATTTGTACGTGGAAAATCACTTTTAAAGATAAAATGAGATGTTTAAAGTGATTTTCATGCGTCCAGGGGCCTTAAACACAAGATTTTTGGAATGGGTAAAAGTGAATGAAAATGGCCAATTTACTCACTCTGCGGCCTTAAAAAGTGTTTCTCCTCCATGGGAAGATTATAAAATAACATTTGGAGGCCTTTATTGTTCAATCAAAAACGCACGTTTTTTGGTGAAAGAGATAACCACCCCCCCTTACGACACGCTTCAGAAACGAAAAAAATGGTCCATTTTCAAATGTTGCGTCTTTGAACCTCAATTCACATTTGTAAGTGTAAAATCACTTTTAAAGATGAAATGAGATGTTTCAAGTGATTTTCATGCTTCCAGGGGCCTTAAACACAAGATTTGTGGAATTGTAAAAGTGAATGAAAATGGCCAATTTACTCATTCTGAGGCCTTAACAAGTATTTCTCCACCCCGGAAAGTGAATAAAATAACATTTGGAGGCCTTTATTGTTCAATCAAAAACGCCTGTTTTTTGGTGAAAGAGATAACCACCCTCCCTTACGACATGCTTCAGAAACGACAAAAATGGTCCATTTTCAAATGTTGCGTCTTTGAACTACAATTCACATTTGTACAAGGAAAATCACTTTTAAAGATAAAATGAGATGTTTAAAGTGATTTTCATGCTTCCAGGGGCCCTAAACACAAGATTTGAGAAATGGGTAAAAGTGAATGAAAATAGGCAATTTTCTCACTCTGAGGCCTTAAAAAGTGTTTCTACTCCATGGGAAGTGAATTAAATAACATTTGGAGGCCTTTATTGTTCAAGTGAAAACGCCTGATTTTTGATGAAAGAGATAACCACCCCCCCTTACGGCATGCTTCTGAAACTAAAAAAATGGTTCATTTTCAAATGTGGCGTCTTTGAACTACAATTAACATTGTACGTGGATAATCACTTTTAGAGATAAAATGAGATGTTTAAAGTGATTTTCAAGCTTCCAGGGGCCCTAAACACAAGATTTGAGAAATGGGTAAAAGTGAATGAAAATGGCCAATTTACTCACTCTGCGGACTTAAAAAGTGTTTCTCCTCCACGGGAAGTGAATAAAATAACATTTGGAGGCCTATATTGTTCTAGCGAAAATGCCTGATTTTTGATGAAAGAGATAACCACCCCCCCTTACGGCATGCTTCTGAAACTAAAAAAATGGTTCATTTTCAAATGTTGCGTCTTTGAACCTCAATTCACATTTGTAAATGTAAAATCACTTTTAAAGATGAAATGAGATGTTTCAAGTGATTTTCATGCTTCCAGGGGCCTTAAACACAAGATTTGTGGAATGGTAAAAGTGAATGAAAATGGCCAATTTACTCATTCTGAGGCCTTAACAAGTATTTCTCCACCCCGGAAAGTGAATAAAATAACATTTGGAGGCCTTTATTGTTCAATCAAAAACGCCTGTTTTTTGGTGAAAGAGATAACCACCCTCCCTTACGACATGCTTCAGAAACGACAAAAATGGTCCATTTTCAAATGTTGCGTCTTTGAACTACAATTTACATTTGTACAAGGAAAATCACTTTTAAAGATAAAATGAGATGTTTAAAGTGATTTTCATGCTTCCAGGGGCCCTAAACACAAGATTTGAGAAATGGATAAAAGTGAATGAAAATGGCCAATTTACTCACTCTGAGACCTTAAAAAGTGTTTCTCCTCCATGGGAAGTGAATTAAATAACATTTGGAGGCCTTTATTGTTCAAGTGAAAACGCCTGATTTTTGATGAAAGAGATAACCACCCCCCCTTACGGCATGCTTCTGAAACTAAAAAAATGGTTCATTTTCAAATGTGGCGTCTTTGAACTACAATTAACATTGTACGTGGATAATCACTTTTAGAGGTAAAATGAGATGTTTAAAGTGATTTTCATGCGTCCAGGGGCCTTAAACACAAGATTTTTAGAATGGGTAAAAGTGAATGAAAATGGCCAATTTACTCACTCTGCGGCCTTAAAAAGTGTTTCTCCTCCACGGGAAGAGAATAAAATAACATTTGGAGGCCTATATTGTTCAATCAAAAACGCACGTTTTTGGTGAAAGAGATAACCACCCCCCCTTACGACATGCTTCCGAAACGAAAAAAATGGTCCATTTTCAAATGTTGCGTCTTTGAACTACAATTCACATTTGTAAGTGGAAAATCACTTTTAAAGATGAAATGAGATGTTTCAAGTGATTTTCATGCTTCCAGGGGCCTTAAACACAAGATTTGTGGAATGGTAAAAGTGAATGAAAATGGCCAATTTACTCACTCTGCGGCCTTAAAAAGTGTTTCTCCACCCCAGAAAGTGAATAAAATAACATTTGGAGGCCTTTATTGTTCAATCGAAAACGCCTGATTTTTGATGAACGAGATAACCACCCCCCTTACGACATGCTTCAGAAACTAAAAAAATTGTCCGTTTTCAAATGCTGCGTCTTTGAACTACAATTCCCATTTGTACGTGGAAAATCACTTTTAAAGATAAAATGAGATGTTTAAAGTGATTTTCATGCGTCCAGGGGCCTTAAACACAAGATATTTGGAATGGGTAAAAGTGAATGAAAATGGCCACTTTACTCACTCTGCGGCCTAAAAAGTGTTTCTCCTCCACGGGAAGAGAATAAAATAACATTTGGAGGCCTTTATTGTTCAAGCGAAAACGCCAGATTTTTGATGAAAGAGATAACCACCCTCCCTTACGACATGCTTCAGAAACGACAAAAATGGTCCATTTTCAAATGTTGCGTCTTTGAACTACAATTTACATTTGTACAAGGAAAATCACTTTTAAAGATAAAATGAGATGTTTAAAGTGATTTTCATGCTTCCAGGGGCCCTAAACACAAGATTTGAGAAATGGGTATTTGTGAATGAAAATGGCCAATTTACTCACTCTGCGGCCTTAAAAAGTGTTTCTCCTCCACGGGAAGTGAATAAAATAACATTTGGAGGCCTTTATTGTTCAATCAAAAATGCCTGATTTTTGATTAAAGAGATAACCACCCCCCCTTACGACATGCTTCAGAAACTAAAAAAAGGTCCGTTTTCAAATGTTGCTTCTTTGAACTACAATTCACATTTGTACGTGGAAAATCACTTTTAAAGATAAAATGAGATGTTTAAAGTGATTTTCATGCGTCCAGGGGCCTTAAACACAAGATTTTTAGAATGGGTAAAAGTGAATGAAAATGGCCAATTTACTCACTCTGCGGCCTTAAAAAGTGTTTCTCCTCCACTGGAAGTGAATAAAATAACATTTGGAGGCCTTTATTGTTCAAGCGAAAACGCCTGATTTTTGATGAAAGAGATAACCACCCCCCCTTACGACATGCTTCAGAAACTAAAAAAATGGTCCGTTTTCAAATGTTGCGTCTTTGAACTACAATTCACATTTGTACATGGAAAATCACTTTTAAAGAGAAAATGAGATGTTTAAAGTGATTTTTATGCATCCAGGGGCCTTAAACACAAGCTTTTTGGAATGGGTAAAAGTGAATGAAAATGGCCAATTTACTCACTCTGCGGCCTTAAAAAGTGTTTCTCCTCCACGGGAAGAGAATAAAATAACATTTGGAGGCCTTTATTGTTAAATCAAAAACGCACGTTTTTTGGTGAAAGAGATAACCACCCCCCCTTACGACATGATTCAGAAACGAAAAAAATGGTCCATTTTCAAATGTTGCGTCTTTGAACTACAATTCACATTTGTAAGTGGAAAATCACTTTTAAAGATGAAATGAGATGTTTCAAGTGATTTTCATGCTTCCAGGGGCCTTAAACACAAGATTTGTGGAATGGTAAAAGTGAATAAAAATGGCCAATTTACTCAACTCTGCGGCCTTAAAAAGTGTTTCTCCTCCACTGGAAGTGAATAAAATAACATTTGGAGGCCTTTATTGTTCAAGCGAAAACGCCTGATTTTAGATGAAAGAGATAACCACCCCCTTACGACATGCTTCAGAAACTAAAAAAATGGTCCGTTTTCAAATGCTGCGTCTTTGAACTACAATTCACATTTGTACGTGGAAAATCACTTTTAAAGATAAAATGAGATGTTTAAAGTGATTTTCATGCGTCCAGGGGCCTTAAGCACAAGATTTTTAGAATGGGTAAAAGTGAATGAAAATGGCCAATTTACTCACTCTGCGGCCTTAAAAAGTGTTTCTCCTCCACGGGAAGAGAATAAAATAACATTTGGAGGCCTTTATTGTTCAATCAAAAACGCACGTTTTTTGGTGAAAGAGATAACCACCCCCCCTTACGACATGCTTCCGAAACGAAAAAAATGGTCCATTTTCAAATGTTGCGTCTTTGAACTACAATTCACATTTGTAAGTGGAAAATCACTTTTAAAGATGAAATGAGATGTTTCAAGTGATTTTCATGCTTCCAGGGGCCTTAAACACAAGATTTGTGGAATGGTAAAAGTGAATGAAAATGGCCAATTTACTCACTCTGCGGCCTTAAAAAGTGTTTCTCCACCCCAGAAAGTGAATAAAATAACATTTGGAGGCCTTTATTGTTCAATCGAAAACGCCTGATTTTTGATGAACGAGATAACCACCCCACTTACGACATGCTTCAGAAACTAAAAAAATTGTCCGTTTTCAAATGCTGCGTCTTTGAACTACAATTCCCATTTGTACGTGGAAAATCACTTTTAAAGATAAAATGAGATGTTTAAAGTGATTTTCATGCGTCCAGGGGCCTTAAACACAAGATATTTGGAATGGGTAAAAGTGAATGAAAATGGCCAATTTACTCACTATGCGGCCTAAAAAGTGTTTCTCCTCCACGGGAAGAGAATAAAATAACATTTGGAGGCCTTTATTGTTCAAGCGAAAACGCCAGATTTTTGATGAAAGAGATAACCACCCCCCTTACGACATGCTTCAGAAACAAAAAAAATGGTCCGTTTTCAAATGTTGTCTCTTTGAACTACAATTCACATTTGTAAGTGTAAAATCACTTTTAAAGATGAAATGAGATGTTTCAAGTGATTTTCATGCTTCTAGGGGCCTTAAACACAAGATTTGTGGAATGGTAAAAGTGAATGAAAATGGCCAATTTACTCATTCTGAGGCCTTAACAAGTATTTCTCCACCCCGGAAAGTGAATGAAATAACATTTGGAGGCCTTTATTGTTCAAGCGAAAACGCCTGATTTTTGATGAAAGAGATAACCACCCCCCCCTTACGACATGCTTCAGAAACTAAAAAAAGGTCCGTTTTCAAATGTTGCTTCTTTGAACTACAATTCACATTTGTACATGGAAAATCACTTTTAAAGATAAAATGAGATGTTTAAAGTGATTTTTATGCGTCCAGGGGCCTTAAACACAAGCTTTTTGGAATGGGTAAAAGTGAATGAAAATGGCCAATTTACTCACTCTGCGGCCTTAAAAAGTGTTTCTCCTCCACGGGAAGAGAATAAAATAACATTTGGAGGCCTTTATTGTTAAATCAAAAACGCACGTTTTTTGGTGAAAGAGATAACCACCCCCCCTTACGACATGATTCAGAAACGAAAAAAATGGTCCATTTTCAAATGTTGCGTCTTTGAACTACAATTCACATTTGTAAGTGGAAAATCACTTTTAAAGATGAAATGAGATGTTTCAAGTGATTTTCATGCTTCCAGGGGCCTTAAACACAAGATTTGTGGAATGGTAAAAGTGAATGAAAATGGCCAATTTACTCACTCTGCGGCCTTAAAAAGTGTTTCTCCACCCCAGAAAGTGAATAAAATAACATTTGGAGGCCTTTATTGTTCAATCGAAAACGCCTGATTTTTGATGAAAGAGATAACCACCCCCTTACGACATGCTTCAGAAACTAAAAAAATGGTCCGTTTTCAAATGCTGCGTCTTTGAACTACAATTCACATTTGTACGTGGAAAATCACTTTTAAAGATAAAATGAGATGTTTAAAGTGATTTTCATGCGTCCAGGGGCCTTAAACACAAGATTTTTAGAATGGGTAAAAGTGAATGAAAATGGCCAATTTACTCACTCTGCGGCCTTAAAAAGTGTTTCTCCTCTACGGGAATAGAATAAAATAACATTTGGAGGCCTTTATTGTTCAATCGAAAACGCCTGATTTTTGATGAACGAGATAACCACCCCCCTTACGACATGCTTCAGAAACTAAAAAAATGGTCCATTTTCAAATGTTGCGTCTTTGAACTACAATTCAAATTTTAAGTGGAAAATCACTTTTAAAGATGAAATGAGATGTTTCAAGTGATTTTCATGCTTCCAGGGGCCCTAAACACAAGATTTGAGAAATGGGTAAAAGTGAATGAAAATGGCCAATTTACTCACTCTGAGGCCTTAAAAAGTGTTTCTCCTCCATGGGAAGTGAATTATATAACATTTGGAGGCCTTTATTGTTCAAGTGAAAACGCCTGATTTTTGATGAAAGAGATAACCACCCCCCCTTACGGCATGCTTCTGAAACTAAAAAAATGGTTCATTTTCAAATGTGGCGTCTTTGAACTACAATTAACATTGTACGTGGATAATCACTTTTAGAGATAAAATGAGATGTTTAAAGTGATTTTCAAGCTTCCAGGGGCCCTAAACACAAGATTTGAGAAATGGGTAATCGTGAATGAAAATGGCCAATTTACTCATTCTGCGGCCTTAAAAAGTGTTTCTCCTCCACGGGAAGTGAATTAAATAACATTTGGAGGCCTTTATTGTTCCAGAGAAAACACGTGATTTTTGATGAAAGAGATAACCACCCCCCCTTACGACATGCTTCAGAAACTAAAAAAAGGTCCGTTTTCAAATGTTGCTTCTTTGAACTACAATTCACATTTGTACGTGGAAAATCACTTTTAAAGATAAAATGAGATGTTTAAAGTGATTTTCATGCGTCCAGGGGCCTTAAACACAAGATTTTTAGAATGGGTAAAAGTGAATGAAAATGGCCAATTTACTCACTCTGCGGCCTTAAAAAGTGTTTCTCCTCCACTGGAAGTGAATAAAATAACATTTGGAGGCCTTTATTGTTCAAGCGAAAACGCCTGATTTTTGATGAAAGAGATAACCACCCCCCCTTACGACATGCTTCAGAAACTAAAAAAATGGTCCGTTTTCAAATGTTGCGTCTTTGAACTACAATTCACATTTGTACATGGAAAATCACTTTTAAAGATAAAATGAGATGTTTAAAGTGATTTTTATGCGTCCAGGGGCCTTAAACACAAGCTTTTTGGAATGGGTAAAAGTGAATGAAAATGGCCAATTTACTCACTCTGCGGCCTTAAAAAGTGTTTCTCCTCCACGGGAAGAGAATAAAATAACATTTGGAGGCCTTTATTGTTAAATCAAAAACGCACGTTTTTTGGTGAAAGAGATAACCACCCCCCCTTACGACATGATTCAGAAACGAAAAAAATGGTCCATTTTCAAATGTTGCGTCTTTGAACTACAATTCACATTTGTAAGAGGAAAATCACTTTTAAAGATGAAATGAGATGTTTCAAGTGATTTTCATGCTTCCAGGGGCCTTAAACACAAGATTTGTGGAATGGTAAAAGTGAATGAAAATGGCCAATTTACTCACTCTGCGGCCTTAAAAAGTGTTTCTCCACCCCAGAAAGTGAATAAAATAACATTTGGAGGCCTTTATTGTTCAATCGAAAACGCCTGATTTTTGATGAAAGAGATAACCACCCCCTTACGACATGCTTCAGAAACTAAAAAAATGGTCCGTTTTCAAATGCTGCGTCTTTGAACTACAATTCACATTTGTACGTGGAAAATCACTTTTAAAGATAAAATGAGATGTTTAAAGTGATTTTCATGCGTCCAGGGGCCTTAAACACAAGATTTTTAGAATGGGTAAAAGTGAATGAAAATGGCCTATTTACTCACTCTGCGGCCTTAAAAAGTGTTTCTCCTCCACGGGAAGAGAATAAAATAACATTTGGAGGCCTTTATTGTTCAATCGAAAACGCCTGATTTTTGATGAACGAGATAACCACCCCCCTTACGACATGCTTCAGAAACTAAAAAAATGGTCCATTTTCAAATGTTGCATCTTTGAACTACAATTCACATTTGTAAGTGGAAAATCACTTTTAAAGATGAAATGAGATGTTTAAAGTGATTTTCATGCGTCCAGGGGCCTTAAACACAAGATATTTGGAATGGGTAAAAGTGAATGAAAATGGCCAATTTACTCACTCTGCGGCCTAAAAAGTGTTTCTCCTCCACGGGAAGAGAATAAAATAACATTTAGAGGCCTTTATTGTTCAAGCGAAAACGCCAGATTTTTGATGAAAGAGATAACCACCCACCTTACGACATGCTTCAGAAACAAAAAAAATGGTCCGTTTTCAAATGTTTTCTCTTTGAACTACAATTCACATTTGTAACTGTAAAATCACTTTTAAAGATGAAATGAGATGTTTCAAGTGATTTTCATGCGTCCAGGGGCCTTAAACACAAGATTTTTAGAATGGGTAAAAGTGAATGAAAATGGCTAATTTACTCACTCTGCGGCCTTAAAAAGTGTTTCTCCTCCACTGGAAGTGAATAAAATAACATTTGGAGGCCTTTATTGTTCAAGCGAAAACGCCTGATTTTAGATGAAAGAGATAACCACCCCCTTACGACATGCTTCAGAAACTAAAAAAATGGTCCGTTTTCAAATGCTGCGTCTTTGAACTACAATTCACATTTGTACGTGGAAAATCACTTTTAAAGATAAAATGAGATGTTTAAAGTGATTTTCATGCGTCCAGGGGCCTTAAACACAAGATTTTTAGAATGGGTAAAAGTGAATGAAAATGGCCAATTTACTCACTCTGCGGCCTTAAAAAGTGTTTCTCCTCCACGGGAAGAGAATAAAATAACATTTGGAGGCCTTTATTGTTCAATCAAAAACGCACGTTTTTTGGTGAAAGAGATAACCACCCCCCCTTACGACATGCTTCCGAAACGAAAAAAATGGTCCATTTTCAAATGTTGCGTCTTTGAACTACAATTCACATTTGTAAGTGGAAAATCACTTTTAAAGATGAAATGAGATGTTTCAAGTGATTTTCATGCTTCCAGGGGCCTTAAACACAAGATTTGTGGAATGGTAAAAGTGAATGAAAATGGCCAATTTACTCACTCTGCGGCCTTAAAAAGTGTTTCTCCACCCCAGAAAGTGAATAAAATAACATTTGGAGGCCTTTATTGTTCAATCGAAAACGCCTGATTTTTGATGAACGAGATAACCACCCCACTTACGACATGCTTCAGAAACTAAAAAAATTGTCCGTTTTCAAATGCTGCGTCTTTGAACTACAATTCCCATTTGTACGTGGAAAATCACTTTTAAAGATAAAATGAGATGTTTAAAGTGATTTTCATGCGTCCAGGGGCCTTAAACACAAGATATTTGGAATGGGTAAAAGTGAATGAAAATGGCCAATTTACTCACTATGCGGCCTAAAAAGTGTTTCTCCTCCACGGGAAGAGAATAAAATAACATTTGAAGGCCTTTATTGTTCAAGCGAAAACGCCAGATTTTTGATGAAAGAGATAACCACCCCCCTTACGACATGCTTCAGAAACAAAAAAAATGGTCCGTTTTCAAATGTTGTCTCTTTGAACTACAATTCACATTTGTAAGTGTAAAATCACTTTTAAAGATGAAATGAGATGTTTCAAGTGATTTTCATGCTTCTAGGGGCCTTAAACACAAGATTTGTGGAATGGTAAAAGTGAATGAAAATGGCCAATTTACTCATTCTGAGGCCTTAACAAGTATTTCTCCACCCCGGAAAGTGAATGAAATAACATTTGGAGGCCTTTATTGTTCAAGCGAAAACGCCTGATTTTTGATGAAAGAGATAACCACCCCCCCCTTACGACATGCTTCAGAAACTAAAAAAAGGTCCGTTTTCAAATGTTGCTTCTTTGAACTACAATTCACATTTGTACATGGAAAATCACTTTTAAAGATAAAATGAGATGTTTAAAGTGATTTTTATGCGTCCAGGGTCCTTAAACACAAGCTTTTTGGAATGGGTAAAAGTGAATGAAAATGGCCAATTTACTCACTCTGCGGCCTTAAAAAGTGTTTCTCCTCCACGGGAAGAGAATAAAATAACATTTGGAGGCCTTTATTGTTAAATCAAAAACGCACGTTTTTTGGTGAAAGAGATAACCACCCCCCCTTACGACATGATTCAGAAACGAAAAAAATGGTCCATTTTCAAATGTTGCGTCTTTGAACTACAATTCACATTTGTAAGTGGAAAATCACTTTTAAAGATGAAATGAGATGTTTCAAGTGATTTTCATGCTTCCAGGGGCCTTAAACACAAGATTTGGGGAATGGTAAAAGTGAATGAAAATGGCCAATTTACTCACTCTGCGGCCTTAAAAAGTGTTTCTCCACCCCAGAAAGTGAATAAAATAACATTTGGAGGCCTTTATTGTTCAATCGAAAACGCCTGATTTTTGATGAAAGAGATGACCACCCCCTTACGACATGCTTCAGAAACTAAAAAAATGGTCCGTTTTCAAATGCTGCGTCTTTGAACTACAATTCACATTTGTACGTGGAAAATCACTTTTAAAGATAAAATGAGATGTTTAAAGTGATTTTCATGCGTCCAGGGGCCTTAAACACAAGATTTTTAGAATGGGTAAAAGTGAATGAAAATGGCCAATTTACTCACTCTGCGGCCTTAAAAAGTGTTTCTCCTCCACGGGAAGAGAATAAAATAACATTTGGAGGCCTTTATTGTTCAATCGAAAACGCCTGATTTTTGATGAACGAGATAACCACCCCCCTTACGACATGCTTCAGAAACTAAAAAAATGGTCCATTTTCAAATGTTGCGTCTTTGAACTACAATTCAAATTTTAAGTGGAAAATCACTTTTAAAGATGAAATGAGATGTTTAAAGTGATTTTCATGCTTCCAGGGGCCCTAAACACAAGATTTGAGAAATGGGTAAAAGTGAATGAAAATGGCCAATTTACTCACTCTGAGGCCTTAAAAAGTGTTTCTCCTCCATGGGAAGTGAATTATATAACATTTGGAGGCCTTTATTGTTCAAGTGAAAACGCCTGATTTTTGATGAAAGAGATAACCACCCCCCCTTACGGCATGCTTCTGAAACTAAAAAAATGGTTCATTTTCAAATGTGGCGTCTTTGAACTACAATTAACATTGTACGTGGATAATCACTTTTAGAGATAAAATGAGATGTTTAAAGTGATTTTCAAGCTTCCAGGGGCCCTAAACACAAGATTTGAGAAATGGGTAATCGTGAATGAAAATGGCCAATTTACTCACTCTGCGGCCTTAAAAAGTGTTTCTCCTCCACGGGAAGTGAATTAAATAACATTTGGAGGCCTTTATTGTTCCAGAGAAAACACCTGATTTTTGATGAAAGAGATAACCACCCCCCCTTACGACATGCTTCAGAAACTAAAAAAATGGTCCGTTTTCAAATGTTGCGTCTTTGAACTACAATTCACATTTGTACATGGAAAATCACTTTTAAAGATAAAATGAGATGTTTAAAGTGATTTTTATGCGTCCAGGGGCCTTAAACACAAGCTTTTTGGAATGGGTAAAAGTGAATGAAAATGGCCAATTTACTCACTCTGCGGCCTTAAAAAGTGTTTCTCCTCCACGGGAAGAGAATAAAATAACATTTGGAGGCCTTTATTGTTAAATCAAAAATGCACGTTTTTTGGTGAAAGAGATAACCACCCCCCCTTACGACATGATTCAGAAACGAAAAAAATGGTCCATTTTCAAATGTTGCGTCTTTGAACTACAATTCACATTTGTAAGTGGAAAATCACTTTTAAAGATGAAATGAGATGTTTCAAGTGATTTTCATGCTTCCAGGGGCCTTAAACACAAGATTTGTGGAATGGTAAAAGTGAATGAAAATGGCCAATTTACTCACTCTGCGGCCTTAAAAAGTGTTTCTCCACCCCAGAAAGTGAATAAAATAACATTTGGAGGCCTTTATTGTTCAATCGAAAACGCCTGATTTTTGATGAAAGAGATAACCACCCCCTTACGACATGCTTCAGAAACTAAAAAAATGGTCCATTTTCAAATGCTGCGTCTTTGAACTACAATTCACATTTGTACGTGGAAAATCACTTTTAAAGATAAAATGAGATGTTTAAAGTGATTTTCATGCGTCCAGGGGCCTTAAACACAAGATATGTGGAATGGGTAAAAGTGAATGAAAATGGCCAATTTACTCACTCTGCGGCCTAAAAAGTGTTTCTCCTCCACGGGAAGAGAATAAAATAACATTTGGAGGCCTTTATTGTTCAAGCGAAAACGCCAGATTTTTGATGAAAGAGATAACCACCCCCCTTACGACATGCTTCAGAAACAAAAAAAATGGTCCGTTTTCAAATGTTGTCTCTTTGAACTACAATTCACATTTGTAAGTGTAAAATCACTTTTAAAGATGAAATGAGATGTTTCAAGTGATTTTCATGCTTCTAGGGGCCTTAAACACAAGATTTGTGGAATGGTAAAAGTGAATGAAAATGGCCAATTTACTCATTCTGAGGCCTTAACAAGTATTTCTCCACCCCGGAAAGTGAATGAAATAACATTTGGAGGCCTTTATTGTTCAAGCGAAAACGCCTGATTTTTGATGAAAGAGATAACCACCCCCCCCTTACGACATGCTTCAGAAACTAAAAAAAGGTCCGTTTTCAAATGTTGCTTCTTTGAACTACAATTCACATTTGTACATGGAAAATCACTTTTAAAGATAAAATGAGATGTTTAAAGTGATTTTTATGCGTCCAGGGGCCATAAACACAAGCTTTTTGGAATGGGTAAAAGTGAATGAAAATGGCCAATATACTCACTCTGCGGCCTTAAAAAGTGTTTCTCCTCCACGGGAAGAGAATAAAATAACATTTGGAGGCCTTTATTGTTAAATCAAAAACGCACGTTTTTTGGTGAAAGAGATAACCACCCCCCCTTACGACATGATTCAGAAACGAAAAAAATGGTCCATTTTCAAATGTTGCGTCTTTGAACTACAATTCACATTTGTAAGTGGAAAATCACTTTTAAAGATGAAATGAGATGTTTCAAGTGATTTTCATGCTTCCAGGGGCCTTAAACACAAGATTTGTGGAATGGTAAAAGTGAATGAAAATGGCCAATTTACTCACTCTGCGGCCTTAAAAAGTGTTTCTCCACCCCAGAAAGTGAATAAAATAACATTTGGAGGCCTTTATTGTTCAATCGAAAACGCCTGATTTTTGATGAAAGAGATAACCACCCCCTTACGACATGCTTCAGAAACTAAAAAAATGGTCCGTTTTCAAATGCTGCGTCTTTGAACTACAATTCACATTTGTACGTGGAAAATCACTTTTAAAGATAAAATGAGATGTTTAAAGTGATTTTCATGCGTCCAGGGGCCTTAAACACAAGATTTTTAGAATGGGTAAAAGTGAATGAAAATGGCCAATTTACTCACTCTGCGGCCTTAAAAAGTGTTTCTCCTCCACGGGAAGAGAATAAAATAACATTTGGAGGCCTTTATTGTTCAATCGAAAACGCCTGATTTTTGATGAACGAGATAACCACCCCCCTTACGACATGCTTCAGAAACTAAAAAAATGGTCCATTTTCAAATGTTGCGTCTTTGAACTACAATTCAAATTTTAAGTGGAAAATCACTTTTAAAGATGAAATGAGATGTTTAAAGTGATTTTCATGCTTCCAGGGGCCCTAAACACAAGATTTGAGAAATGGGTAAAAGTGAATGAAAATGGCCAATTTACTCACTCTGAGGCCTTAAAAAGTGTTTCTCCTCCATGGGAAGTGAATTATATAACATTTGGAGGCCTTTATTGTTCAAGTGAAAACGCCTGATTTTTGATGAAAGAGATAACCACCCCCCCTTACGGCATGCTTCTGAAACTAAAAAAATGGTTCATTTTCAAATGTGGCGTCTTTGAACTACAATTAACATTGTACGTGGATAATCACTTTTAGAGATAAAATGAGATGTTTAAAGTGATTTTCAAGCTTCCAGGGGCCCTAAACACAAGATTTGAGAAATGGGTAATCGTGAATGAAAATGGCCAATTTACTCACTCTGCGGCCTTAAAAAGTGTTTCTCCTCCACGGGAAGTGAATTAAATAACATTTGGAGGCCTTTATTGTTCCAGAGAAAACACCTGATTTTTGATGAAAGAGATAACCACCCCCCCTTACGACATGCTTCAGAAACTAAAAAAATGGTCCGTTTTCAAATGTTGCGTCTTTGAACTACAATTCACATTTGTACATGGAAAATCACTTTTAAAGATAAAATGAGATGTTTAAAGTGATTTTTATGCGTCCAGGGGCCTTAAACACAAGCTTTTTGGAATGGGTAAAAGTGAATGAAAATGGCCAATTTACTCACTCTGCGGCCTTAAAAAGTGTTTCTCCTCCACGGGAAGAGAATAAAATAACATTTGGAGGCCTTTATTGTTAAATCAAAAATGCACGTTTTTTGGTGAAAGAGATAACCACCCCCCCTTACGACATGATTCAGAAACGAAAAAAATGGTCCATTTTCAAATGTTGCGTCTTTGAACTACAATTCACATTTGTAAGTGGAAAATCACTTTTAAAGATGAAATGAGATGTTTCAAGTGATTTTCATGCTTCCAGGGGCCTTAAACACAAGATTTGTGGAATGGTAAAAGTGAATGAAAATGGCCAATTTACTCACTCTGCGGCCTTAAAAAGTGTTTCTCCACCCCAGAAAGTGAATAAAATAACATTTGGAGGCCTTTATTGTTCAATCGAAAACGCCTGATTTTTGATGAAAGAGATAACCACCCCCTTACGACATGCTTCAGAAACTAAAAAAATGGTCCGTTTTCAAATGCTGCGTCTTTGAACTACAATTCACATTTGTACGTGGAAAATCACTTTTAAAGATAAAATGAGATGTTTAAAGTGATTTTCATGCGTCCAGGGGCCTTAAACACAAGATATTTGGAATGGGTAAAAGTGAATGAAAATGGCCAATTTACTCACTCTGCGGCCTAAAAAGTGTTTCTCCTCCACGGGAAGAGAATAAAATAACATTTGGAGGCCTTTATTGTTCAAGCGAAAACGCCAGATTTTTGATGAAAGAGATAACCACCCCCCTTACGACATGCTTCAGAAACAAAAAAAATGGTCCGTTTTCAAATGTTGTCTCTTTGAACTACAATTCACATTTGTAAGTGTAAAATCACTTTTAAAGATGAAATGAGATGTTTCAAGTGATTTTCATGCTTCTAGGGGCCTTAAACACAAGATTTGTGGAATGGTAAAAGTGAATGAAAATGGCCAATTTACTCATTCTGAGGCCTTAACAAGTATTTCTCCACCCCGGAAAGTGAATGAAATAACATTTGGAGGCCTTTATTGTTCAAGCGAAAACGCCTGATTTTTGATGAAAGAGATAACCACCCCCCCCTTACGACATGCTTCAGAAACTAAAAAAAGGTCCGTTTTCAAATGTTGCTTCTTTGAACTACAATTCACATTTGTACATGGAAAATCACTTTTAAAGATAAAATGAGATGTTTAAAGTGATTTTTATGCGTCCAGGGGCCATAAACACAAGCTTTTTAGAATGGGTAAAAGTGAATGAAAATGGCCAATATACTCACTCTGCGGCCTTAAAAAGTGTTTCTCCTCCACGGGAAGAGAATAAAATAACATTTGGAGGCCTTTATTGTTAAATCAAAAACGCACGTTTTTTGGTGAAAGAGATAACCACCCCCCCTTACGACATGATTCAGAATCGAAAAAAATGGTCCATTTTCAAATGTTGCGTCTTTGAACTACAATTCACATTTGTAAGTGGAAAATCACTTTTAAAGATGAAATGAGATGTTTCAAGTGATTTTCATGCTTCCAGGGGCCTTAAACACAAGATTTGTGGAATGGTAAAAGTGAATGAAAATGGCCAATTTACTCACTCTGCGGCCTTAAAAAGTGTTTCTCCACCCCAGAAAGTGAATAAAATAACATTTGGAGGCCTTTATTGTTCAATCGAAAACGCCTGATTTTTGATGAAAGAGATAACCACCCCCTTACGACATGCTTCAGAAACTAAAAAAATGGTCCGTTTTCAAATGCTGCGTCTTTGAACTACAATTCACATTTGTACGTGGAAAATCACTTTTAAAGATAAAATGAGATGTTTAAAGTGATTTTCATGCGTCCAGGGGCCTTAAACACAAGATTTTTAGAATGGGTAAAAGTGAATGAAAATGGCCAATTTACTCACTCTGCGGCCTTAAAAAGTGTTTCTCCTCCACGGGAAGAGAATAAAATAACATTTGGAGGCCTTTATTGTTCAATCGAAAACGCCTGATTTTTGATGAACGAGATAACCACCCCCCTTACGACATGCTTCTAAAACTAAAAAAATGGTCCATTTTCAAATGTTGCGTCTTTGAACTACAATTCACATTTGTAAGTGGAAAATCACTTTTAAAGATGAAATGAGATGTTTAAAGTGATTTTCATGCGTCCAGGGGCCTTAAACACAAGATATTTGGAATGGGTAAAAGTGAATGAAAATGGCCAATTTACTCACTCTGCGGCCTAAAAAGTGTTTCTCCTCCACGGGAAGAGAATAAAATAACATTTGGAGGCCTTTATTGTTCAAGCGAAAACGCCAGATTTTTGATGAAAGAGATAACCACCCACCTTACGACATGCTTCAGAAACAAAAAAAATGGTCCGTTTTCAAATGTTGTCTCTTTGAACTACAATTCACATTTGTAAGTGTAAAATCACTTTTAAAGATGAAATGAGATGTTTCAAGTGATTTTCATGCTTCTAGGGGCCTTAAACACAAGATTTGTGGAATGGTAAAAGTGAATGAAAATGGCCAATTTACTCATTCTGAGGCCTTAACAAGTATTTCTCCACCCCGGAAAGTGAATGAAATAACATTTGGAGGCCTTTATTGTTCAAGCGAAAACGCCTGATTTTTGATGAAAGAGATAACCACCCCCCCTTACGACATGCTTCAGAAACAAAAAAAATGGTCCGTTTTCAAATGTTGTCTCTTTGAACTACAATTCACATTTGTACGTGAAAAATCACTTTTAAAGATAAAATGAGATGTTTAAAGTGATTTTCATGCATCCAGGGGCCTTAAACACAAGATTTTTAGAATGGGTAAAAGTGAATGAAAATGGCTAATTTACTCACTCTGCGGCCTTAAAAAGTGTTTCTCCTCCACTGGAAGTGAATAAAATAACATTTGGAGGCCTTTATTGTTCAAGCGAAAACGCCTGATTTTAGATGAAAGAGATAACCACCCCCTTACGACATGCTTCAGAAACTAAAAAAATGGTCCGTTTTCAAATGCTGCGTCTTTGAACTACAATTCACATTTGTACGTGGAAAATCACTTTTAAAGATAAAATGAGATGTTTAAAGTGATTTTCATGCGTCCAGGGGCCTTAAACACAAGATTTTTAGAATGGGTAAAAGTGAATGAAAATGGCCAATTTACTCACTCTGCGGCCTTAAAAAGTGTTTCTCCTCCACGGGAAGAGAATAAAATAACATTTGGAGGCCTTTATTGTTCAATCAAAAACGCACGTTTTTTGGTGAAAGAGATAACCACCCCCCCTTACGACATGCTTCCGAAACGAAAAAAATGGTCCATTTTCAAATGTTGCGTCTTTGAACTACAATTCACATTTGTAAGTGGAAAATCACTTTTAAAGATGAAATGAGATGTTTCAAGTGATTTTCATGCTTCCAGGGGCCTTAAACACAAGATTTGTGGAATGGTAAAAGTGAATGAAAATGGCCAATTTACTCACTCTGCGGCCTTAAAAAGTGTTTCTCCACCCCAGAAAGTGAATAAAATAACATTTGGAGGCCTTTATTGTTCAATCGAAAACGCCTGATTTTTGATGAACGAGATAACCACCCCCCTTACGACATGCTTCAGAAACTAAAAAAATTGTCCGTTTTCAAATGCTGCGTCTTTGAACTACAATTCCCATTTGTACGTGGAAAATCACTTTTAAAGATAAAATGAGATGTTTAAAGTGATTTTCATGCATCCAGGGGCCTTAAACACAAGATATTTGGAATGGGTAAAAGTGAATGAAAATGGCCAATTTACTCACTCTGCGGCCTAAAAAGAGTTTCTCCTCCACGGGAAGAGAATAAAATAACATTTGGAGGCCTTTATTGTTCAAGCGAAAACGCCAGATTTTTGATGAAAGAGATAACCACCCCCCTTACGACATGCTTCAGAAACAAAAAAAATGGTCCGTTTTCAAATGTTGTCTCTTTGAACTACAATTCACATTTGTAAGTGTAAAATCACTTTTAAAGATGAAATGAGATGTTTCAAGTGATTTTCATGCTTCTAGGGGCCTTAAACACAAGATTTGTGGAATGGTAAAAGTGAATGAAAATGGCCAATTTACTCATTCTGAGGCCTTAACAAGTATTTCTCCACCCCGGAAAGTGAATGAAATAACATTTGGAGGCCTTTATTGTTCAAGCGAAAACGCCTGATTTTTGATGAAAGAGATAACCACCCCCCCCGTACGACATGCTTCAGAAACTAAAAAAAGGTCAGTTTTCAAATGTTGCTTCTTTGAACTACAATTCACATTTGTACATGGAAAATCACTTTTAAAGATAAAATGAGATGTTTAAAGTGATTTTTATGCGTCCAGGGGCCATAAACACAAGCTTTTTGGAATGGGTAAAAGTGAATGAAAATGGCCAATATACTCACTCTGCGGCCTTAAAAAGTGTTTCTCCTCCACGGGAAGAGAATAAAATAACATTTGGAGGCCTTTATTGTTAAATCAAAAATGCACGTTTTTTGGTGAAAGAGATAACCACCCCCCCTTACGACATGATTCAGAAACGAAAAAAATGGTCCATTTTCAAATGTTGCGTCTTTGAACTACAATTCACATTTGTAAGTGGAAAATCACTTTTAAAGATGAAATGAGATGTTTCAAGTGATTTTCATGCTTCCAGGGGCCTTAAACACAAGATTTGTGGAATGGTAAAAGTGAATGAAAATGGCCAATTTACTCACTCTGCGGCCTTAAAAAGTGTTTCTCCACCCCAGAAAGTGAATAAAATAACATTTGGAGGCCTTTATTGTTCAATCGAAAACGCCTGATTTTTGATGAAAGAGATAACCACCCCCTTACGACATGCTTCAGAAACTAAAAAAATGGTCCGTTTTCAAATGCTGCGTCTTTGAACTACAATTCACATTTGTACGTGGAAAATCACTTTTAAAGATAAAATGAGATGTTTAAAGTGATTTTCATGCGTCCAGGGGCCTTAAACACAAGATTTTTAGAATGGGTAAAAGTGAATGAAAATGGCCAATTTACTCACTCTGCGGCCTTAAAAAGTGTTTCTCCTCGACGGGAAGAGAATAAAATAACATTTGGAGGCCTTTATTGTTCAATCGAAAACGCCTGATTTTTGATGAACGAGATAACCACCCCCCTTACGACATGCTTCAGAAACTAAAAAAATGGTCCATTTTTAAATGTTGCGTCTTTGAACTACAATTCACATTTGTAAGTGGAAAATCACTTTTAAAGATGAAATGAGATGTTTAAAGTGATTTTCATGCGTCCAGGGGCCTTAAACACAAGATATTTGGAATGGGTAAAAGTGAATGAAAATGGCCAATTTACTCACTCTGCGGCCTAAAAAGTGTTTCTCCTCCACGGGAAGAGAATAAAATAACATTTGGAGGCCTTTATTGTCCAAGCGAAAACGCCAGATTTTTGATGAAAGAGATAACCACCCACCTTACGACATGCTTCAGAAACAAAAAAAATGGTCCGTTTTTAAATGTTGTCTCTTTGAACTACAATTCACATTTGTAAGTGTAAAATCACTTTTAAAGATGAAATGAGATGTTTCAAGTGATTTTCATGCTTCTAGGGGCCTTAAACACAAGATTTGTGGAATGGGTAAAAGTGAACGAAAATGGCTAATTTACTCACTCTGCGGCCTTAAAAAGTGTTTCTCCTCCACTGGAAGTGAATAAAATAACATTTGGAGGCCTTTATTGTTCAAGCGAAAACGCCTGATTTTAGATGAAAGAGATAACCACCCCCTTACGACATGCTTCAGAAACTAAAAAAATGGTCCGTTTTCAAATGCTGCGTCTTTGAACTACAATTCACATTTGTACGTGGAAAATCACTTTTAAAGATAAAATGAGATGTTTAAAGTGATTTTCATGCGTCCAGGGGCCTTAAACACAAGATTTTTAGAATGGGTAAAAGTGAATGAAAATGGCCAATTTACTCACTCTGCGGCCTTAAAAAGTGTTTCTCCTCCACGGGAAGAGAATAAAATAACATTTGGAGGCCTTTATTGTTCAATCAAAAACGCACGTTTTTTGGTGAAAGAGATAACCACCCCCCCTTACGACATGCTTCCGAAACGAAAAAAATGGTCCATTTTCAAATGTTGCGTCTTTGAACTACAATTCACATTTGTAAGTGGAAAATCACTTTTAAAGATGAAATGAGATGTTTCAAGTGATTTTCATGCTTCCAGGGGCCTTAAACACAAGATTTGTGGAATGGTAAAAGTGAATGAAAATGGCCAATTTACTCACTCTGCGGCCTTAAAAAGTGTTTCTCCACCCCAGAAAGTGAATAAAATAACATTTGGAGGCCTTTATTGTTCAATCGAAAACGCCTGATTTTTGATGAACGAGATAACCACCCCACTTACGACATGCTTCAGAAACTAAAAAAATTGTCCGTTTTCAAATGCTGCGTCTTTGAACTACAATTCCCATTTGTACGTGGAAAATCACTTTTAAAGATAAAATGAGATGTTTAAAGTGATTTTCATGCGTCCAGGGGCCTTAAACACAAGATATTTGGAATGGGTAAAAGTGAATGAAAATGGCCAATTTACTCACTCTGCGGCCTAAAAAGTGTTTCTCCTCCACGGGAAGAGAATAAAATAACATTTGGAGGCCTTTATTGTTCAAGCGAAAACGCCAGATTTTTGATGAAAGAGATAACCACCCCCCTTACGACATGCTTCAGAAACAAAAAAAATGGTCCGTTTTCAAATGTTGTCTCTTTGAACTACAATTCACATTTGTAAGTGTAAAATCACTTTTAAAGATGAAATGAGATGTTTCAAGTGATTTTCATGCTTCTAGGGGCCTTAAACACAAGATTTGTGGAATGGTAAAAGTGAATGAAAATGGCCAATTTACTCATTCTGAGGCCTTAACAAGTATTTCTCCACCCCGGAAAGTGAATGAAATAACATTTGGAGGCCTTTATTGTTCAAGCGAAAACGCCTGATTTTTGATGAAAGAGATAACCACCTCCCCCTTACGACATGCTTCAGAAACTAAAAAAAGGTCCGTTTTCAAATGTTGCTTCTTTGAACTACAATTCACATTTGTACATGGAAAATCACTTTTAAAGATAAAATGAGATGTTTAAAGTGATTTTTATGCGTCCAGGGGCCTTAAACACAAGCTTTTTGGAATGGGTAAAAGTGAATGAAAATGGCCAATTTACTCACTCTGCGGCCTTAAAAAGTGTTTCTCCTCCACGGGAAGAGAATAAAATAACATTTGGAGGCCTTTATTGTTAAATCAAAAACGCACGTTTTTTGGTGAAAGAGATAACCACCCCCCCTTACGACATGATTCAGAAACGAAAAAAATGGTCCATTTTCAAATGTTGCGTCTTTGAACTACAATTCACATTTGTACATGGAAAATCACTTTTAAAGATAAAATGAGATGTTTAAAGTGATTTTCATGCGTCCAGGGGCCTTAAACACAAGATTTTTAGAATGGGTAAAAGTGAATGAAAATGGCCAATTTACTCACTCTGCGGCCTTAAAAAGTGTTTCTCCTCCACGGGAAGAGAATAAAATAACATTTGGAGGCCTTTATTGTTCAATCGAAAACGCCTGATTTTTGATGAACGAGATAACCACCCCCCTTACGACATGCTTCAGAAACTAAAAAAATGGTCCATTTTCAAATGTTGCGTCTTTCAACTACAATTCAAATTTTAAGTGGAAAATCACTTTTAAAGATGAAATGAGATGTTTAAAGTGATTTTCATGCTTCCAGGGGCCCTAAACACAAGATTTGAGAAATGGGTAAAAGTGAATGAAAATGGCCAATTTACTCACTCTGAGGCCTTAAAAAGTGTTTCTCCTCCACGGGAAGTGAATTAAATAACATTTGGAGGCCTTTATTGTTCCAGAGAAAACACCTGATTTTTGATGAAAGAGATAACCACCCCCCCTTACGACATGCTTCAGAAACTAAAAAAATGGTCCGTTTTCAAATGTTGCGTCTTTGAACTACAATTCACATTTGTACATGGAAAATCACTTTTAAAGATAAAATGAGATGTTTAAAGTGATTTTCATGCGTCCAGGGGCCTTAAACACAAGATTTTTAGAATGGGTAAAAGTGAATGAAAATGGCCAATTTACTCACTCTGCGGCCTTAAAAAGTGTTTCTCCTCCACGGGAAGAGAATAAAATAACATTTGGAGGCCTTTATTGTTCAATCGAAAACGCCTGATTTTTGATGAACGAGATAACCACCCCCCTTACGACATGCTTCAGAAACTAAAAAAATGGTCCATTTTCAAATGTTGCGTCTTTGAACTACAATTCACATTTGTAAGTGGAAAATCACTTTTAAAGATGAAATGAGATGTTTAAAGTGATTTTCATGCGTCCAGGGGCCTTAAACACAAGATATTTGGAATGGGTAAAAGTGAATGAAAATGGCCAATTTACTCACTCTGCGGCCTAAAAAGTGTTTCTCCTCCACGGGAAGAGAATAAAATAACATTTGGAGGCCTTTATTGTTCAAGCGAAAACGCCAGATTTTTGATGAAAGAGATAACCACCCCCCTTACGACATGCTTCAGAAACAAAAAAAATGGTCCGTTTTCAAATGTTGTCTCTTTGAACTACAATTCACATTTGTAAGTGTAAAATCACTTTTAAAGATGAAATGAGATGTTTCAAGTGATTTTCATGCTTCTAGGGGCCTTAAACACAAGATTTGTGGAATGGTAAAAGTGAATGAAAATGGCCAATTTACTCATTCTGAGGCCTTAACAAGTATTTCTCCACCCCGGAAAGTGAATGAAATAACATTTGGAGGCCTTTATTGTTCAAGCGAAAACGCCTGATTTTTGATGAAAGAGATAACCACCCCCCCTTACGACATGCTTCAGAAACTAAAAAAATGGTCCGTTTTCAAATGTTGCGTCTTTGAACTACAATTCACATTTGTACATGGAAAATCACTTTTAAAGATAAAATGAGATGTTTAAAGTGATTTTTATGCGTCCAGGGGCCTTAAACACAAGCTTTTTGGAATGGGTAAAAGTGAATGAAAATGGCCAATTTACTCACTCTGCGGCCTTAAAAAGTGTTTCTCCTCCACGGGAAGAGAATAAAATAACATTTGGAGGCCTTTATTGTTAAATCAAAAACGCACGTTTTTTGGTGAAAGAGATAACCACCCCCCCTTACGACATGATTCAGAAACGAAAAAAATGGTCCATTTTCAAATGTTGCGTCTTTGAACTACAATTCACATTTGTAAGTGGAAAATCACTTTTAAAGATGAAATGAGATGTTTCAAGTGATTTTCATGCTTCCAGGGGCCTTAAACACAAGATTTGTGGAATGGTAAAAGTGAATGAAAATGGCCAATTTACTCACTCTGCGGCCTTAAAAAGTGTTTCTCCACCCCAGAAAGTGAATAAAATAACATTTGGAGGCCTTTATTGTTCAATCGAAAACGCCTGATTTTTGATGAACGAGATAACCACCCCCCTTACGACATGCTTCAGAAACTAAAAAAATTGTCCGTTTTCAAATGCTGCGTCTTTGAACTACAATTCCCATTTGTACGTGGAAAATCACTTTTAAAGATAAAATGAGATGTTTAAAGTGATTTTCATGCGTCCAGGGGCCTTAAACACAAGATATTTGGAATGGGTAAAAGTGAATGAAAATGGCCAATTTACTCACTCTGCGGCCTAAAAAGTGTTTCTCCTCCACGGGAAGAGAATAAAATAACATTTGGAGGCCTTTATTGTTCAAGCGAAAACGCCAGATTTTTGATGAAAGAGATAACCACCCCCCTTACGACATGCTTCAGAAACAAAAAAAATGGTCCGTTTTCAAATGTTGTCTCTTTGAACTACAATTCACATTTGTAAGTGTAAAATCACTTTTAAAGATGAAATGAGATGTTTCAAGTGATTTTCATGCTTCTAGGGGCCTTAAACACAAGATTTGTGGAATGGTAAAAGTGAATGAAAATGGCCAATTTACTCATTCTGAGGCCTTAACAAGTATTTCTCCACCCCGGAAAGTGAATGAAATAACATTTGGAGGCCTTTATTGTTCAAGCGAAAATGCCTGATTTTTGATGAAAGAGATAACCACCCCCCCTTACGACATGCTTCAGAAACTAAAAAAAGGTCCGTTTTCAAATGTTGCTTCTTTGAACTACAATTCACATTTGTACATGGAAAATCACTTTTAAAGATGAAATGAGATGTTTAAAGTGATTTTCATGCGTCCAGGGGCCTTAAACACAAGATATTTGGAATGGGTAAAAGTGAATGAAAATGGCCAATTTACTCACTCTGCGGCCTAAAAAGTGTTTCTCCTCCACGGGAAGAGAATAAAATAACATTTGGAGGCCTTTATTGTTCAAGCGAAAACGCCAGATTTTTGATGAAAGAGATAACAACCCCCCTTACGACATGCTTCAGAAACAAAAAAAATGGTCCGTTTTCAAATGTTGTCTCTTTGAACTACAATTCACATTTGTAAGTGTAAAATCACTTTTAAAGATGAAATGAGATGTTTCAAGTGATTTTCATGCTTCTAGGGGCCTTAAACACAAGATTTGTGGAATGGTAAAAGTGAATGAAAATGGCCAATTTACTCATTCTGAGGCCTTAACAAGTATTTCTCCACCCCGGAAAGTGAATGAAATAACATTTGGAGGCCTTTATTGTTCAAGCGAAAACGCCTGATTTTTGATGAAAGAGATAACCACCCCCCCTTACGACATGCTTCAGAAACTAAAAAAATGGTCCGTTTTCAAATGTTGCGTCTTTGAACTACAATTCACATTTGTACATGGAAAATCACTTTTAAAGATAAAATGAGATGTTTAAAGTGATTTTTATGCGTCCAGGGGCCTTAAACACAAGCTTTTTGGAATGGGTAAAAGTGAATGAAAATGGCCAATTTACTCACTCTGCGGCCTTAAAAAGTGTTTCTCCTCCACGGGAAGAGAATAAAATAACATTTGGAGGCCTTTATTGTTAAATCAAAAACGCACGTTTTTTGGTGAAAGAGATAACCACCCCCCCTTACGACATGATTCAGAAACGAAAAAAATGGTCCATTTTCAAATGTTGCGTCTTTGAACTACAATTCACATTTGTAAGTGGAAAATCACTTTTAAAGATGAAATGAGATGTTTCAAGTGATTTTCATGCTTCCAGGGGCCTTAAACACAAGATTTGTGGAATGGTAAAAGTGAATGAAAATGGCCAATTTACTCACTCTGCGGCCTTAAAAAGTGTTTCTCCACCCCAGAAAGTGAATAAAATAACATTTGGAGGCCTTTATTGTTCAATCGAAAACGCCTGATTTTTGATGAACGAGATAACCACCCCCCTTACGACAAGCTTCAGAAACTAAAAAAATTGTCCGTTTTCAAATGCTGCGTCTTTGAACTACAATTCACATTTGTACGTGGAAAATCACTTTTAAAGATAAAATGAGATGTTTAAAGTGATTTTCATGCGTCCAGGGGCCTTAAACACAAGATTTTTAGAATGGGTAAAAGTGAATGAAAATGGCCAATTTACTCACTCTGCGGCCTTAAAAAGTGTTTCTCCTCCACGGGAAGAGAATAAAATAACATTTGGAGGCCTTTATTGTTCAATCAAAAACGCGCGTTTTTTGGTGAAAGAGATAACCACCCCCCCTTACGACATGCTTCCGAAACGAAAAAAATGGTCCATTTCCAAATGTTGCGTCTTTGAACTACAATTCACATTTGTAAGTGGAAAATCACTTTTAAAGATGAAATGAGATGTTTCAAGTGATTTTCATGCTTCCAGGGGCCTTAAACACAAGATTTGTGGAATGGTAAAAGTGAATGAAAATGGCCAATTTACTCACTCTGCGGCCTTAAAAAGTGTTTCTCCACCCCAGAAAGTGAATAAAATAACATTTGGAGGCCTTTATTGTTCAATCGAAAACGCCTGATTTTTGATGAACGAGATAACCACCCCCCTTACGACATGCTTCAGAAACTAAAAAAATTGTCCGTTTTCAAATGCTGCGTCTTTGAACTACAATTCCCATTTGTACGTGGAAAATCACTTTTAAAGATAAAATGAGATGTTTAAAGTGATTTTCATGCGTCCAGGGGCCTTAAACACAAGATATTTGGAATGGGTAAAAGTGAATGAAAATGGCCAATTTACTCACTCTGCGGCCTAAAAAGTGTTTCTCCTCCACGGGAAGAGAATAAAATAACATTTGGAGGCCTTTATTGTTCAAGCGAAAACGCCAGATTTTTGATGAAAGAGATAACCACCCCCCTTACGACATGCTTCAGAAACAAAAAAAATGGTCCGTTTTCAAATGTTGTCTCTTTGAACTACAATTCACATTTGTAAGTGTAAAATCACTTTTAAAGATGAAATGAGATGTTTCAAGTGATTTTCATGCTTCTAGGGGCCTTAAACACAAGATTTGTGGAATGGTAAAAGTGAATGAAAATGGCCAATTTACTCATTCTGAGGCCTTAACAAGTATTTCTCCACCCCGGAAAGTGAATGAAATAACATTTGGAGGCCTTTATTGTTCAAGCGAAAATGCCTGATTTTTGATGAAAGAGATAACCACCCCCCCTTACGACATGCTTCAGAAACTAAAAAAAGGTCCGTTTTCAAATGTTGCTTCTTTGAACTACAATTCACATTTGTACATGGAAAATCACTTTTAAAGATGAAATGAGATGTTTAAAGTGATTTTCATGCGTCCAGGGGCCTTAAACACAAGATATTTGGAATGGGTAAAAGTGAATGAAAATGGCCAATTTACTCACTCTGCGGCCTAAAAAGTGTTTCTCCTCCACGGGAAGAGAATAAAATAACATTTGGAGGCCTTTATTGTTCAAGCGAAAACGCCAGATTTTTGATGAAAGAGATAACAACCCCCCTTACGACATGCTTCAGAAACAAAAAAAATGGTCCGTTTTCAAATGTTGTCTCTTTGAACTACAATTCACATTTGTAAGTGTAAAATCACTTTTAAAGATGAAATGAGATGTTTCAAGTGATTTTCATGCTTCTAGGGGCCTTAAACACAAGATTTGTGGAATGGTAAAAGTGAATGAAAATGGCCAATTTACTCATTCTGAGGCCTTAACAAGTATTTCTCCACCCCGTAAAGTGAATGAAATAACATTTGGAGGCCTTTATTGTTCAAGCGAAAACGCCTGATTTTTGATGAAAGAGATAACCACCCCCCCTTACGACATGCTTCAGAAACAAAAAAAATGGTCCGTTTTCAAATGTTGTCTCTTTGAACTACAATTCACATTTGTACGTGAAAAATCACTTTTAAAGATAAAATGAGATGTTTAAAGTGATTTTCATGCGTCCAGGGGCCTTAAACACAAGATTTTTAGAATGGGTAAAAGTGAATGAAAATGGCTAATTTACTCACTCTGCGGCCTTAAAAAGTGTTTCTCCTCCACTGGAAGTGAATAAAATAACATTTGGAGGCCTTTATTGTTCAAGCGAAAACGCCTGATTTTTGATGAAAGAGATAACCACCCCCCCTTACGACATGCTTCAGAAACTAAAAAAATGGTCCGTTTTCAAATGTTGCGTCTTTGAACTACAATTCACATTTGTACATGGAAAATCACTTTTAAAGATAAAATGAGATGTTTAAAGTGATTTTTATGCGTCCAGGGGCCTTAAACACAAGCTTTTTGGAATGGGTAAAAGTGAATGAAAATGGCCAATTTACTCACTCTGCGGCCTTAAAAAGTGTTTCTCCTCCACGGGAAGAGAATAAAAAACCATTTGGAGGCCTTTATTGTTAAATCAAAAACGCACGTTTTTTGGTGAAAGAGATAACCACCCCCCCTTACGACATGATTCAGAAACGAAAAAAATGGTCCATTTTCAAATGTTGCGTCTTTGAACTACAATTCACATTTGTAAGTGGAAAATCACTTTTAAAGATGAAATGAGATGTTTCAAGTGATTTTCATGCTTCCAGGGGCCTTAAACACAAGATTTGTGGAATGGTAAAAGTGAATGAAAATGGCCAATTTACTCACTCTGCGGCCTTAAAAAGTGTTTCTCCACCCCAGAAAGTGAATAAAATAACATTTGGAGGCCTTTATTGTTCAATCGAAAACGCCTGATTTTTGATGAAAGAGATAACCACCCCCTTACGACATGCTTCAGAAACTAAAAAAATGGTCCGTTTTCAAATGCTGCGTCTTTGAACTACAATTCACATTTGTACGTGGAAAATCACTTTTAAAGATAAAATGAGATGTTTAAAGTGATTTTCATGCGTCCAGGGGCCTTAAACACAAGATTTTTAGAATGGGTAAAAGTGAATGAAAATGGCCAATTTACTCACTCTGCGGCCTTAAAAAGTGTTTCTCCTCCACGGGAAGAGAATAAAATAACATTTGGAGGCCTTTATTGTTCAATCAAAAACGCACGTTTTTTGGTGAAAGAGATAACCACCCCCCCCTTACGACATGCTTCCGAAACGAAAAAAATGATCCATTTTCAAATGTTGCGTCTTTGAACTACAATTCACATTTGTAAGTGGAAAATCACTTTTAAAGATGAAATGAGATGTTTCAAGTGATTTTCATGCTTCCAGGGGCCTTAAACACAAGATTTGTGGAATGGTAAAAGTGAATGAAAATGGCCAATTTACTCACTCTGCGGCCTTAAAAAGTGTTTCTCCACCCCAGAAAGTGAATAAAATAACATTTGGAGGCCTTTATTGTTCAATCGAAAACGCCTGATTTTTGATGAACGAGATAACCACCCCCCTTACGACATGCTTCAGAAACTAAAAAAATTGTCCGTTTTCAAATGCTGCGTCTTTGAACTACAATTCCCATTTGTACGTGGAAAATCACTTTTAAAGATAAAATGAGATGTTTAAAGTGATTTTCATGCGTCCAGGGGCCTTAAACACAAGATATTTGGAATGGGTAAAAGTGAATGAAAATGGCCAATTTACTCACTCTGCGGCCTAAAAAGTGTTTCTCCTCCACGGGAAGAGAATAAAATAACATTTGGAGGCCTTTATTGTTCAAGCGAAAACGCCAGATTTTTGATGAAAGAGATAACCACCCCCCTTACGACATGCTTCAGAAACAAAAAAAATGGTCCGTTTTCAAATGTTGTCTCTTTGAACTACAATTCACATTTGTAAGTGTAAAATCACTTTTAAAGATGAAATGAGATGTTTCAAGTGATTTTCATGCTTCTAGGGGCCTTAAACACAAGATTTGTGGAATGGTAAAAGTGAATGAAAATGGCCAATTTACTCATTCTGAGGCCTTAACAAGTATTTCTCCACCCCGGAAAGTGAATTAAATAACATTTGGAGGCCTTTATTAATCAAGCGAAAACGCCTCATTTTTGATGAAAGAGATAACCACCCCCCCTTACGACATGCTTCAGAAACAAAAAAAATGGTCCATTTTCAAATGTTGCGTCTTTGAACTGCAATTCACATTTGTACATGGAAAATCACTTTTAAAGATAAAATGAGATGTTTAAAGTGATTTTCATGCGTCCAGGGGCCTTAAACACATGATTTTTGGAATGGGTAAAAGTGAATGAAAATGCCCAATTTACTCACTCTGCGGCCTCAAAAAGTGTTTCTCCTCCACGGGAAGAGAATAAAATAACATTTGGAGGCCTTTATTGTTCAATCAAAAAAGTACGTTTTTTGGTGAAAGAGATAACCACCCCCCCTTACGACATGCTTCAGAAACGAAAAAAATGGTCCATTTTCAAATGTTGCGTCTTTGAACTACAATTCACATTTGTACGTGGAAAATCACTTTTAAAGATAATGGGCCTCATGTAGGTAGCCAAATACCGGTCGGTAACGGCCGAAATTCGGTAAATATCCCGTTACCGACCGGTATTTAGTCAAGTGAGATGTAGGAGGCCAAAAACCTAAAATCGGTAAATATGAAGCGGTAAATACCGATTCATGTTTACCGAGTTCTAAAATACCGATTCATATTTACCGAATACATGTTTACCGAATCGGTAAATATGAAGTGGTAAATATGAAGTGGTAAAACGGAAAAAGACATGTAGGTAAATTCGGTATTTTAGAAATCGATGAAATTCGGTAAATAAGAGTCGGTAATTAACACAGATTGAAAGCAGGTGGTAATCATAAACAGTGCATAAAAGAAATCCCAAAATGCATCAGCGTGGACAACATGGCCGCTCTGTATGTCATTGCAAGGCGGCTACGTCTACAGGCAGCAGGACTGAGGTTTTGGAGAAGGGAGGAACGAATTTACAGACAGCGCATCACACTTTTCCAACTGACTGAGGATGAGATACATGAAAGGTACAGGCTACACCCCCAAACCATCATGGACCTAATAAGGGACCTGCACCCACTCCTGGAGCAGCCAACACCAAGGGCGCATGCCATACCACCACATGTGCAGGTACTCTGCAGCCTACATCTCCTCGCATCTGGCAGTTACCAGGTGGTGATAGCTGCGGTGGGCGGTGTATCCCAGAGTTGCCTGTCCCGTTTCTTCAGGAAGTTCCTGGATGCCATGATGCAGAGAATGCACCACTACATCAGCTTCCCAAATACACAGGCTGAGCTGCAGAAAACTAAAACTGACTTTTATCGCATGGCACAGTTCCCCCATGTAATTGTATTGATGGCACACACATCCCAATCTGCCCACCAGCTGCCACTGAGCACATCTACAGAAACCGAAAGTCCACCCACTCCATCAATGTGCAGGTCATCTGCGATGCAGGGAACATCATCACTGACATTTGTGCCAAGTTTCCTGGAAGCACCCACGACTCATACATCTTCCAGAACAGTGGGATCTACACACGACTGCTTGCCGGAGAATTTGGAGAGGGATACCTGCTAGGTAAGTAACAGTGACGCACCATGAAACTAGCAAATCTAAGTGTATTGAGGCATGTGACTGATGGTTCCCTTTCACTCACCCAGGCGACAGTGCATATGCCGTGCGCTCATTCATCCTCACTCCCTACCTACACCCATCAACCCAGAGTGAGAGACGATACAACGTGGCACACAAATCAACTCGCAACGTGGTGGAGCGCACGTTTGGACTACTGAAAAGCAGGTTCCGCTGCCTCCACAAGAGCGGAGGCGCACGCCAGTACACACCCATCATCTGTTGCAAGATCATCGCCACTTGTGCAATGCTGCACAACCTTGCCACAAAGAGAGGTACAGCGGTGGAACTCACAGAGTTTGAGGACAATGAGGATGATTCAGGACAGCCAGAGGCCAACGCAGATGGAGTGCCAACAGCAACAGATGGGAGAGTGAGACGGGCAGAGATCACATGCAACTATTTCTGAGTAAGTAAGGGGACACAGGCAGGTGTTGGTTGTCATGTAGTAGTTTAATTATGCGCCACTACGCCACGAAACCAAGATAATGCAAATCAGGTAACATTGCAAATTCACAAGTGTGAAGACCAGGGTTAAGTCACCCAATAGTCTATTGCTACGCGGTGCAGCATCAAAGTTTGCGGCCACGCGCTACATTGTGAGATGGCACGGATTCAGCCTCCTCACTGGTGCCAGCCCCATGCCGCCTGCTGCTCCTGCGTGTTTCTGGGACGGGGGGTGTGATGCTGCTCCTGCTGCTGGTGTCCATGCTTTCAGCAGCATCCCCTGCACCACTTGTGGCCGCCTGACTGGTCAATAGGACCTCCAGGGCACTGGTGACCTGCACCATCCCCCTAGTGACGTCGCTGCTGCAGTGTGTCAGGCCCTCCTGCATGTTAACTGAGCGCCGGCAGAGCAGTGATGTTGCAGTCGCAAGGCGGTTGAGTGCCCTGGTGTGCCTGTCTCCCCTCTGCCGTTCCCGGCGCCTTGCAGCTCTCTCTGCGTCCAACTTGCTGCACAACAGCTGCATGGACTGTGAGACGTCCCGCAGGCCCACTGCCATGTCAGAAATCCCCGCAGCCATAGCGCCGATGTTCCTGTCCATGTGTCTGAATGTTGTTCTGAGTCCCCGCACATGCCGCTGTACTGAAATTACTGCCTTCGTTTGCAGGCGCTGTTGTTTCAACATGCTGGCCTCAAGGCCCCCAAAGACCCCATGGCCGAGATGGATTGGTGGTGGAGTTTGCTCACGCGACCTGCGGCACTGTCCTGCACCCGTGTCGTCTCCCTGTGAGGTGGAGGGACCAGTGGTATGTCTCCCATCCTGGGGCATAGGATTTGGCTCCGGGCCCCTGCTGTCATCGGAAGATGTGTGCAACACGCGCAGCCTGGCAGCAGCACGCCTCCTCGACCTCACTATTGCGGGCGGTGATGTGGCCGGTGACTCCAGCAGGAGTGGTGATGCTGGCTCAGGTACTGGGGATGCAGGCTCAGGTAGTGGGGATGCTGGCTCATGTACTGGGGATGGTGGTAGTGGCAACGCTCTCTGGCCAGAACTTGTGCTGCCCGTAGCTGAACTGGATTGACGGTGTGCCCCCTCTCCTGTGCCATCTGTAGTCCTGCGCGATGTTACGTCTGTGGACAGAAATGCAACATCAGCTCAGTGTATCTGAAGGCATGCATTGCAAGCATGACAATAAATTGTTCTAACAATCTCACATTGTCCTCTGTGTGCTTTAGGCTAATGTCTGTACCATGCATCATTGTTCTGTGCTATTCTGTTCATGGTGGGGGATCCCTGACTACATCTCCCATAATGCATTGCCTGTCTGCAGTAAAACATGGACTGGAGTGGGATACTCATTTCACATTGGGAGATGTGGGATAGGGGTAGGGGGGGCTACATTGCTGTGCATTCCTCTTACCTTGTTGGGTGGCGGCTCTGGCAGAGCTGTCGGCATCCCCAAGGCCCACGACACTCTCAGGCTCGATTGTCGACTGCACCAGCTCCTCCAGTTCGGTGAGGGCAGGTGCCCTGTTAGTTCCATCTCCTGTCCGGCTGGCCTCCTTCTGGATGTCCCCCATCTTCCTCTTAGTCACGATGCGCAGGTCGTACCAGCGTTTTTTTAGAACGTCTATGTCCCTGTGGGTCACTCCCACGGCATTTACCTGCGCCTGGATTGCCAGCCAAATGGTGCGCTTCTCACACTCTGCCACTTGCAGGGATTGCCTCCCAAATAGCTTCTGGTGCTGCCTCACCACCTCCTCCACTAGCACCTGGAGTTCCTTGGGGCTGAATTTCACCTTGCGCCTCCTTTCCCCTCCTGTCCTCTGGCTGGACATGGTGTAGTTTGGTCTCAACAATCAGCCACTGGCTCCCTGCCTCTCCTCTGCACTCCAAGCCTCTCCTGAGTCAGTTGATTGTGTGCACCTGCCTGGGTGTGGCCACTTCCTACTTGGGTGGGGTTTGGTTGCACAGGATTGGCTGTTTCAAACAGTCATGTGATTTTTTTTTCCGATTCGGTATTTTCCGATTCGGTATTTACCGATTCGGTAAATACCACCTCGGATTTTACCGATTCGGTAAATACCACCGCGGTATTTACCGATTCGGTAAATTCCGATTCGGAAAATACCGAATGTTACCGATTCGGTAAATGTTACCGACTTGTTACCTACATATAACTTTCCGATTCTTAAATACCGATTCGGTACTGTTCGGTATTTAAGAATCGGTAAATATTTTTTACCTACATGAGGCCCAAAATGAGATGTTTAAAGTGATTTTCATGCGTCCAGGGGCCTTAAACACAAGATTTTTAGAATGGGTAAAAGTGAATGAAAATGGCCAATTTACTCACTCTGCGGCCTTAAAAAGTGTTTCTCCTCCACGGGAAGAGAATAAAATAACATTTGGAGGCCTTTATTGTTCAATCGAAAACGCCTGATTTTTGATGAACGAGATAACCACCCCCCTTACGACATGCTTCAGAAACTAAAAAAATGGTCCATTTTCAAATGTTGCGTCTTTGAACTACAATTCAAATTTTAAGTGGAAAATCACTTTTAAAGATCAAATGAGATGTTTAAAGTGATTTTCATGCTTACAGGGGCCCTAAACACAAGATTTGAGAAATGGGTAAAAGTGAATGAAAATGGCCAATTTACTCACTCTGAGGCCTTAAAAAGTGTTTCTCCTCCATGGGAAGTGAATTATATAACATTTGGAGGCCTTTATTGTTCCAGAGAAAACACCTGATTTTTGATGAAAGAGATAACCACCCCCCCTTACGACATGCTTCAGAAACAAAAAAAAGGTCTGTTTTCAAATGTTGCTTCTTTGAACTACAATTCACATTTGTACGTGGAAAATCACTTTTAAAGATAAAATGAGATGTTTAAAGTGATTTTCATGCGTCCAGGGGCCTTAAACACAAGATTTTTAGAATGGGTAAAAGTGAATGAAAATGGCCAATTTACTCACTCTGCGGCCTTAAAAAGTGTTTCTCCTCCACTGGAAGTGAATAAAATACCATTTGGAGGCCTTTATTGTTCAAGCGAAAACGCCTGATTTTTGATGAAAGAGATAACCACCCCCCCTTACGACATGCTTCAGAAACTAAAAAAATGGTCCGTTTTCAAATGTTGCGTCTTTGAACTACAATTCACACTTGTACATGGAAAATCACTTTTAAAGATGAAATGAGATGTTTCAAGTGATTTTCATGCTTCCAGGGGCCTTAAACACAAGATTTGTGGAATGGTAAAAGTGAATGAAAATGGCCAATTTACTCACTCTGCGGCCTTAAAAAGTGTTTCTCCTCCACGGGAAGTGAATAAAATACCATTTGGAGGCCTTTATTGTTCAATCGAAAACGCCTGATTTTTGATGAAAGAGATAACCACCCCCTTACGACATGCTTCAGAAACTAAAAAAATGGTCCGTTTTCAAATGCTGCGTCTTTGAACTACAATTCACATTTGTACGTGGAAAATCACTTTTAAAGATAAAATGAGATGTTTAAAGTGATTTTCATGCGTCCAGGGGCCTTAAACACAAGATTTTTAGAATGGGTAAAAGTGAATGAAAATGGCCAATTTACTCACTCTGCGGCCTTAAAAAGTGTTTCTCCTCCACGGGAAGAGAATAAAATAACATTTGGAGGCCTTTATTGTTCAATCGAAAACGCCTGATTTTTGATGAACGAGATAACCACCCCCCTTACGACATGCTTCAGAAACTAAAAAAATGGTCCATTTTCAAATGTTGCGTCTTTGAACTACAATTCACATTTGTAAGTGGAAAATCACTTTTAAAGATGAAATGAGATGTTTAAAGTGATTTTCATGCGTCCAGGGGCCTTAAACACAAGATATTTGGAATGGGTAAAAGTGAATGAAAATGGCCAATTTACTCACTCTGCGGCCTAAAAAGTGTTTCTCCTCCACGGGAAGAGAATAAAATAACATTTGGAGGCCTTTATTGTTCAAGCGAAAACGCCAGATTTTTGATGAAAGAGATAACAACCCCCCTTACGACATGCTTCAGAAACAAAAAAAATGGTCCGTTTTCAAATGTTGTCTCTTTGAACTACAATTCACATTTGTAAGTGTAAAATCACTTTTAAAGATGAAATGAGATGTTTCAAGTGATTTTCATGCTTCTAGGGGCCTTAAACACAAGATTTGTGGAATGGTAAAAGTGAATGAAAATGGCCAATTTACTCATTCTGAGGCCTTAACAAGTATTTCTCCACCCCGGAAAGTGAATGAAATAACATTTGGAGGCCTTTATTGTTCAAGCGAAAACGCCTGATTTTTGATGAAAGAGATAACCACCCCCCCTTACGACATGCTTCAGAAACAAAAAAAATGGTCCGTTTTCAAATGTTGTCTCTTTGAACTACAATTCACATTTGTAAGTGAAAAATCACTTTTAAAGATAAAATGAGATGTTTAAAGTGATTTTCATGCGGCCAGGGGCCTTAAACACAAGATTTTTAGAATGGGTAAAAGTGAATGAAAATGGCTAATTTACTCACTCTGCGGCCTTAAAAAGTGTTTCTCCTCCACTGGAAGTGAATAAAATAACATTTGGAGGCCTTTATTGTTCAAGCGAAAACGCCTGATTTTTGATGAAAGAGATAACCACCCCCCCTTACGACATGCTTCAGAAACTAAAAAAATGGTCCGTTTTCAAATGTTGCGTCTTTGAACTACAATTCACATTTGTACATGGAAAATCACTTTTAAAGATAAAATGAGATGTTTAAAGTGATTTTTATGCGTCCAGGGGCCTTAAACACAAGCTTTTTGGAATGGGTAAAAGTGAATGAAAATGGCCAATTTACTCACTCTGCGGCCTTAAAAAGTGTTTCTCCTCCACGGGAAGAGAATAAAATAACATTTGGAGGCCTTTATTGTTAAATCAAAAACGCACGTTTTTTGGTGAAAGAGATAACCACCCCCCCTTACGACATGATTCAGAAACGAAAAAAATGGTCCATTTTCAAATGTTGCGTCTTTGAACTACAATTCACATTTGTAAGTGGAAAATCACTTTTAAAGATGAAATGAGATGTTTAAAGTGATTTTCAAGCTTCCAGGGGCCCTAAACACAAGATTTGAGAAATGGGTAAAAGTGAATGAAAATGGCCAATTTACTCATTCTGAGGCCTTAACAAGTATTTCTCCACCCCGGAAAGTGAATAAAATAACATTTGGAGGCCTTTATTGTTCAATCAAAAACGCCTGTTTTTTGGTGAAAGAGATAACCACCCCCCCTTCCGACATGCATCAGAAACGACAAAAATGGTCCATTTTCAAATGTTGCGTCTTTGAACTAAAATTCACATTTGTGCAAGGAAAATCACTTTTGAAGATAAAATGAGATGTTTAAAGTGATTTTCATGCTTCCAGGGGCCCTAAACACAAGATTTGAGAAATGGGTAAAAGTGAATGAAAATGGCCAATTTACTCACTCTGTGGCCTTAAAAAGCGTTTCTCCTCCACGGGAAGTGAATTAAATACCATTTGGAGGCCTTTATTGTTCAAGCGAAAACGCCTGATTTTTGATGAAAGAGATAACCACCCCCCCTTACGACATGCTTCAGAAACTAAAAAAATGGTCCGTTTTCAAATGTTGCATCTTTGAACTACAATTCACATTTGTACATGTAAAATCACTTTTAAAGATAAAATGAGATGTTTAAAGTGATTTTCATGCGTCCAGGGGCCTTAAACACAAGATTTTTGGAATGGGTAAAAGTGAATGAAAATGGCCAATTAACTCACTCTGCGGCCTTAAAAAGTGTTTCTCCTCCACGGGAAGTGAATAAAATAACATTTGGAGGCCTTTATTGTTCAAGCGAAAATGCCTGATTTTTGATGAAAAAGATAACCACCCCCCTTACGACATGCTTCAGAAACTAAAAAAACTGGTCCGTTTTCAAATGTTGCGTCTTTGAGATACAATTCACATTTGTACATGGAAAATCACTTTTAAAGATAAAATGAGATGTTTCAAGTTATTTTCATGCTTCCAGGGGCCTTAAACACAAGATTTGTGGAATGGTAAAAGTGAATGAAAATGGCCAATTTACTCATTCTGAGGCCTTAACAAGTATTTCTCCACCCCGGAAAGTGAATAAAATAACATTTGGAGGCCTTTATTGTTCAATCAAAAACGCCTGTTTTTTGGTGAAAGAGATAACCACCCCCCCTTACGACATGCTTCAGAAACGACAAAAATGGTCCATTTTCAAATGTTGCGTCTTTGAACTAAAATTCACATTTGTGCAAGGAAAATCACTTTTGAAGATAAAATGAGATGTTTAAAGTGATTTTCATGCTTCCAGGGGCCCTAAACACAAGATTTGAGAAATGGGTAAAAGTGAATGAAAATGGCCAATTTACTCACTCTGTGGCCTTAAAAAGTGTTTCTCCTCCACGGGAAGTGAATTAAATACCATTTGGAGGCCTTTATTGTTCAAGCGAAAATGCCTGATTTTTGATGAAAGAGATAACCACCCCCCCTTACGACATGCTTCAGAAATTAAAAAAATGGTCCGTTTTCAAATGTTGCATCTTTGAACTACAATTAACATTGCACGTGGATAATCACTTTTAGAGATAAAATGAGATGTTTAAAGTGATTTTCATGCGTCCAGGGGCCTTAAACACAAGATTTTTGGAATGGGTAATCGTGAATGAAAATGGCCAATTTACTCACTCTGCGGCCTTAAAAAGTGTTTCTCCTCCACGGGAAGTGAATTAAATAACATTTGGAGGCCTTTATTAATCAAGCGAAAACACCTGATTTTTGATGAAAGAGATAACCACCCCCCCTTACGACATGCTTCAGAAACAAAAAAAATGGTCCGTTTTCAAATGTTGCGTCTTTGAACTACAATTCACATTTGTACATGGAAAATCACTTTTAAAGATAAAATGAGATGTTTAAAGTGATTTTCATGGGTCCAGGGGCCTTAAACACAAGATTTTTGGAATGGGTAAAAGTGAATGAAAATGGCCAATTTACTCACTCTGCGGCCTTAAAAAGGGTTTCTCCTCCACGGGAAGTGCATAAAATAACATTTGGAGGCCTTTATTGTTCAATCAAAAACGCCTGTTTTTTGGTGAAAGAGATAACCACTCCCCCTTACGACATGCTTCAGAAACGACAAAAATGGTCCATTTTCAAATGTTGCGTCTTTGAACTACAATTCACATTTGTACAAGGAAAATCACTTTTGAAGATAAAATGAGATGTTTAAAGTGATTTTCATGCTTCCAGGGGCCCTAAACACAAGATTTGAGAAATGGGTAAAAGTGAATGAAAATGGCCAATTTACTCATTCTGAGGCCTTAACAAGTATTTCTCCACCCCGGAAAGTGAATAAAATAACATTTGGAGGCCTTTATTGCTCAATCAAAAACGCCTGTTTTTTGGTGAAAGAGATAACCACCCCCCCTTACGACATGCTTCAGAAACGACAAAAATGGTCCATTGTCAAATGTTGCGTCTTTGAACTACAATTCACATTTGTACAAGGAAAATCTCTTTTGAAGATAAAATGAGATGTTTAAAGGGATTTTCATGCTTCCAGGGGCCCTAAACACAAGATTTGAGAAATGGGTAAAAGTGAATGAAAATGGCCAATTTACTCACTCTGAGGCCTTAAAAAGTGTTTCTCCTCCACGGGAAGTGAATAAAATAACATTTGGAGGCCTTTATTGTTCAAGCAAAAACGCCTGATTTTTGATGAAAGAGATAACCACACCCCCTTACGAAATGCTTCAGAAACTAAAAAAATGGTCCGTTTTCAAATATTGCGTCTTTGAACTACAATTCACATTTGTACGTGGAAAATCACTTTTAAAGATAAAATGAGATGTTTAAAGTGATTTTCATGCGTCCAGGGGCCTTAAACACAAGATTTTTGGAATGGGTAAAAGTGAATGAAAATGCCCAATTTACTCACTCTGCGGCCTTAAAAAGTGTTTCTCCTCCACGGGAAGAGAATAAAATAACATTTGGAGGCCTTTATTGTTCAATCAAAAAAGTACGTTTTTTGGTGAAAGATATAACCACCCCCCTTACGACATGCTTCAGAAACGAAAAAAATGGTCCATTTTCAAATGTTGCATCTTTGAACTACAATTCACATTTGTAAGTGGAAAATCACTTTTAAAGATTAAATGAGATGTTTCAAGTGATTTTCGTGCTTCCAGGGGCCTTAAACACAAGATTTGTGGAATGGTAAAAGTGAATGAAAATGGCCAATTTACTCATTCGGAGGCCTTAAAAAGTGTTTCTCCACCCCAGAAAGTGAATTAAATAACATTTGGAGGCCTTTATTGTTCAATCAAAAACACCCGATTTTTGATGAAAGAGATAACCACCCCCCCTTACGACATGCTTCAGAAACAAAAAAAAGGGGTCCATTTTCAAATGTTGCCTCTTTGAACTACAATTCACATTTGTACTTGGAAAATCACTTTTAAAGATAAAATGAGATGTTTAAAGTGATTTTCAAGCTTCCAGGGGCCCTAAACACAAGATTTGAGAAATGGGTAAAAGTGAATGAAAATGGCCAATTTACTCATTCTGAGGCCTTAACAAGTATTTCTCCACCCCGGAAAGTGAATAAAATAACATTTGGAGGCCTTTATTGTTCAATCAAAAACGCCTGTTTTTTGGTGAAAGAGATAACCACCCCCCCTTCCGACATGCATCAGAAACGACAAAAATGGTCCATTTTCAAATGTTGCGTCTTTGAACTAAAATTCACATTTGTGCAAGGAAAATCACTTTTGAAGATAAAATGAGATGTTTAAAGTGATTTTCATGCTTCCAGGGGCCCTAAACACAAGATTTGAGAAATGGGTAAAAGTGAATGAAAATGGCCAATTTACTCACTCTGTGGCCTTAAAAAGTGTTTCTCCTCCACGGGAAGTGAATTAAATACCATTTGGAGGCCTTTATTGTTCAAGCGAAAACGCCTGATTTTTGATGAAAGAGATAACCACCCCCCCTTACGACATGCTTCAGAAACTAAAAAAATGGTCCGTTTTCAAATGTTGCATCTTTGAACTACAATTAACATTGCACGTGGATAATCACTTTTAGAGATAAAATGAGATGTTTAAAGTGATTTTCATGCGTCCAGGGGCCTTAAACACAAGATTTTTGGAATGGGTAATCGTGAATGAAAATGGCCAATTTACTCACTCTGCGGCCTTAAAAAGTGTTTCTCCTCCACGGGAAGTGAATTAAATAACATTTGGAGGCCTTTATTAATCAAGCGAAAACACCTGATTTTTGATGAAAGAGATAACCACCCCCCCTTACGACATGCTTCAGAAACAAAAAAAATGGTCCGTTTTCAAATGTTGCGTCTTTGAACTACAATTCACATTTGTACATGGAAAATCACTTTTAAAGATAAAATGAGATGTTTAAAGTGATTTTCATGGGTCCAGGGGCCTTAAACACAAGATTTTTGGAATGGGTAAAAGTGAATGAAAATGGCCAATTTACTCACTCTGCGGCCTTAAAAAGGGTTTCTCCTCCACGGGAAGTGCATAAAATAACATTTGGAGGCCTTTATTGTTCAATCAAAAACGCCTGTTTTTTGGTGAAAGAGATAACCACTCCCCCTTACGACATGCTTCAGAAACGACAAAAATGGTCCATTTTCAAATGTTGCGTCTTTGAACTACAATTCACATTTGTACAAGGAAAATCACTTTTGAAGATAAAATGAGATGTTTAAAGTGATTTTCATGCTTCCAGGGGCCCTAAACACAAGATTTGAGAAATGGGTAAAAGTGAATGAAAATGGCCAATTTACTCATTCTGAGGCCTTAACAAGTATTTCTCCACCCCGGAAAGTGAATAAAATAACATTTGGAGGCCTTTATTGCTCAATCAAAAACGCCTGTTTTTTGGTGAAAGAGATAACCACCCCCCCTTACGACATGCTTCAGAAACGACAAAAATGGTCCATTGTCAAATGTTGCGTCTTTGAACTACAATTCACATTTGTACAAGGAAAATCTCTTTTGAAGATAAAATGAGATGTTTAAAGGGATTTTCATGCTTCCAGGGGCCCTAAACACAAGATTTGAGAAATGGGTAAAAGTGAATGAAAATGGCCAATTTACTCATTCTGAGGCCTTAACAAGTATTTCTCCACCCCGGAAAGTGAATAAAATAACATTTGGAGGCCTTTATTGTTCAAGCAAAAACGCCTGATTTTTGATGAAAGAGATAACCACACCCCCTTACGAAATGCTTCAGAAACTAAAAAAATGGTCCGTTTTCAAATATTGCGTCTTTGAACTACAATTCACATTTGTACGTGGAAAATCACTTTTAAAGATAAAATGAGATGTTTAAAGTGATTTTCATGCGTCCAGGGGCCTTAAACACAAGATTTTTGGAATGGGTAAAAGTGAATGAAAATGCCCAATTTACTCACTCTGCGGCCTTAAAAAGTGTTTCTCCTCCACGGGAAGAGAATAAAATAACATTTGGAGGCCTTTATTGTTCAATCAAAAAAGTACGTTTTTTGGTGAAAGATATAACCACCCCCCTTACGACATGCTTCAGAAACGAAAAAAATGGTCCATTTTCAAATGTTGCATCTTTGAACTACAATTCACATTTGTAAGTGGAAAATCACTTTTAAAGATTAAATGAGATGTTTCAAGTGATTTTCGTGCTTCCAGGGGCCCTAAACACAAGATTTGAGAAATGGGTAAAAGTGAATGAAAATGGCCAATTTACTCACTCTGAGCCCTTAAAAAGTGTTTCTCCTCCACGGGAAGTGAATTAAATAACATTTGGAGGCCTTTATTGTTCAAGTGAAAACGCCTGATTTTTGATGAAAGAGATAACCACCCCCCCTTACGACATGCTTCTGAAACTAAAAAAATGGTTCATTTTCAAATGTGGCGTCTTTGAACTACAATTAACATTGCACGTGGATAATCACTTTTAGAGATAAAATGAGATGTTTAAAGTGATTTTCATGCTTCCAGGGGCCCTAAACACAAGATTTGAGAAATGGGTAAAAGTGAATGAAAATGGCCAATTAACTCACTCTCTGGCCTTAAAAAGTGTTTCTCCTCCACGGGAAGTGAATTAAATACCATTTGGAGGCCTTTATTGTTCAAGCGAAAACGCCTGATTTTTGATGAAAGAGATAACCACCCCCCCTTACGACATGCTTCAGAAATTAAAAAAATGGTCCGTTTTCAAATGTTGCATCTTTGAACTACAATTAACATTGCACATGGATAATCACTTTTAGAGATAAAATGAGATGTTTAAAGTGATTTTCATGCGTCCAGGGGCCTTAAACACAAGATTTTTGGAATGGGTAATCGTGAATGAAAATGGCCAATTTACTCACTCTGCGGCCTTAAAAAGTGTTTCTCCTCCACGGGAAGTGAATTAAATAACATTTGGAGGCCTTTATTAATCAAGCGAAAACACCTGATTTTTGATGAAAGAGATAACCACCCCCCCTTACGACATGCTTCAGAAACAAAAAAAATGGTCCGTTTTCAAATGTTGCGTCTTTGAACTACAATTCACATTTGTACATGGAAAATCACTTTTAAAGATAAAATGAGATGTTTAAAGTGATTTTCATGGGTCCAGGGGCCTTAAACACAAGATTTTTGGAATGGGTAAAAGTGAATGAAAATGGCCAATTTACTCACTCTGCGGCCTTAAAAAGGGTTTCTCCTCCACGGGAAGTGCATAAAATAACATTTGGAGGCCTTTATTGTTCAATCAAAAACGCCTGTTTTTTGGTGAAAGAGATAACCACTCCCCCTTACGACATGCTTCAGAAACGACAAAAATGGTCCATTTTCAAATGTTGCGTCTTTGAACTACAATTCACATTTGTACAAGGAAAATCACTTTTGAAGATAAAATGAGATGTTTAAAGTGATTTTCATGCTTCCAGGGGCCCTAAACACAAGATTTGTGGAATGGTAAAAGTGAATGAAAATGTCCAATTTACTCATTCTGAGGCCTTAACAAGTATTTCTCCACCCCAGAAAGTGAATAAAATAACATTTGGAGGCCTTTATTGCTCAATCAAAAACGCCTGTTTTTTGGTGAAAGAGATAACCACCCCCCCTTACGACATGCTTCAGAAACTAAAAAAATGGTCCGTTTTCAAATGTTGCATCTTTGAACTACAATTCACATTTGTACTTGGAAAATCACTTTTAAAGATATAATGAGATGTTTAAAGTGATTTTCAAGCTTCCAGGGGCCCTAAACACAATATTTGAGAAATGGGTAAAAGTGAATGAAAATGGCCAATTTACTCACTCTGTGGCCTTAAAAAGTGTTTCTCCTCCACGGGCAGTGAATTAAATAACATTTGGAGGCCTTTATTGTTCAAGCGAAAACGCCTGATTTTTGATGAAAGAGATAACCACCCCCCCTTCCGACATGCTTCAGAAACTAAAAAAATGGTCCGTTTTCAAATGTTGCGTCTTTGAGATACAATTCACATTTGTACGTGGAAAATCACTTTTAAAGATAAAATGAGATGTTTCAAGTTATTTTCATGCTTCCAGGGGCCTTAAACACAAGATTTGTGGAATGGTAAAAGTGAATGAAAATGGCCAATTTACTCATTCTGAGGCCTTAACAAGTATTTCTCCACCCTGGAAAGTGAATAAAATAACATTTGTAGGCCTTTATTGCTCAATCAAAAACGCCTGTTTTTTGGTGAAAGAGATAACCACCCCCCTTACGACATGCTTCAGAAACAAAAAAAGGGGTCCATTTTCAAATGTTGCCTCTTTGAACTACAATTCACATTTGTACTTGGAAAATCACTTTTAAAGATAAAATGAGATGTTTAAAGTGATTTTCAAGCTTCCAGGAGCCCTAAACACAAGATTTGAGAAATGGGTAAAAGTGAATGAAAATGGCCAATTTACTCATTCTGAGGCCTTAACAAGTATTTCTCCACCCCGGAAAGTGAATAAAATAACATTTGGAGGCCTTTATTGCTCAATCAAAAACGCCTGTTTTTTGGTGAAAGAGATAATCACCCCCCCTTACGACATGCTTTAGAAACAAAAAAAAGGGGTCCATTTTCAAATGTTGCCTCTTTGAACTACAATTCACATTTGTACTTGGAAAATCACTTTTAAAGATAAAATGAGATGTTTAAAGTGATTTTCAAGCTTCCAGGGGCCCTAAACACAAGATTTGAGAAATGGGTAAAAGTGAATGAAAATGGCCAATTTACTCATTCTGAGGCCTTAACAAGTATTTCTCCACCCCGGAAAGTGAATAAAATAACATTTGGAGGCCTTTATTGTTCAATCAAAAACGCCTGTTTTTTGGTGAAAGAGATAACCACCCCCCCTTACGACATGCTTCAGAAACGACAAAAATGGTCCATTTTCAAATGTTGCGTCTTTGAACTAAAATTCACATTTGTGCAAGGAAAATCACTTTTGAAGATAAAATGAGATGTTTAAAGTGATTTTCATGCTTCCAGGGGCCCTAAACACAAGATTTGAGAAATGGGTAAAAGTGAATGAAAATGGCCAATTTACTCACTCTGTGGCCTTAAAAAGTGTTTCTCCTCCACGGGAAGTGAATTAAATAACATTTGGAGGCATTTATTGTTCAAGCGAAAACGCCTGATTTTTGATGAAAGAGATAACCACCCCCCCTTACGACATGCTTCAGAAATTAAAAAAATGGTCCGTTTTCAAATGTTGCGTCTTTGAACTACAATTCACATTTGCACATGGAAAATCACTTTTAAAGATAAAATTAGATGTTTAAAGTGATTTTCATGCGTCCAGGGGCCTTAAACACAAGATTTTTGGAATGGGTAAAAGTGAATGAAAATGGCCAATTTACTCACTCTGCGGCCTTAAAAAGGGTTTCTCCTCCACGGGAAGTGAATAAAATAACATTTGGAGGCCTTTATTGTTCAATCAAAAACGCCTGTTTTTTGGTGAAAGAGATAACCACTCCCCCTTACGACATGCTTCAGAAACGACAAAAATGGTCCATTTTCAAATGTTGCGTCTTTGAACTACAATTCACATTTGTACAAGGAAAATCACTTTTGAAGATAAAATGAGATGTTTAAAGTGATTTTCATGCTTCCAGGGGCCCTAAACACAAGATTTGAGAAATGGGTAAAAGTGAATGAAAATGGCCAATTAACTCACTGTGCGGCCTTAAAAAGTGTTTCTCCTCCACGGGAAGTGAATAAAATAACATTTGGAGGCCTTTATTGTTCAAGCGAAAATGCCTGATTTTTGATGAAAAAGATAACCACCCCCCTTACGACATGCTTCAGAAACTAAAAAAACTGGTCCGTTTTCAAATGTTGCGTCTTTGAGCTACAATTCACATTTGTACGTGGAAAATCACTTTTAAAGATAAAATGAGATGTTTAAAGTGGTTTTCATGCGTCCAGGGGCCTTAAACACAAGATTTTTGGAATGGGTAAAAGTGAATGAAAATGGCCAATTTACTCACTCTGCGGCCTTAGAAAGGATTTCTCCTCCACGGGAAGTGAATAAAATAACATTTGGAGGCCTTTATTGTTCAATCAAAAACGCCTGTTTTTTGGTGAAAGAGATAACCACTCCCCCTTACGACATGCTTCAGAAACGACAAAAATGGTCCATTTTCAAATGTTGCGTCTTTGAACTACAATTCACATTTGTACAAGGAAAATCACTTTTGAAGATAAAATGAGATGTTTAAAGTGATTTTCATGCTTCCAGGGGCCCTAAACACAAGATTTGAGAAATGGGTAAAAGTGAATGAAAATGGCCAATTTACTCACTCTGTGGCCTTAAAAAGTGTTTCTCCTCCACGGGAAGTGAATTAAATACCATTTGGAGGCCTTTATTGTTCAAGCGAAAACGCCTGATTTTTGATGAAAGAGATAACCACCCCCCTTACGACATGCTTCAGAAACTAAAAAAATGGTCCGTTTTCAAATGTTGCATCTTTGAACTACAATTCACATTTGTACATGTAAAATCACTTTTAAAGATAAAATGAGATGTTTAAAGTGATTTTCATGCTTCCAGGGGCCTTAAACACAAGATTTGTGGAATGGTAAAAGTGAATGAAAATGGCCAATTTACTCATTCTGAGGCCTTAACAAGTATTTCTCCACCCCAGAAAGTGAATAAAATAACATTTGGAGGCCTTTATTGCTCAATCAAAAACGCCTGTTTTTTGGTGAAAGAGATAACCACCCCCCCTTACGACATGCTTCAGAAACTAAAAAAATGGTCCGTTTTCAAATGTTGCATCTTTGAACTACAATTCACATTTGTACTTGGAAAATCACTTTTAAAGATAAAATGAGATGTTTAAAGTGATTTTCAAGCTTCCAGGGGCCCTAAACACAAGATTTGAGAAATGGGTAAAAGTGAATGAAAATGGCCAATTTACTCACTCTGTGGCCTTAAAAAGTGTTTCTCCTCCACGGGCAGTGAATTAAATAACATTTGGAGGCCTTTATTGTTCAAGCGAAAACGCCTGATTTTTGATGAAAGAGATAACCACCCCCCCTTACGACATGCTTCAGAAACTAAAAAAATGGTCCGTTTTCAAATGTTGCATCTTTGAACTACAATTCACATTTGTACATGGAAAATCACTTTTAAAGATAAAATGAGATGTTTAAAGTGATTTTCATGCTTCCAGGGGCCTTAAACACAAGATTTGTGGAATGGTAAAAGTGAATGAAAATGGCCAATTTACTCATTCTGAGGCCTTAACAAGTATTTCTCCACCCCAGAAAGTGAATAAAATAACATTTGGAGGCCTTTATTGCTCAATCAAAAACGCCTGTTTTTTGGTGAAAGAGATAACCACCCCCCCTTACGACATGCTTCAGAAACTAAAAAAATGGTCCTTTTTCAAATGTTGCATCTTTGAACTACAATTCACATTTGTACTTGGAAAATCACTTTTAAAGATAAAATGAGATGTTTAAAGTGATTTTCAAGCTTCCAGGGGCCCTAAACACAAGATTTGAGAAATGGGTAAAAGTGAATGAAAATGGCCAATTTACTCACTCTGTGGCCTTAAAAAGTGTTTCTCCTCCACGGGCAGTGAATTAAATACCATTTGGAGGCCTTTATTGTTCAAGCGAAAACGCCTGATTTTTGATGAAAGAGATAACCACCCCCCCTTACGACATGCTTCAGAAACTAAAAAAATGGTCCGTTTTCAAATGTTGCATCTTTGAACTACAATTCACATTTGTACATGGAAAATCACTTTTAAAGATAAAATGAGATGTTTAAAGTGATTTTCATGCGTCCAGGGGCCTTAAACACAAGATTTTTGGAATGGGTAAAAGTGAATGAAAATGGCCAATTAACTCACTCTGCGGCCTTAAAAAGTGTTTCTCCTCCACGGGAAGTGAATAAAATAACATTTGGAGGCCTTTATTGTTCAAGCGAAAATGCCTGATTTTTGATGAAAAAGATAACCACCCCCCTTACGACATGCTTCAGAAACTAAAAAAACTGGTCCGTTTTCAAATGTTGCGTCTTTGAGATACAATTCACATTTGTACGTGGAAAATCACTTTTAAAGATAAAATGAGATGTTTCAAGTTATTTTCATGCTTCCAGGGGCCTTAAACACAAGATTTGTGGAATGGTAAAAGTGAATGAAAATGGCCAATTTACTCATTCTGAGGCCTTAACAAGTATTTCTCCACCCCGGAAAGTGAATAAAATAACATTTGGAGGCCTTTATTGTTCAATCAAAAACGCCTGTTTTTTGGTGAAAGAGATAACCACCCCCCCTTACGACATGCTTCAGAAACGACAAAAATGGTCCATTTTCAAATGTTGCGTCTTTGAACTAAAATTCACATTTGTGCAAGGAAAATCACTTTTGAAGATAAAATGAGATGTTTAAAGTGATTTTCATGCTTCCAGGTGCCCTAAACACAAGATTTGAGAAATGGGTAAAAGTGAATGAAAATGGCCAATTTACTCACTCTGTGGCCTTAAAAAGTGTTTCTCCTCCACGGGAAGTGAATTAAATACCATTTGGAGGCCTTTATTGTTCAAGCGAAAACGCCTGATTTTTGATGAAAGAGATAACCACCCCCCCTTACGACATGCTTCAGAAATTAAAAAAATGGTCCGTTTTCAAATGTTGCATCTTTGAACTACAATTAACATTGCACGTGGATAATCACTTTTAGAGATAAAATGAGATGTTTAAAGTGATTTTCATGCGTCCAGGGGCCTTAAACACAAGATTTTTGGAATGGGTAATCGTGAATGAAAATGGCCAATTTACTCACTCTGCGGCCTTAAAAAGTGTTTCTCCTCCACGGGACGTGAATTAAATAACATTTGGAGGCCTTTATTAATCAAGCGAAAACACCTGATTTTTGATGAAAGAGATAACCACCCCCCCTTACGACATGCTTCAGAAACAAAAAAAATGGTCCGTTTTCAAATGTTGCGTCTTTGAACTACAATTCACATTTGTACATGGAAAATCACTTTTAAAGATAAAATGAGATGTTTAAAGTGATTTTCATGGGTCCAAGGGCCTTAAACACAAGATTTTTGGAATGGGTAAAAGTGAATGAAAATGGCCAATTTACTCACTCTGCGGCCTTAAAAAGGGTTTCTCCTCCACGGGAAGTGAATAAAATAACATTTGGAGGCCTTTATTGTTCAATCAAAAACGCCTGTTTTTTGGTGAAAGAGATAACCACTCCCCCTTACGACATGCTTCAGAAACGACAAAAATGGTCCATTTTCAAATGTTGCGTCTTTGAACTACAATTCACATTTGTACAAGGAAAATCACTTTTGAAGATAAAATGAGATGTTTAAAGTGATTTTCATGCTTCCAGGGGCCCTAAACACAAGATTTGAGAAATGGGTAAAAGTGAATGAAAATGGCCAATTTACTCACTCTGTGGCCTTAAAAAGTGTTTCTCCTCCACGGGAAGTGAATTAAATACCATTTGGAGGCCTTTATTGTTCAAGCGAAAACGCCTGATTTTTGATGAAAGAGATAACCACCCCCCCTTACGACATGCTTCAGAAACTAAAAAAATGGTCCGTTTTCAAATGTTGCATCTTTGAACTACAATTCACATTTGTACATGTAAAATCACTTTTAAAGATAAAATGAGATGTTTAAAGTGATTTTCATGCTTCCAGGGACCTTAAACACAAGATTTGTGGAATGGTAAAAGTGAATGAAAATGGCCAATTTACTCATTCTGAGGCCTTAACAAGTATTTCTCCACCCCAGAAAGTGAATAAAATAACATTTGGAGGCCTTTATTGCTCAATCAAAAACGCCTGTTTTTTGGTGAAAGAGATAACCACCCCCCCTTACGACATGCTTCAGAAACTAAAAAAATGGTCCGTTTTCAAATGTTGCATCTTTGAACTACAATTCACATTTGTACTTGGAAAATCACTTTTAAAGATAAAATGAGATGTTTAAAGTGATTTTCAAGCTTCCAGGGGCCCTAAACACAAGATTTGAGAAATGGGTAAAAGTGAATGAAAATGGCCAATTTACTCACTCTGTGGCCTTAAAAAGTGTTTCTCCTCCACGGGCAGTGAATTAAATAACATTTGGAGGCCTTTATTGTTCAAGCGAAAACGCCTGATTTTTGATGAAAGAGATAACCACCCCCCCTTACGACATGCTTCAGAAACTAAAAAAATGGTCCGTTTTCAAATGTTGCATCTTTGAACTACAATTCACATTTGTACATGGAAAATCACTTTTAAAGATAAAATGAGATGTTTAAAGTGATTTTCATGCGTCCAGGGGCCTTAAACACAAGATTTTTGGAATGGGTAAAAGTGAATGAAAATGGCCAATTTACTCACTCTGTGGCCTTAAAAAGTGTTTCTCCTCCACGGGCAGTGAATTAAATAACATTTGGAGGCCTTTATTGTTCAAGCGAAAACGCCTGATTTTTGATGAAAGAGATAACCACCCCCCCTTACGACATGCTTCAGAAACTAAAAAAATGGTCCGTTTTCAAATGTTGCGTCTTTGAGATACAATTCACATTTGTACGTGGAAAATCACTTTTAAAGATAAAATGAGATGTTTCAAGTTATTTTCATGCTTCCAGGGGCCTTAAACACAAGATTTGTGGAATGGTAAAAGTGAATGAAAATGGCCAATTTACTCATTCTGAGGCCTTAACAAGTATTTCTCCACCCCGGAAAGTGAATAAAATAACATTTGGAGGCCTTTATTGTTCAATCAAAAACGCCTGTTTTTTGGTGAAAGAGATAACCACCCCCCCTTACGACATGCTTCTGAAACGACAAAAATGGTCCATTTTCAAATGTTGCGTCTTTGAACTAAAATTCACATTTGTGCAAGGAAAATCACTTTTGAAGATAAAATGAGATGTTTAAAGTGATTTTCATGCTTCCAGGGGCCCTAAACACAAGATTTGAGAAATGGGTAAAAGTGAATGAAAATGGCCAATTTACTCACTCTGTGGCCTTAAAAAGTGTTTCTCCTCCACGGGAAGTGAATTAAATACCATTTGGAGGCCTTTATTGTTCAAGCGAAAACGCCTGATTTTTGATGAAAGAGATAACCACCCCCCCTTACGACATGCTTCAGAAATCAGTAAAATGGTCCGTTTTCAAATGTTGCATCTTTGAACTACAATTAACATTGCACGTGGATAATCACTTTTAGAGATAAAATGAGATGTTTAAAGTGATTTTCATGCGTCCAGGGGCCTTAAACACAAGATTTTTGGAATGGGTAATCGTGAATGAAAATGGCCAATTTACTCACTCTGCGGCCTTAAAAAGTGTTTCTCCTCCACGGGAAGTGAATTAAATAACATTTGGAGGCCTTTATTAATCAAGCGAAAATACCTGATTTTTGATGAAAGAGATAACCACCCCCCCTTACGACATGCTTCAGAAACAAAAAAAATGGTCCGTTTTCAAATGTTGCGTCTTTGAACTACAATTCACATTTGTACATGGAAAATCACTTTTAAAGATAAAATGAGATGTTTAAAGTGATTTTCATGGGTCCAGGGGCCTTAAACACAAGATTTTTGGAATGGGTAAAAGTGAATGAAAATGGCCAATTTACTCACTCTGCGGCCTTAACAAGTATTTCGCCACCCCGGAAAGTGAATAAAATAACATTTGGAGGCCTTTATTGCTCAATCAAAAACGCCTGTTTTTTGGTGAAAGAGATAACCACCCCCCCTTACGACATGCTTCAGAAACGACAAAAATGGTCCATTGTCAAATGTTGCGTCTTTGAACTACAATTCACATTTGTACAAGGAAAATCTCTTTTGAAGATAAAATGAGATGTTTAAAGGGATTTTCATGCTTCCAGGGGCCCTAAACACAAGATTTAAGAAATGGGTAAAAGTGAATGAAAATGGCCAATTTACTCACTCTGAGGCCTTAAAAAGTGTTTCTCCTCCACGGGAAGTGAATAAAATAACATTTGGAGGCCTTTATTGTTCAAGCAAAAACGCCTGATTTTTGATGAAAGAGATAACCACACCCCCTTACGAAATGCTTCAGAAACTAAAAAAATGGTCCGTTTTCAAATATTGCGTCTTTGAACTACAATTCACATTTGTACGTGGAAAATCACTTTTAAAGATAAAATGAGATGTTTAAAGTGATTTTCATGCGTCCAGGGGCCTTAAACACAAGATTTTTGGAATGGGTAAAAGTGAATGAAAATGCCCAATTTACTCACTCTGCGGCCTTAAAAAGTGTTTCTCCTCCACGGGAAGAGAATAAAATAACATTTGGAGGCCTTTATTGTTCAATCAAAAAAGTACGTTTTTTGGTGAAAGAGATAACCACCCCCCTTACGACATGCTTCAGAAACGAAAAAAATGGTCCATTTTCAAATGTTGCATCTTTGAACTACAATTCACATTTGTAAGTGGAAAATCACTTTTAAAGATTAAATGAGATGTTTCAAGTGATTTTCGTGCTTCCAGGGGCCTTAAACCCAAGATTTGTGGAATGGTAAAAGTGAATGAAAATGGCCAATTTACTCATTCGGAGGCCTTAAAAAGTGTTTCTCCACCCCAGAAAGTGAATTAAATAACATTTGGAGGCCTTTATTGTTCAATCAAAAACACCCGATTTTTGATGAAAGAGATAACCACCCCCCCTTACGACATGCTTCAGAAACAAAAAAAAGGGGTCCATTTTCAAATGTTGCCTCTTTGAACTACAATTCACATTTGTACTTGGAAAATCACTTTTAAAGATAAAATGAGATGTTTAAAGTGATTTTCAAGCTTCCAGGGGCCCTAAACACAAGATTTGAGAAATGGGTAAAAGTGAATGAAAATGGCCAATTTACTCATTCTGAGGCCTTAACAAGTATTTCTCCACCCCGGAAAGTGAAACAAATAACATTTGGAGGCCTTTATTGTTCAATCAAAAACGCCTGTTTTTTGGTGAAAGAGATAACCACCCCCCCTTACGACATGCTTCAGAAACTAAAAAAATGGTCCGTTTTCAAATGTTGCATCTTTGAACTACAATTCACATTTGTACATGTAAAATCACTTTTAAAGATAAAATGAGATGTTTAAAGTGATTTTCATGCGTCCAGGGGCCTTAAACACAAGATTTTTGGAATGGGTAAAAGTGAATGAAAATGGCCAATTAACTCACTGTGCGGCCTTAAAAAGTGTTTCTCCTCCACGGGAAGTGAATAAAATAACATTTGGAGGCCTTTATTGTTCAAGCGAAAATGCCTGATTTTTGATGAAAAAGATAACCACCCCCCTTACGACATGCTTCAGAAACTAAAAAAACTGGTCCGTTTTCAAATGTTGCGTCTTTGAGCTACAATTCACATTTGTACGTGGAAAATCACTTTTAAAGATAAAATGAGATGTTTCAAGTTATTTTCATGCTTCTAGGGGCCTTAAACACAAGATTTGTGGAATGGTAAAAGTGAATGAAAATGGCCAATTTACTCATTCTGAGGCCTTAACAAGTATTTCTCCACCCCAGAAAGTGAATAAAATAACATTTGGAGGCCTTTATTGCTCAATCAAAAACGCCTGTTTTTTGGTGAAAGAGATAACCACCCCCCCTTACGACATGCTTCAGAAACTAAAAAAATGGTCCGTTTTCAAATGTTGCATCTTTGAACTACAATTCACATTTGTACTTGGAAAATCACTTTTAAAGATAAAATGAGATGTTTAAAGTGATTTTCAAGCTTCCAGGGGCCCTAAACACAAGATTTGAGAAATGGGTAAAAGTGAATGAAAATGGCCAATTTACTCACTCTGTGGCCTTAAAAAGTGTTTCTCCTCCACGGGCAGTGAATTAAATAACATTTGGAGGCCTTTATTGTTCAAGCGAAAACGCCTGATTTTTGATGAAAGAGATAACCACCCCCCCTTACGACATGCTTCAGAAACTAAAAAAATGGTCCGTTTTCAAATGTTGCATCTTTGAACTACAATTCACATTTGTACATGGAAAATCACTTTTAAAGATAAAATGAGATGTTTAAAGTGATTTTCATGCGTCCAGGGGCCTTAAACACAAGATTTTTGGAATGGGTAAAAGTGAATGAAAATGGCCAATTAACTCACTCTGCGGCCTTAAAAAGTGTTTCTTCTCCACGGGAAGTGAATAAAATAACATTTGGAGGCCTTTATTGTTCAAGCGAAAATGCCTGATTTTTGATGAAAAAGATAACCACCCCCCTTACGACATGCTTCAGAAACTAAAAAAACTGGTCCGTTTTCAAATGTTGCGTCTTTGAGATACAATTCACATTTGTACGTGGAAAATCACTTTTAAAGATAAAATGAGATGTTTCAAGTTATTTTCATGCTTCCAGGGGCCTTAAACACAAGATTTGTGGAATGGTAAAAGTGAATGAAAATGGCCAATTTACTCATTCTGAGGCCTTAACAAGTATTTCTCCACCCTGGAAAGTGAATAAAATAACATTTGTAGGCCTTTATTGCTCAATCAAAAACGCCTGTTTTTTGGTGAAAGAGATAACCACCCCCCTTACGACATGCTTCAGAAACAAAAAAAGGGGTCCATTTTCAAATGTTGCCTCTTTGAACTACAATTCACATTCGTACTTGGAAAATCACTTTTAAAGATAAAATGAGATGTTTAAAGTGATTTTCAAGCTTCCAGGAGCCCTAAACACAAGATTTGAGAAATGGGTAAAAGTGAATGAAAATGGCCAATTTACTCATTCTGAGGCCTTAACAAGTATTTCTCCACCCCGGAAAGTGAATAAAATAACATTTGGAGGCCTTTATTGCTCAATCAAAAACGCCTGTTTTTTGGTGAAAGAGATAATCACCCCCTCTTACGACATGCTTCAGAAACAAAAAAAAGGGGTCCATTTTCAAATGTTGCCTCTTTGAACTACAATTCACATTTGTACTTGGAAAATCACTTTTAAAGATAAAATGAGATGTTTAAAGTGATTTTCAAGCTTCCAGGAGCCCTAAACACAAGATTTGAGAAATGGGTAAAAGTGAATGAAAATGGCCAATTTACTCATTCTGAGGCCTTAACAAGTATTTCTCCACCCCGGAAAGTGAATAAAATAACATTTGGAGGCCTTTATTGCTCAATCAAAAACGCCTGTTTTTTGGTGAAAGAGATAACCACCCCCCCTTACGACATGCTACAGAAATTAAAAAAATGGTCCGTTTTCAAATGTTGCATCTTTGAACTACAATTAACATTGCACGTGGATAATCACTTTTAGAGATAAAATGAGATGTTTAAAGTGATTTTCATGCGTCCAGGGGCCTTAAACACAAGATTTTTGGAATGGGTAATCGTGAATGAAAATGGCCAATTTACTCACTCTGCGGCCTTAAAAAGTGTTTCTCCTCCACGGGAAGTGAATTAAATAACATTTGGAGGCCTTTATTAATCAAGCGAAAACACCTGATTTTTGATGAAAGAGATAACCACCCCCCCTTACGACATGCTTCAGAAACAAAAAAAATGGTCCGTTTTCAAATGTTGCGTCTTTGAACTACAATTCACATTTGTACATGGAAAATCACTTTTAAAGATAAAATGAGATGTTTAAAGTGATTTTCATGGGTCCAGGGGCCTTAAACACAAGATTTTTGGAATGGGTAAAAGTGAATGAAAATGGCCAATTTACTCACTCTGCGGCCTTAAAAAGGGTTTCTCCTCCACGGGAAGTGAATAAAATAACATTTGGAGGCCTTTATTGTTCAATCAAAAACGCCTGTTTTTTGGTGAAAGAGATAACCACTCCCCCTTACGACATGCTTCAGAAACGACAAAAATGGTCCATTTTCAAATGTTGCGTCTTTGAACTACAATTCACATTTGTACAAGGAAAATCACTTTTGAAGATAAAATGAGATGTTTAAAGTGATTTTCATGCTTCCAGGGGCCCTAAACACAAGATTTGAGAAATGGGTAAAAGTGAATGAAAATGGCCAATTTACTCACTCTGAGGCCTTAAAAAGTGTTTCTCCTCCACGGGAAGTGAATTAAATACCATTTGGAGGCCTTTATTGTTCAAGTGAAAACGCCTGATTTTTGATGAAAGAGATAACCCCCCCTTACGAGATGCTTCAGAAACTAAAAAAATGGTCCGTTTTCAAATGTTGCATCTTTGAACTACAATTCACATTTGTACATGGAAAATCACTTTTAAAGATAAAATGAGATGTTTAAAGTGATTTTCATGGGTCCAGGGGCCTTAAACACAAGATTTTTGGAATGGGTAAAAGTGAATGAAAATGGCCAATTTACTCACTCTGCGGCCTTAAAAAGGGTTTCTCCTCCACGGGAAGTGAATAAAATAACATTTGGAGGCCTTTATTGTTCAATCAAAAACGCCTGTTTTTTGGTGAAAGAGATAACCACTCCCCCTTACGACATGCTTCAGAAACGACAAAAATGGTCCATTTTCAAATGTTGCGTCTTTGAACTACAATTCACATTTGTACAAGGAAAATCACTTTTGAAGATAAAATGAGATGTTTAAAGTGATTTTCATGCTTCCAGGGGCCCTAAACACAAGATTTGAGAAATGGGTAAAAGTGAATGAAAATGGCCAATTTACTCATTCTGAGGCCTTAACAAGTATTTCGCCACCCCGGAAAGTGAATAAAATAACATTTGGAGGCCTTTATTGCTCAATCAAAAACGCCTGTTTTTTGGTGAAAGAGATAACCACCCCCCCTTACGACATGCTTCAGAAACGACAAAAATGGTCCATTGTCAAATGTTGCGTCTTTGAACTACAATTCACATTTGTACAAGGAAAATCTCTTTTGAAGATAAAATGAGATGTTTAAAGGGATTTTCATGCTTCCAGGGGCCCTAAACACAAGATTTAAGAAATGGGTAAAAGTGAATGAAAATGGCCAATTTACTCACTCTGAGGCCTTAAAAAGTGTTTCTCCTCCACGGGAAGTGAATAAAATAACATTTGGAGGCCTTTATTGTTCAAGCAAAAACGCCTGATTTTTGATGAAAGAGATAACCACACCCCCTTACGAAATGCTTCAGAAACTAAAAAAATGGTCCGTTTTCAAATATTGCGTCTTTGAACTACAATTCACATTTGTACGTGGAAAATCACTTTTAAAGATAAAATGAGATGTTTAAAGTGATTTTCATGCGTCCAGGGGCCTTAAACACAAGATTTTTGGAATGGGTAAAAGTGAATGAAAATGCCCAATTTACTCACTCTGCGGCCTTAAAAAGTGTTTCTCCTCCACGGGAAGAGAATAAAATAACATTTGGAGGCCTTTATTGTTCAATCAAAAAAGTACGTTTTTTGGTGAAAGAGATAACCACCCCCCTTACGACATGCTTCAGAAACGAAAAAAATGGTCCATTTTCAAATGTTGCATCTTTGAACTACAATTCACATTTGTAAGTGGAAAATCACTTTTAAAGATTAAATGAGATGTTTCAAGTGATTTTCGTGCTTCCAGGGGCCTTAAACCCAAGATTTGTGGAATGGTAAAAGTGAATGAAAATGGCCAATTTACTCATTCGGAGGCCTTAAAAAGTGTTTCTCCACCCCAGAAAGTGAATTAAATAACATTTGGAGGCCTTTATTGTTCAATCAAAAACACCCGATTTTTGATGAAAGAGATAACCACCCCCCCTTACGACATGCTTCAGAAACAAAAAAAAGGGGTCCATTTTCAAATGTTGCCTCTTTGAACTACAATTCACATTTGTACTTGGAAAATCACTTTTAAAGATAAAATGAGATGTTTAAAGTGATTTTCAAGCTTCCAGGGGCCCTAAACACAAGATTTGAGAAATGGGTAAAAGTGAATGAAAATGGCCAATTTACTCATTCTGAGGCCTTAACAAGTATTTCTCCACCCCGGAAAGTGAAACAAATAACATTTGGAGGCCTTTATTGTTCAATCAAAAACGCCTGTTTTTTGGTGAAAGAGATAACCACCCCCCCTTACGACATGCTTCAGAAACTAAAAAAATGGTCCGTTTTCAAATGTTGCATCTTTGAACTACAATTCACATTTGTACATGTAAAATCACTTTTAAAGATAAAATGAGATGTTTAAAGTGATTTTCATGCGTCCAGGGGCCTTAAACACAAGATTTTTGGAATGGGTAAAAGTGAATGAAAATGGCCAATTAACTCACTGTGCGGCCTTAAAAAGTGTTTCTCCTCCACGGGAAGTGAATAAAATAACATTTGGAGGCCTTTATTGTTCAAGCGAAAATGCCTGATTTTTGATGAAAAAGATAACCACCCCCCTTACGACATGCTTCAGAAACTAAAAAAACTGGTCCGTTTTCAAATGTTGCGTCTTTGAGCTACAATTCACATTTGTACGTGGAAAATCACTTTTAAAGATAAAATGAGATGTTTCAAGTTATTTTCATGCTTCTAGGGGCCTTAAACACAAGATTTGTGGAATGGTAAAAGTGAATGAAAATGGCCAATTTACTCATTCTGAGGCCTTAACAAGTATTTCTCCACCCCAGAAAGTGAATAAAATAACATTTGGAGGCCTTTATTGCTCAATCAAAAACGCCTGTTTTTTGGTGAAAGAGATAACCACCCCCCCTTACGACATGCTTCAGAAACTAAAAAAATGGTCCGTTTTCAAATGTTGCATCTTTGAACTACAATTCACATTTGTACTTGGAAAATCACTTTTAAAGATAAAATGAGATGTTTAAAGTGATTTTCAAGCTTCCAGGGGCCCTAAACACAAGATTTGAGAAATGGGTAAAAGTGAATGAAAATGGCCAATTTACTCACTCTGTGGCCTTAAAAAGTGTTTCTCCTCCACGGGCAGTGAATTAAATAACATTTGGAGGCCTTTATTGTTCAAGCGAAAACGCCTGATTTTTGATGAAAGAGATAACCACCCCCCCTTACGACATGCTTCAGAAACTAAAAAAATGGTCCGTTTTCAAATGTTGCATCTTTGAACTACAATTCACATTTGTACATGGAAAATCACTTTTAAAGATAAAATGAGATGTTTAAAGTGATTTTCATGCGTCCAGGGGCCTTAAACACAAGATTTTTGGAATGGGTAAAAGTGAATGAAAATGGCCAATTAACTCACTCTGCGGCCTTAAAAAGTGTTTCTTCTCCACGGGAAGTGAATAAAATAACATTTGGAGGCCTTTATTGTTCAAGCGAAAATGCCTGATTTTTGATGAAAAAGATAACCACCCCCCTTACGACATGCTTCAGAAACTAAAAAAACTGGTCCGTTTTCAAATGTTGCGTCTTTGAGATACAATTCACATTTGTACGTGGAAAATCACTTTTAAAGATAAAATGAGATGTTTCAAGTTATTTTCATGCTTCCAGGGGCCTTAAACACAAGATTTGTGGAATGGTAAAAGTGAATGAAAATGGCCAATTTACTCATTCTGAGGCCTTAACAAGTATTTCTCCACCCTGGAAAGTGAATAAAATAACATTTGTAGGCCTTTATTGCTCAATCAAAAACGCCTGTTTTTTGGTGAAAGAGATAACCACCCCCCTTACGACATGCTTCAGAAACAAAAAAAGGGGTCCATTTTCAAATGTTGCCTCTTTGAACTACAATTCACATTCGTACTTGGAAAATCACTTTTAAAGATAAAATGAGATGTTTAAAGTGATTTTCAAGCTTCCAGGAGCCCTAAACACAAGATTTGAGAAATGGGTAAAAGTGAATGAAAATGGCCAATTTACTCATTCTGAGGCCTTAACAAGTATTTCTCCACCCCGGAAAGTGAATAAAATAACATTTGGAGGCCTTTATTGCTCAATCAAAAACGCCTGTTTTTTGGTGAAAGAGATAATCACCCCCCCTTACGACATGCTTCAGAAACAAAAAAAAGGGGTCCATTTTCAAATGTTGCCTCTTTGAACTACAATTCACATTTGTACTTGGAAAATCACTTTTAAAGATAAAATGAGATGTTTAAAGTGATTTTCAAGCTTCCAGGAGCCCTAAACACAAGATTTGAGAAATGGGTAAAAGTGAATGAAAATGGCCAATTTACTCATTCTGAGGCCTTAACAAGTATTTCTCCACCCCGGAAAGTGAATAAAATAACATTTGGAGGCCTTTATTGCTCAATCAAAAACGCCTGTTTTTTGGTGAAAGAGATAACCACCCCCCCTTACGACATGCTACAGAAATTAAAAAAATGGTCCGTTTTCAAATGTTGCATCTTTGAACTACAATTAACATTGCACGTGGATAATCACTTTTAGAGATAAAATGAGATGTTTAAAGTGATTTTCATGCGTCCAGGGGCCTTAAACACAAGATTTTTGGAATGGGTAATCGTGAATGAAAATGGCCAATTTACTCACTCTGCGGCCTTAAAAAGTGTTTCTCCTCCACGGGAAGTGAATTAAATAACATTTGGAGGCCTTTATTAATCAAGCGAAAACACCTGATTTTTGATGAAAGAGATAACCACCCCCCCTTACGACATGCTTCAGAAACAAAAAAAATGGTCCGTTTTCAAATGTTGCGTCTTTGAACTACAATTCACATTTGTACATGGAAAATCACTTTTAAAGATAAAATGAGATGTTTAAAGTGATTTTCATGGGTCCAGGGGCCTTAAACACAAGATTTTTGGAATGGGTAAAAGTGAATGAAAATGGCCAATTTACTCACTCTGCGGCCTTAAAAAGGGTTTCTCCTCCACGGGAAGTGAATAAAATAACATTTGGAGGCCTTTATTGTTCAATCAAAAACGCCTGTTTTTTGGTGAAAGAGATAACCACTCCCCCTTACGACATGCTTCAGAAACGACAAAAATGGTCCATTTTCAAATGTTGCGTCTTTGAACTACAATTCACATTTGTACAAGGAAAATCACTTTTGAAGATAAAATGAGATGTTTAAAGTGATTTTCATGCTTCCAGGGGCCCTAAACACAAGATTTGAGAAATGGGTAAAAGTGAATGAAAATGGCCAATTTACTCACTCTGAGGCCTTAAAAAGTGTTTCTCCTCCACGGGAAGTGAATTAAATACCATTTGGAGGCCTTTATTGTTCAAGTGAAAACGCCTGATTTTTGATGAAAGAGATAACCACCCCCCCTTACGAGATGCTTCAGAAACTAAAAAAATGGTCCGTTTTCAAATGTTGCATCTTTGAACTACAATTCACATTTGTACATGGAAAATCACTTTTAAAGATAAAATGAGATGTTTAAAGTGATTTTCATGGGTCCAGGGGCCTTAAACACAAGATTTTTGGAATGGGTAAAAGTGAATGAAAATGGCCAATTTACTCACTCTGCGGCCTTAAAAAGGGTTTCTCCTCCACGGGAAGTGAATAAAATAACATTTGGAGGCCTTTATTGTTCAATCAAAAACGCCTGTTTTTTGGTGAAAGAGATAACCACTCCCCCTTACGACATGCTTCAGAAACGACAAAAATGGTCCATTTTCAAATGTTGCGTCTTTGAACTACAATTCACATTTGTACAAGGAAAATCACTTTTGAAGATAAAATGAGATGTTTAAAGTGATTTTCATGCTTCCAGGGGCCCTAAACACAAGATTTGAGAAATGGGTAAAAGTGAATGAAAATGGCCAATTTACTCATTCTGAGGCCTTAACAAGTATTTCGCCACCCCGGAAAGTGAATAAAATAACATTTGGAGGCCTTTATTGCTCAATCAAAAACGCCTTTTTTTTGGTGAAAGAGATAACCACCCCCCCTTACGACATGCTTCAGAAACGACAAAAATGGTCCATTGTCAAATGTTGCGTCTTTGAACTACAATTCACATTTGTACAAGGAAAATCTCTTTTGAAGATAAAATGAGATGTTTAAAGGGATTTTCATGCTTCCAGGGGCCCTAAACACAAGATTTAAGAAATGGGTAAAAGTGAATGAAAATGGCCAATTTACTCACTCTGAGGCCTTAAAAAGTGTTTCTCCTCCACGGGAAGTGAATAAAATAACATTTGGAGGCCTTTATTGTTCAAGCAAAAACGCCTGATTTTTGATGAAAGAGATAACCACACCCCCTTACGAAATGCTTCAGAAACTAAAAAAATGGTCCGTTTTCAAATATTGCGTCTTTGAACTACAATTCACATTTGTACGTGGAAAATCACTTTTAAAGATAAAATGAGATGTTTAAAGTGATTTTCATGCGTCCAGGGGCCTTAAACACAAGATTTTTGGAATGGGTAAAAGTGAATGAAAATGCCCAATTTACTCACTCTGCGGCCTTAAAAAGTGTTTCTCCTCCACGGGAAGAGAATAAAATAACATTTGGAGGCCTTTATTGTTCAATCAAAAAAGTACGTTTTTTGGTGAAAGAGATAACCACCCCCCTTACGACATGCTTCAGAAACGAAAAAAATGGTCCATTTTCAAATGTTGCATCTTTGAACTACAATTCACATTTGTAAGTGGAAAATCACTTTTAAAGATTAAATGAGATGTTTCAAGTGATTTTCGTGCTTCCAGGGGCCTTAAACCCAAGATTTGTGGAATGGTAAAAGTGAATGAAAATGGCCAATTTACTCATTCGGAGGCCTTAAAAAGTGTTTCTCCACCCCAGAAAGTGAATTAAATAACATTTGGAGGCCTTTATTGTTCAATCAAAAACACCCGATTTTTGATGAAAGAGATAACCACCCCCCCTTACGACATGCTTCAGAAACAAAAAAAAGGGGTCCATTTTCAAATGTTGCCTCTTTGAACTACAATTCACATTTGTACTTGGAAAATCACTTTTAAAGATAAAATGAGATGTTTAAAGTGATTTTCAAGCTTCCAGGGGCCCTAAACACAAGATTTGAGAAATGGGTAAAAGTGAATGAAAATGGCCAATTTACTCATTCTGAGGCCTTAACAAGTATTTCTCCACCCCGGAAAGTGAATAAAATAACATTTGGAGGCCTTTATTGTTCAATCAAAAACGCCTGTTTTTTGGTGAAAGAGATAACCACCCCCCCTTCCGACATGCTTCAGAAACTAAAAAAATGGTCCGTTTTCAAATGTTGCATCTTTGAACTACAATTCACATTTGTACATGTAAAATCACTTTTAAAGATAAAATGAGATGTTTAAAGTGATTTTCATGCGTCCAGGGGCCTTAAACACAAGATTTTTGGAATGGGTAAAAGTGAATGAAAATGGCCAATTAACTCACTGTGCGGCCTTAAAAAGTGTTTCTCCTCCACGGGAAGTGAATAAAATAACATTTGGAGGCCTTTATTGTTCAAGCGAAAATGCCTGATTTTTGATGAAAAAGATAACCACCCCCCTTACGACATGCTTCAGAAACTAAAAAAACGGGTCCGTTTTCAAATGTTGCGTCTTTGAGCTACAATTCACATTTGTACGTGGAAAATCACTTTTAAAGATAAAATGAGATGTTTCAAGTTATTTTCATGCTTCTAGGGGCCTTAAACACAAGATTTGTGGAATGGTAAAAGTGAATGAAAATGGCCAATTTACTCATTCTGAGGCCTTAACAAGTATTTCTCCACCCCAGAAAGTGAATAAAATAACATTTGGAGGCCTTTATTGCTCAATCAAAAACGCCTGTTTTTTGGTGAAAGAGATAACCACCCCCCCTTACGACATGCTTCAGAAACTAAAAAAATGGTCTGTTTTCAAATGTTGCATCTTTGAACCACAATTCACATTTGTACTTGGAAAATCACTTTTAAAGATAAAATGAGATGTTTAAAGTGATTTTCAAGCTTCCAGGGGCCCTAAACACAAGATTTGAGAAATGGGTAAAAGTGAATGAAAATGGCCAATTTACTCACTCTGTGGCCTTAAAAAGTGTTTCTCCTCCACGGGCAGTGAATTAAATAACATTTGGAGGCCTTTATTGTTCAAGCGAAAACGCCTGATTTTTGATGAAAGAGATAACCACCCCCCCTTACGACATGCTTCAGAAACTAAAAAAATGGTCCGTTTTCAAATGTTGCATCTTTGAACTACAATTCACATTTGTACATGGAAAATCACTTTTAAAGATAAAATGAGATGTTTAAAGTGATTTTCATGCGTCCAGGGGCCTTAAACACAAGATTTTTGGAATGGGTAAAAGTGAATGAAAATGGCCAATTAACTCACTCTGCGGCCTTAAAAAGTGTTTCTTCTCCACGGGAAGTGAATAAAATAACATTTGGAGGCCTTTATTGTTCAAGCGAAAATGCCTGATTTTTGATGAAAAAGATAACCACCCCCCTTACGACATGCTTCAGAAACTAAAAAAACTGGTCCGTTTTCAAATGTTGCGTCTTTGAGATACAATTCACATTTGTACGTGGAAAATCACTTTTAAAGATAAAATGAGATGTTTCAAGTTATTTTCATGCTTCCAGGGGCCTTAAACACAAGATTTGTGGAATGGTAAAAGTGAATGAAAATGGCCAATTTACTCATTCTGAGGCCTTAACAAGTATTTCTCCACCCTGGAAAGTGAATAAAATAACATTTGTAGGCCTTTATTGCTCAATCAAAAACGCCTGTTTTTTGGTGAAAGAGATAACCACCCCCCTTACGACATGCTTCAGAAACAAAAAAAGGGGTCCATTTTCAAATGTTGCCTCTTTGAACTACAATTCACATTCGTACTTGGAAAATCACTTTTAAAGATAAAATGAGATGTTTAAAGTGATTTTCAAGCTTCCAGGAGCCCTAAACACAAGATTTGAGAAATGGGTAAAAGTGAATGAAAATGGCCAATTTACTCATTCTGAGGCCTTAACAAGTATTTCTCCACCCCGGAAAGTGAATAAAATAACATTTGGAGGCCTTTATTGCTCAATCAAAAACGCCTGTTTTTTGGTGAAAGAGATAATCACCCCCCCTTACGACATGCTTCAGAAACAAAAAAAAGGGGTCCATTTTCAAATGTTGCCTCTTTGAACTACAATTCACATTTGTACTTGGAAAATCACTTTTAAAGATAAAATGAGATGTTTAAAGTGATTTTCAAGCTTCCAGGAGCCCTAAACACAAGATTTGAGAAATGGGTAAAAGTGAATGAAAATGGCCAATTTACTCATTCTGAGGCCTTAACAAGTATTTCTCCACCCCGGAAAGTGAATAAAATAACATTTGGAGGCCTTTATTGCTCAATCAAAAACGCCTGTTTTTTGGTGAAAGAGATAACCACCCCCCCTTACAACATGCTACAGAAATTAAAAAAATGGTCCGTTTTCAAATGTTGCATCTTTGAACTACAATTAACATTGCACGTGGATAATCACTTTTAGAGATAAAATGAGATGTTTAAAGTGATTTTCATGCGTCCAGGGGCCTTAAACACAAGATTTTTGGAATGGGTAATCGTGAATGAAAATGGCCAATTTACTCACTCTGCGGCCTTAAAAAGTGTTTCTCCTCCACGGGAAGTGAATTAAATAACATTTGGAGGCCTTTATTAATCAAGCGAAAACACCTGATTTTTGATGAAAGAGATAACCACCCCCCCTTACGACATGCTTCAGAAACAAAAAAAATGGTCCGTTTTCAAATGTTGCGTCTTTGAACTACAATTCACATTTGTACATGGAAAATCACTTTTAAAGATAAAATGAGATGTTTAAAGTGATTTTCATGGGTCCAGGGGCCTTAAACACAAGATTTTTGGAATGGGTAAAAGTGAATGAAAATGGCCAATTTACTCACTCTGCGGCCTTAAAAAGGGTTTCTCCTCCACGGGATGTGAATAAAATAACATTTGGAGGCCTTTATTGTTCAATCAAAAACGCCTGTTTTTTGGTGAAAGAGATAACCACTCCCCCTTACGACATGCTTCAGAAACGACAAAAATGGTCCATTTTCAAATGTTGCGTCTTTGAACTACAATTCACATTTGTACAAGGAAAATCACTTTTGAAGATAAAATGAGATGTTTAAAGTGATTTTCATGCTTCCAGGGGCCCTAAACACAAGATTTGAGAAATGGGTAAAAGTGAATGAAAATGGCCAATTTACTCACTCTGAGGCCTTAAAAAGTGTTTCTCCTCCACGGGAAGTGAATTAAATACCATTTGGAGGCCTTTATTGTTCAAGTGAAAACGCCTGATTTTTGATGAAAGAGATAACCACCCCCCCTTACGAGATGCTTCAGAAACTAAAAAAATGGTCCGTTTTCAAATGTTGCATCTTTGAACTACAATTCACATTTGTACATGGAAAATCACTTTTAAAGATAAAATGAGATGTTTAAAGTGATTTTCATGCGTCCAGGGGCCTTAAACACAAGATTTTTGGAATGGGTAAAAGTGAATGAAAATGGCCAATTAATTCACTCTGCGGCCTTAAAAAGTGTTTCTCCTCCACAGGAAGTGAATAAAATAACATTTGGAGGCCTTTCTTGTTCAAGCGAAAACGCCTGATTTTTGATGAAAAAGATAACCACCCCCCTTACGACATGCTTCAGAAACTAAAAAAACTGGTCTGTTTTCAAATGTTGCGTCTTTGAACTACAATTCCCATTTGTACGTGGAAAATCACTTTTAAAGATAAAATGAGATGTTTAAAGGGATTTTCATGCGTCCAGGGGCCTTAAACACAAGATTTTTGGAATGGGTAAAAGTGAATGAAAATGCCCAATTTACTCACTCTGCGGCGTTAAAAAGTGTTTCTCCTCCACGGGAAGAGAATAAAATACCATTTGGAGGCCTTTATTGTTCAATCAAAAAAGTACGTTTTTTGGTGAAAGAGATAACCACCCCCTCTTACGACATGCTTCAGAAACGAAAAAAATGGTCCATTTTCAAATGTTGCGTCTTTGAACTACAATTCACATTTGTAAGTGGAAAATCACTTTTAAAGATGAAATCAGATGTTTCAAGTGATTTTCGTGCTTCCAGGGGCCTTAAACACAAGATTTGTGGAATGGTAAAAGTGAATGAAAATGGCCAATTTACTCATTCTGAGGCCTTAAAAAGTGTTTCTCCACCCCAGAAAGTGAATTAAATAACATTTGGAGGCCTTTATTGTTCAATCAAAAACACCCGATTTTTGATGAAAGAGATAACCACCCCCCCTTACGACATGCTTCAGAAACAAAAAAAATGGTCCATTTTCAAGTGTTGCGTCTTTGAACTAAAATTCACATTTGTACAAGGAAAATCACTTTTGAAGATAAAATGAGATGTTTAAAGTGATTTTCATGCTTCCAGGGGCCCTAAACACAAGATTTGAGAAATGGGTAAAAGTGAATGAAAATGGCCAATTTACTCACTCTGGGGCCTTAAAAAGTGTTTCTCCTCCACGGGAAGTGAATAAAATAACATTTGGAGGCCTTTATTGTTCAAGTGAAAACGCCTGATTTTTGATGAAAGAGATAACCACCCCCCTTTACGACATGCTTCCGAAACTAAAAAAATGGTTCATTTTCAAATGTGGTGTCTTTGAACTACAATTAACATTGTACGTGGATAATCACTTTTAGAGATAAAATGAGATGTTTAAAGTTATTTTCAAGCTTCCAGGGGCCCTAAACACAAGATTTGAGAAATGGGTAATCGTGAATGAAAATGGACAATTTACTCACTCTGCGGCCTTAAAAAGTGTTTCTCCTCCACGGGAAGTGAATTAAATACCATTTGGAGGCCTTTATTGCTCAATCAAAAACGCCTGTTTTTTGGTGAAAGAGATAACCACCCCCCCTTACGACATGCTTCAGAAACTAAAAAAATGGTCCGTTTTCAAATGTTGCATCTTTGAACTACAATTCACATTTGTACATGGAAAATCACTTTTAAAGATATAATGAGATGTTTAAAGTGATTTTCAAGCTTCCAGGGGCCCTAAACACAAGATTTTTTGAAATGGGTAAAAGTGAATGAAAATGGCCAATTAACTCACTCTGCGGCCTTAAAAAGTGTTTCTTCTCCACGGGAAGTGAATAAAATAACATTTGGAGGCCTTTATTGTTCAAGCGAAAATGCCTGATTTTTGATGAAAAAGATAACCACCCCCCTTACGACATGCTTCAGAAACTAAAAAAACTGGTCCGTTTTCAAATGTTGCGTCTTTGAGATACAATTCACATTTGTACGTGGAAAATCACTTTTAAAGATAAAATGAGATGTTTCAAGTTATTTTCATGCTTCCAGGGGCCTTAAAACACAAGATTTGTGGAATGGTAAAAGTGAATGAAAATGGCCAATTTACTCATTCTGAGGCCTTAACAAGTATTTCTCCACCCTGGAAAGTGAATAAAATAACATTTGTAGGCCTTTATTGCTCAATCAAAAACGCCTGTTTTTTGGTGAAAGAGATAACCACCCCCCTTACGACATGCTTCAGAAACAAAAAAAGGGGTCCATTTTCAAATGTTGCCTCTTTGAACTACAATTCACATTTGTACTTGGAAAATCACTTTTAAAGATAAAATGAGATGTTTAAAGTGATTTTCAAGCTTCCAGGAGCCCTAAACACAAGATTTGAGAAATGGGTAAAAGTGAATGAAAATGGCCAATTTACTCATTCTGAGGCCTTAACAAGTATTTCTCCACCCCGGAAAGTGAATAAAATAACATTTGGAGGCCTTTATTGCTCAATCAAAAACGCCTGTTTTTTGGTGAAAGAGATAATCACCCCCCCTTACGACATGCTTCAGAAACAAAAAAAAGGGGTCCATTTTCAAATGTTGCCTCTTTGAACTACAATTCACATTTGTGCAAGGAAAATCACTTTTGAAGATAAAATGAGATGTTTAAAGTGATTTTCATGCTTCCAGGGGCCCTAAACACAAGATTTGAGAAATGGGTAAAAGTGAATGAAAATGGCCAATTTACTCACTCTGTGGCCTTAAAAAGTGTTTCTCCTCCACGGGAAGTGAATTAAATAACATTTGGAGGCCTTTATTGTTCAAGCGAAAACGCCTGATTTTTGATGAAAGAGATAACCACCCCCCCTTACGACATGCTTCAGAAATTAAAAAAATGGTCCGTTTTCAAATGTTGCGTCTTTGAACTACAATTCACATTTGCACATGGAAAATCACTTTTAAAGATAAAATGAGATGTTTAAAGTGGTTTTCATGCGTCCAGGGGCCTTAAACACAAGATTTTTGGAATGGGTAAAAGTGAATGAAAATGGCCAATTTACTCACTCTGCGGCCTTAAAAAGGATTTCTCCTCCACGGGAAGTGAATAAAATAACATTTGGAGGCCTTTATTGTTCAATCAAAAACGCCTGTTTTTTGGTGAAAGAGATAACCACTCCCCTTACGACATGCTTCAGAAACGACAAAAATGGTCCATTTTCAAATGTTGCGTCTTTGAACTACAATTCACATTTGTACAAGGAAAATCACTTTTGAAGATAAAATGAGATGTTTAAAGTGATTTTCATGCTTCCAGGGGCCCTAAACACAAGATTTGAGAAATGGGTAAAAGTGAATGAAAATGGCCAATTTACTCACTCTGTGGCCTTAAAAAGTGTTTCTCCTCCACGGGAAGTGAATTAAATACCATTTGGAGGCCTTTATTGTTCAAGCGAAAACGCCTGATTTTTGATGAAAGAGATAACCACCCCCCCTTACGACATGCTTCAGAAACTAAAAAAATGGTCCGTTTTCAAATGTTGCATCTTTGAACTACAATTCACATTTGTACATGTAAAATCACTTTTAAAGATAAAATGAGATGTTTAAAGTGATTTTCATGCTTCCAGGGGCCTTAAACACAAGATTTGTGGAATGGTAAAAGTGAATGAAAATGGCCAATTTACTCATTCTGAGGCCTTAACAAGTATTTCTCCACCCCAGAAAGTGAATAAAATAACATTTGGAGGCCTTTATTGCTCAATCAAAAACGCCTGTTTTTTGGTGAAAGAGATAACCACCCCCCCTTACGACATGCTTCAGAAACTAAAAAAATGGTCCGTTTTCAAATGTTGCATCTTTGAACTACAATTCACATTTGTACTTGGAAAATCACTTTTAAAGATAAAATGAGATGTTTAAAGTGATTTTCAAGCTTCCAGGGGCCCTAAACACAAGATTTGAGAAATGGGTAAAAGTGAATGAAAATGGCCAATTTACTCACTCTGTGGCCTTAAAAAGTGTTTCTCCTCCACGGGCAGTGAATTAAATAACATTTGGAGGCCTTTATTGTTCAAGCGAAAACGCCTGATTTTTGATCAAAGAGATAACCACCCCCCCTTACGACATGCTTCAGAAACTAAAAAAATGGTCCGTTTTCAAATGTTGCATCTTTGAACTACAATTCACATTTGTACATGGAAAATCACTTTTAAAGATAAAATGAGATGTTTAAAGTGATTTTCATGCGTCCAGGGGCCTTAAACACAAGATTTTTGGAATGGGTAAAAGTGAATGAAAATGGCCAATTAACTCACTCTGCGGCCTTAAAAAGTGTTTCTCCTCCACGGGAAGTGAATAAAATAACATTTGGAGGCCTTTATTGTTCAAGCGAAAATGCCTGATTTTTGATGAAAAAGATAACCACCCCCCTTACGACATGCTTCAGAAACTAAAAAAACTGGTCCGTTTTCAAATGTTGCGTCTTTGAGATACAATTCACATTTGTACGTGGAAAATCACTTTTAAAGATAAAATGAGACGTTTCAAGTTATTTTCATGCTTCCAGGGGCCTTAAACACAAGATTTGTGGAATGGTAAAAGTGATTGAAAATGGCCAATTTACTCATTCTGAGGCCTTAACAAGTATTTCTCCACCCCGGAAAGTGAATAAAATAACATTTGGAGGCCTTTATTGTTCAATCAAAAACGCCTGTTTTTTGGTGAAAGAGATAACCACCCCCCCTTACGACATGCTTCAGAAACGACAAAAATGGTCCATTTTCAAATGTTGCGTCTTTGAACTAAAATTCACATTTGTGCAAGGAAAATCACTTTTGAAGATAAAATGAGATGTTTAAAGTGATTTTCATGCTTCCAGGGGCCCTAAACACAAGATTTGAGAAATGGGTAAAAGTGAATGAAAATGGCCAATTTACTCACTCTGTGGCCTTAAAAAGTGTTTCTCCTCCACGGGAAGTGAATTAAATAACATTTGGAGGCCTTTATTGTTCAAGCGAAAACGCCTGATTTTTGATGAAAGAGATAACCACCCCCCCTTACGACATGCTTCAGAAATTAAAAAAATGGTCCGTTTTCAAATGTTGCGTCTTTGAACTACAATTCACATTTGTACATGGAAAATCACTTTTAAAGATAAAATGAGATGTTTAAAGTGATTTTCATGCGTCCAGGGGCCTTAAACACAAGATTTTTGGAATGGGTAAAAGTGAATGAAAATGGCCAATTTACTCACTCTGCGGCCTTAAAAAGGGTTTCTCCTCCACGGGAAGTGAATAAAATAACATTTGGAGGCCTTTATTGTTCAATCAAAAACGCCTGTTTTTTGGTGAAAGAGATAACCACTCCCCCTTACGACATGCTTCAGAAACGACAAAAATGGTCCATTTTCAAATGTTGCGTCTTTGAACTACAATTCACATTTGTACAAGGAAAATCACTTTTGAAGATAAAATGAGATGTTTAAAGTGATTTTCATGCTTCCAGGGGCCCTAAACACAAGATTTGAGAAATGGGTAAAAGTGAATGAAAATGGCCAATTTACTCACTCTGTGGCCTTAAAAAGTGTTTCTCCTCCACGGGAAGTGAATTAAATACCATTTGGAGGCCTTTATTGTTCAAGCGAAAACGCCTGATTTTTGATGAAAGAGATAACCACCCCCCCTTACGACATGCTTCAGAAACTAAAAAAATGGTCCGTTTTCAAATGTTGCATCTTTGAACTACAATTCACATTTGTACATGTAAAATCACTTTTAAAGATAAAATGAGATGTTTAAAGTGATTTTCATGCTTCCAGGGGCCTTAAACACAAGATTTGTGGAATGGTAAAAGTGAATGAAAATGGCCAATTTACTCATTCTGAGGCCTTAACAAGTATTTCTCCACCCCGGAAAGTGAATAAAATAACATTTGGAGGCCTTTATTGTTCAATCAAAAACGCCTGTTTTTTGGTGAAAGAGATAACCACCCCCCTTACGACATGCTTCAGAAACGACAAAAATGGTCCATTTTCAAATGTTGCGTCTTTGAACTAAAATTCACATTTGTGCAAGGAAAATCACTTTTGAAGATAAAATGAGATGTTTAAAGTGATTTTCATGCTTCCAGGGGCCCTAAACACAAGATTTGAGAAATGGGTAAAAGTGAATGAAAATGGCCAATTTACTCACTCTGTGGCCTTAAAAAGTGTTTCTCCTCCACGGGAAGTGAATTAAATACCATTTGGAGGCCTTTATTGTTCAAGCGAAAACGCCTGATTTTTGATGAAAGAGATAACCACCCCCCCTTACGACATGCTTCAGAAATTAAAAAAATGGTCCGTTTTCAAATGTTGCATCTTTGAACTACAATTAACATTGCACGTGGATAATCACTTTTAGAGATAAAATGAGATGTTTAAAGTGATTTTCATGCGTCCAGGGGCCTTAAACACAAGATTTTTGGAATGGGTAATCGTGAATGAAAATGGCCAATTTACTCACTCTGCGGCCTTAAAAAGTGTTTCTCCTCCACGGGAAGTGAATTAAATAACATTTGGAGGCCTTTATTAATCAAGCGAAAACACCTGATTTTTGATGAAAGAGATAACCACCCCCCCTTACGACATGCTTCAGAAACAAAAAAAATGGTCCGTTTTCAAATGTTGCGTCTTTGAACTACAATTCACATTTGTACATGGAAAATCACTTTTAAAGATAAAATGAGATGTTTAAAGTGATTTTCATGGGTCCAGGGGCCTTAAACACAAGATTTTTGGAATGGGTAAAAGTGAATGAAAATGGCCAATTTACTCACTCTGCGGCCTTAAAAAGGGTTTCTCCTCCACGGGAAGTGAATAAAATAACATTTGGAGGCCTTTATTGTTCAATCAAAAACGCCTGTTTTTTGGTGAAAGAGATAACCACTCCCCCTTACGACATGCTTCAGAAACGACAAAAATGGTCCATTTTCAAATGTTGCGTCTTTGAACTACAATTCACATTTGTACAAGGAAAATCACTTTTGAAGATAAAATGAGATGTTTAAAGTGATTTTCATGCTTCCAGGGGCCCTAAACACAAGATTTGAGAAATGGGTAAAAGTGAATGAAAATGGCCAATTTACTCACTCTGAGGCCTTAAAAAGTGTTTCTCCTCCACGGGAAGTGAATTAAATACCATTTGGAGGCCTTTATTGTTCAAGTGAAAACGCCTGATTTTTGATGAAAGAGATAACCACCCCCCCTTACGAGATGCTTCAGAAACTAAAAAAATGGTCCGTTTTCAAATGTTGCATCTTTGAACTACAATTCACATTTGTACATGGAAAATCACTTTTAAAGATAAAATGAGATGTTTAAAGTGATTTTCATGCGTCCAGGGGCCTTAAACACAAGATTTTTGGAATGGGTAAAAGTGAATGAAAATGGCCAATTAATTCACTCTGCGGCCTTAAAAAGTGTTTCTCCTCCACAGGAAGTGAATAAAATAACATTTGGAGGCCTTTCTTGTTCAAGCGAAAACGCCTGATTTTTGATGAAAAAGATAACCACCCCCCTTACGACATGCTTCAGAAACTAAAAAAACTGGTCTGTTTTCAAATGTTGCGTCTTTGAACTACAATTCCCATTTGTACGTGGAAAATCACTTTTAAAGATAAAATGAGATGTTTAAAGGGATTTTCATGCGTCCAGGGGCCTTAAACACAAGATTTTTGGAATGGGTAAAAGTGAATGAAAATGCCCAATTTACTCACTCTGCGGCGTTAAAAAGTGTTTCTCCTCCACGGGAAGAGAATAAAATACCATTTGGAGGCCTTTATTGTTCAATCAAAAAAGTACGTTTTTTGGTGAAAGAGATAACCACCCCCTCTTACGACATGCTTCAGAAACGAAAAAAATGGTCCATTTTCAAATGTTGCGTCTTTGAACTACAATTCACATTTGTAAGTGGAAAATCACTTTTAAAGATGAAATCAGATGTTTCAAGTGATTTTCGTGCTTCCAGGGGCCTTAAACACAAGATTTGTGGAATGGTAAAAGTGAATGAAAATGGCCAATTTACTCATTCTGAGGCCTTAAAAAGTGTTTCTCCACCCCAGAAAGTGAATTAAATAACATTTGGAGGCCTTTATTGTTCAATCAAAAACACCCGATTTTTGATGAAAGAGATAACCACCCCCCCTTACGACATGCTTCAGAAACAAAAAAAATGGTCCATTTTCAAGTGTTGCGTCTTTGAACTAAAATTCACATTTGTACAAGGAAAATCACTTTTGAAGATAAAATGAGATGTTTAAAGTGATTTTCATGCTTCCAGGGGCCCTAAACACAAGATTTGAGAAATGGGTAAAAGTGAATGAAAATGGCCAATTTACTCACTCTGGGGCCTTAAAAAGTGTTTCTCCTCCACGGGAAGTGAATAAAATAACATTTGGAGGCCTTTATTGTTCAAGTGAAAACGCCTGATTTTTGATGAAAGAGATAACCACCCCCCTTTACGACATGCTTCTGAAACTAAAAAAATGGTTCATTTTCAAATGTGGTGTCTTTGAACTACAATTAACATTGTACGTGGATAATCACTTTTAGAGATAAAATGAGATGTTTAAAGTTATTTTCAAGCTTCCAGGGGCCCTAAACACAAGATTCGAGAAATGGGTAATCGTGAATGAAAATGGACAATTTACTCACTCTGCGGCCTTAAAAAGTGTTTCTCCTCCACGGGAAGTGAATTAAATACCATTTGGAGGCCTTTATTGCTCAATCAAAAACGCCTGTTTTTTGGTGAAAGAGATAACCACCCCCCCTTACGACATGCTTCAGAAACTAAAAAAATGGTCCGTTTTCAAATGTTGCATCTTTGAACTACAATTCACATTTGTACATGGAAAATCACTTTTAAAGATATAATGAGATGTTTAAAGTGATTTTCAAGCTTCCAGGGGCCCTAAACACAAGATTTTTTGAAATGGGTAAAAGTGAATGAAAATGGCCAATTAACTCACTCTGCGGCCTTAAAAAGTGTTTCTTCTCCACGGGAAGTGAATAAAATAACATTTGGAGGCCTTTATTGTTCAAGCGAAAATGCCTGATTTTTGATGAAAAAGATAACCACCCCCCTTACGACATGCTTCAGAAACTAAAAAAACTGGTCCGTTTTCAAATGTTGCGTCTTTGAGATACAATTCACATTTGTACGTGGAAAATCACTTTTAAAGATAAAATGAGATGTTTCAAGTTATTTTCATGCTTCCAGGGGCCTTAAAACACAAGATTTGTGGAATGGTAAAAGTGAATGAAAATGGCCAATTTACTCATTCTGAGGCCTTAACAAGTATTTCTCCACCCTGGAAAGTGAATAAAATAACATTTGTAGGCCTTTATTGCTCAATCAAAAACGCCTGTTTTTTGGTGAAAGAGATAACCACCCCCCTTACGACATGCTTCAGAAACAAAAAAAGGGGTCCATTTTCAAATGTTGCCTCTTTGAACTACAATTCACATTTGTACTTGGAAAATCACTTTTAAAGATAAAATGAGATGTTTAAAGTGATTTTCAAGCTTCCAGGAGCCCTAAACACAAGATTTGAGAAATGGGTAAAAGTGAATGAAAATGGCCAATTTACTCATTCTGAGGCCTTAACAAGTATTTCTCCACCCCGGAAAGTGAATAAAATAACATTTGGAGGCCTTTATTGCTCAATCAAAAACGCCTGTTTTTTGGTGAAAGAGATAATCACCCCCCCTTACGACATGCTTCAGAAACAAAAAAAAGGGGTCCATTTTCAAATGTTGCCTCTTTGAACTACAATTCACATTTGTGCAAGGAAAATCACTTTTGAAGATAAAATGAGATGTTTAAAGTGATTTTCATGCTTCCAGGGGCCCTAAACACAAGATTTGAGAAATGGGTAAAAGTGAATGAAAATGGCCAATTTACTCACTCTGTGGCCTTAAAAAGTGTTTCTCCTCCACGGGAAGTGAATTAAATAACATTTGGAGGCCTTTATTGTTCAAGCGAAAACGCCTGATTTTTGATGAAAGAGATAACCACCCCCCCTTACGACATGCTTCAGAAATTAAAAAAATGGTCCGTTTTCAAATGTTGCGTCTTTGAACTACAATTCACATTTGCACATGGAAAATCACTTTTAAAGATAAAATGAGATGTTTAAAGTGGTTTTCATGCGTCCAGGGGCCTTAAACACAAGATTTTTGGAATGGGTAAAAGTGAATGAAAATGGCCAATTTACTCACTCTGCGGCCTTAAAAAGGATTTCTCCTCCACGGGAAGTGAATAAAATAACATTTGGAGGCCTTTATTGTTCAATCAAAAACGCCTGTTTTTTGGCGAAAGAGATAACCACTCCCCCTTACGACATGCTTCAGAAACGACAAAAATGGTCCATTTTCAAATGTTGCGTCTTTGAACTACAATTCACATTTGTACAAGGAAAATCACTTTTGAAGATAAAATGAGATGTTTAAAGTGATTTTCATGCTTCCAGGGGCCCTAAACACAAGATTTGAGAAATGGGTAAAAGTGAATGAAAATGGCCAATTTACTCACTCTGTGGCCTTAAAAAGTGTTTCTCCTCCACGGGAAGTGAATTAAATACCATTTGGAGGCCTTTATTGTTCAAGCGAAAACGCCTGATTTTTGATGAAAGAGATAACCACCCCCCTTACGACATGCTTCAGAAACTAAAAAAATGGTCCGTTTTCAAATGTTGCATCTTTGAACTACAATTCACATTTGTACATGTAAAATCACTTTTAAAGATAAAATGAGATGTTTAAAGTGATTTTCATGCTTCCAGGGGCCTTAAACACAAGATTTGTGGAATGGTAAAAGTGAATGAAAATGGCCAATTTACTCATTCTGAGGCCTTAACAAGTATTTCTCCACCCCAGAAAGTGAATAAAATAACATTTGGAGGCCTTTATTGCTCAATCAAAAACGCCTGTTTTTTGGTGAAAGAGATAACCACCCCCCCTTACGACATGCTTCAGAAACTAAAAAAATGGTCCGTTTTCAAATGTTGCATCTTTGAACTACAATTCACATTTGTACTTGGAAAATCACTTTTAAAGATAAAATGAGATGTTTAAAGTGATTTTCAAGCTTCCAGGGGCCCTAAACACAAGATTTGAGAAATGGGTAAAAGTGAATGAAAATGGCCAATTTACTCACTCTGTGGCCTTAAAAAGTGTTTCTCCTCCACGGGCAGTGAATTAAATAACATTTGGAGGCCTTTATTGTTCAAGCGAAAACGCCTGATTTTTGATGAAAGAGATAACCACCCCCCCTTACGACATGCTTCAGAAACTAAAAAAATGGTCCGTTTTCAAATGTTGCATCTTTGAACTACAATTCACATTTGTACATGGAAAATCACTTTTAAAGATAAAATGAGATGTTTAAAGTGATTTTCATGCGTCCAGGGGCCTTAAACACAAGATTTTTGGAATGGGTAAAAGTGAATGAAAATGGCCAATTAACTCACTCTGCGGCCTTAAAAAGTGTTTCTCCTCCACGGGAAGTGAATAAAATAACATTTGGAGGCCTTTATTGTTCAAGCGAAAATGCCTGATTTTTGATGAAAAAGATAACCACCCCCCTTACGACATGCTTCAGAAACTAAAAAAACTGGTCCGTTTTCAAATGTTGCGTCTTTGAGATACAATTCACATTTGTACGTGGAAAATCACTTTTAAAGATAAAATGAGATGTTTCAAGTTATTTTCATGCTTCCAGGGGCCTTAAACACAAGATTTGTGGAATGGTAAAAGTGAATGAAAATGGCCAATTTACTCATTCTGAGGCCTTAACAAGTATTTCTCCACCCCGGAAAGTGAATAAAATAACATTTGGAGGCCTTTATTGTTCAATCAAAAACGCCTGTTTTTTGGTGAAAGAGATAACCACCCCCCCTTACGACATGCTTCAGAAACGACAAAAATGGTCCATTTTCAAATGTTGCGTCTTTGAACTAAAATTCACATTTGTACAAGGAAAATCACTTTTGAAGATAAAATGAGATGTTTAAAGTGATTTTCATGCTTCCAGGGGCCCTAAACACAAGATTTGAGAAATGGGTAAAAGTGAATGAAAATGGCCAATTTACTCACTCTGTGGCCTTAAAAAGCGTTTCTCCTCCACGGGAAGTGAATTAAATACCATTTGGAGGCCTTTATTGTTCAAGCGAAAACGCCTGATTTTTGATGAAAGAGATAACCACCCCCCCTTACGACATGCTTCAGAAATTAAAAAAATGGTCCGTTTTCAAATGTTGCATCTTTGAACTACAATTAACATTGCACGTGGATAATCACTTTTAGAGATAAAATGAGATGTTTAAAGTGATTTTCATGCGTCCAGGGGCCTTAAACACAAGATTTTTGGAATGGGTAATCGTGAATGAAAATGGCCAATTTACTCACTCTGCGGCCTTAAAAAGTGTTTCTCCTCCACGGGAAGTGAATTAAATAACATTTGGAGGCCTTTATTAATCAAGCGAAAACACCTGATTTTTGATGAAAGAGATAACCACCCCCCCTTACGACATGCTTCAGAAACAAAAAAAATGGTCCGTTTTCAAATGTTGCGTCTTTGAACTACAATTCACATTTGTACATGGAAAATCACTTTTAAAGATAAAATGAGATGTTTAAAGTGATTTTCATGGGTCCAGGGGCCTTAAACACAAGATTTTTGGAATGGGTAAAAGTGAATGAAAATGGCCAATTTACTCACTCTGCGGCCTTAAAAAGGGTTTCTCCTCCACGGGAAGTGAATAAAATAACATTTGGAGGCCTTTATTGTTCAATCAAAAACGCCTGTTTTTTGGTGAAAGAGATAACCACTCCCCCTTACGACATGCTTCAGAAACGACAAAAATGGTCCATTTTCAAATGTTGCGTCTTTGAACTACAATTCACATTTGTACAAGGAAAATCACTTTTGAAGATAAAATGAGATGTTTAAAGTGATTTTCATGCTTCCAGGGGCCCTAAACACAAGATTTGAGAAATGGGTAAAAGTGAATGAAAATGGCCAATTTACTCACTCTGTGGCCTTAAAAAGTGTTTCTCCTCCACGGGAAGTGAATTAAATACCATTTGGAGGCCTTTATTGTTCAAGCGAAAACGCCTGATTTTTGATGAAAGAGATAACCACCCCCCCTTACGACATGCTTCAGAAACTAAAAAAATGGTCCGTTTTCAAATGTTGCATCTTTGAACTACAATTCACATTTGTACATGTAAAATCACTTTTAAAGATAAAATGAGATGTTTAAAGTGATTTTCATGCTTCCAGGGACCTTAAACACAAGATTTGTGGAATGGTAAAAGTGAATGAAAATGGCCAATTTACTCATTCTGAGGCCTTAACAAGTATTTCTCCACCCCAGAAAGTGAATAAAATAACATTTGGAGGCCTTTATTGCTCAATCAAAAACGCCTGTTTTTTGGTGAAAGAGATAACCACCCCCCCTTACGACATGCTTCAGAAACTAAAAAAATGGTCCGTTTTCAAATGTTGCATCTTTGAACTACAATTCACATTTGTACATGGAAAATCACTTTTAAAGATATAATGAGATGTTTAAAGTGATTTTCAAGCTTCCAGGGGCCCTAAACACAAGATTTTTTGAAATGGGTAAAAGTGAATGAAAATGGCCAATTAACTCACTCTGCGGCCTTAAAAAGTGTTTCTTCTCCACGGGAAGTGAATAAAATAACATTTGGAGGCCTTTATTGTTCAAGCGAAAATGCCTGATTTTTGATGAAAAAGATAACCACCCCCCTTACGACATGCTTCAGAAACTAAAAAAACTGGTCCGTTTTCAAATGTTGCGTCTTTGAGATACAATTCACATTTGTACGTGGAAAATCACTTTTAAAGATAAAATGAGATGTTTCAAGTTATTTTCATGCTTCCAGGGGCCTTAAAACACAAGATTTGTGGAATGGTAAAAGTGAATGAAAATGGCCAATTTACTCATTCTGAGGCCTTAACAAGTATTTCTCCACCCTGGAAAGTGAATAAAATAACATTTGTAGGCCTTTATTGCTCAATCAAAAACGCCTGTTTTTTGGTGAAAGAGATAACCACCCCCCTTACGACATGCTTCAGAAACAAAAAAAGGGGTCCATTTTCAAATGTTGGATCTTTGAACTACAATTCACATTTGTACTTGGAAAATCACTTTTAAAGATAAAATGAGATGTTTAAAGTGATTTTCAAGCTTCCAGGAGCCCTAAACACAAGATTTGAGAAATGGGTAAAAGTGAATGAAAATGGCCAATTTACTCATTCTGAGGCCTTAACAAGTATTTCTCCACCCCGGAAAGTGAATAAAATAACATTTGGAGGCCTTTATTGCTCAATCAAAAACGCCTGTTTTTTGGTGAAAGAGATAATCACCCCCCCTTACGACATGCTTCAGAAACAAAAAAAAGGGGTCCATTTTCAAATGTTGCCTCTTTGAACTACAATTCACATTTGTGCAAGGAAAATCACTTTTGAAGATAAAATGAGATGTTTAAAGTGATTTTCATGCTTCCAGGGGCCCTAAACACAAGATTTGAGAAATGGGTAAAAGTGAATGAAAATGGCCAATTTACTCACTCTGTGGCCTTAAAAAGTGTTTCTCCTCCACGGGAAGTGAATTAAATAACATTTGGAGGCCTTTATTGTTCAAGCGAAAACGCCTGATTTTTGATGAAAGAGATAACCACCCCCCCTTACGACATGCTTCAGAAATTAAAAAAATGGTCCGTTTTCAAATGTTGCGTCTTTGAACTACAATTCACATTTGCACATGGAAAATCACTTTTAAAGATAAAATGAGATGTTTAAAGTGGTTTTCATGCGTCCAGGGGCCTTAAACACAAGATTTTTGGAATGGGTAAAAGTGAATGAAAATGGCCAATTTACTCACTCTGCGGCCTTAAAAAGGATTTCTCCTCCACGGGAAGTGAATAAAATAACATTTGGAGGCCTTTATTGTTCAATCAAAAACGCCTGTTTTTTGGTGAAAGAGATAACCACTCCCCCTTACGACATGCTTCAGAAACGACAAAAATGGTCCATTTTCAAATGTTGCGTCTTTGAACTACAATTCACATTTGTACAAGGAAAATCACTTTTGAAGATAAAATGAGATGTTTAAAGTGATTTTCATGCTTCCAGGGGCCCTAAACACAAGATTTGAGAAATGGGTAAAAGTGAATGAAAATGGCCAATTTACTCACTCTGTGGCCTTAAAAAGTGTTTCTCCTCCACGGGAAGTGAATTAAATACCATTTGGAGGCCTTTATTGTTCAAGCGAAAACGCCTGATTTTTGATGAAAGAGATAACCACCCCCCCTTACGACATGCTTCAGAAACTAAAAAAATGGTCCGTTTTCAAATGTTGTATCTTTGAACTACAATTCACATTTGTACATGTAAAATCACTTTTAAAGATAAAATGAGATGTTTAAAGTGATTTTCATGCTTCCAGGGGCCTTAAACACAAGATTTGTGGAATGGTAAAAGTGAATGAAAATGGCCAATTTACTCATTCTGAGGCCTTAACAAGTATTTCTCCACCCCAGAAAGTGAATAAAATAACATTTGGAGGCCTTTATTGCTCAATCAAAAACGCCTGTTTTTTGGTGAAAGAGATAACCACCCCCCCTTACGACATGCTTCAGAAACTAAAAAAATGGTCCGTTTTCAAATGTTGCATCTTTGAACTACAATTCACATTTGTACTTGGAAAATCACTTTTAAAGATAAAATGAGATGTTTAAAGTGATTTTCAAGCTTCCAGGGGCCCTAAACACAAGATTTGAGAAATGGGTAAAAGTGAATGAAAATGGCCAATTTACTCACTCTGTGGCCTTAAAAAGTGTTTCTCCTCCACGGGCAGTGAATTAAATAACATTTGGAGGCCTTTATTGTTCAAGCGAAAACGCCTGATTTTTGAGGAAAGAGATAACCACCCCCCCTTACGACATGCTTCAGAAACTAAAAAAATGGTCCGTTTTCAAATGTTGCATCTTTGAACTACAATTCACATTTGTACATGGAAAATCACTTTTAAAGATAAAATGAGATGTTTAAAGTGATTTTCATGCGTCCAGGGGCCTTAAACACAAGATTTTTGGAATGGGTAAAAGTGAATGAAAATGGCCAATTAACTCACTCTGCGGCCTTAAAAAGTGTTTCTCCTCCACGGGAAGTGAATAAAATAACATTTGGAGGCCTTTATTGTTCAAGCGAAAATGCCTGATTTTTGATGAAAAAGATAACCACCCCCCTTACGACATGCTTCAGAAACTAAAAAAACTGGTCCGTTTTCAAATGTTGCGTCTTTGAGATACAATTCACATTTGTACGTGGAAAATCACTTTTAAAGATAAAATGAGATGTTTCAAGTTATTTTCATGCTTCCAGGGGCCTTAAACACAAGATTTGTGGAATGGTAAAAGTGAATGAAAATGGCCAATTTACTCATTCTGAGGCCTTAACAAGTATTTCTCCACCCCGGAAAGTGAATAAAATAACATTTGGAGGCCTTTATTGTTCAATCAAAAACGCCTGTTTTTTGGTGAAAGAGATAACCACCCCCCCTTACGACATGCTTCAGAAACGACAAAAATGGTCCATTTTCAAATGTTGCGTCTTTGAACTAAAATTCACATTTGTGCAAGGAAAATCACTTTTGAAGATAAAATGAGATGTTTAAAGTGATTTTCATGCTTCCAGGGGCCCTAAACACAAGATTTGAGAAATGGGTAAAAGTGAATGAAAATAGCCAATTTACTCACTCTGTGGCCTTAAAAAGTGTTTCTCCTCCACGGGAAGTGAATTAAATACCATTTGGAGGCCTTTATTGTTCAAGCGAAAACGCCTGATTTTTGATGAAAGAGATAACCACCCCCCCTTACGACATGCTTCAGAAATTAAAAAAATGGTCCGTTTTCAAATGTTGCATCTTTGAACTACAATTAACATTGCACGTGGATAATCACTTTTAGAGATAAAATGAGATGTTTAAAGTGATTTTCATGCGTCCAGGGGCCTTAAACACAAGATTTTTGGAATGGGTAATCGTGAATGAAAATGGCCAATTTACTCACTCTGCGGCCTTAAAAAGTGTTTCTCCTCCACGGGAAGTGAATTAAATAACATTTGGAGGCCTTTATTAATCAAGCGAAAACACCTGATTTTTGATGAAAGAGATAACCACCCCCCCTTACGACATGCTTCAGAAACAAAAAAAATGGTCCGTTTTCAAATGTTGCGTCTTTGAACTACAATTCACATTTGTACATGGAAAATCACTTTTAAAGATAAAATGAGATGTTTAAAGTGATTTTCATGGGTCCAGGGGCCTTAAACACAAGATTTTTGGAATGGGTAAAAGTGAATGAAAATGGCCAATTTACTCACTCTGCGGCCTTAAAAAGGGTTTCTCCTCCACGGGAAGTGAATAAAATAACATTTGGAGGCCTTTATTGTTCAATCAAAAATGCCTGTTTTTTGGTGAAAGAGATAACCACTCCCCCTTACGACATGCTTCAGAAACGACAAAAATGGTCCATTTTCAAATGTTGCGTCTTTGAACTACAATTCACATTTGTACAAGGAAAATCACTTTTGAAGATAAAATGAGATGTTTAAAGTGATTTTCATGCTTCCAGGGGCCCTAAACACAAGATTTGAGAAATGGGTAAAAGTGAATGAAAATGGCCAATTTACTCACTCTGTGGCCTTAAAAAGTGTTTCTCCTCCACGGGAAGTGAATTAAATACCATTTGGAGGCCTTTATTGTTCAAGCGAAAACGCCTGATTTTTGATGAAAGAGATAACCACCCCCCCTTACGACATGCTTCAGAAACTAAAAAAATGGTCCGTTTTCAAATGTTGCATCTTTGAACTACAATTCACATTTGTACATGTAAAATCACTTTTAAAGATAAAATGAGATGTTTAAAGTGATTTTCATGCTTCCAGGGACCTTAAACACAAGATTTGTGGAATGGTAAAAGTGAATGAAAATGGCCAATTTACTCATTCTGAGGCCTTAACAAGTATTTCTCCACCCCAGAAAGTGAATAAAATAACATTTGGAGGCCTTTATTGCTCAATCAAAAACGCCTGTTTTTTGGTGAAAGAGATAACCACCCCCCCTTACGACATGCTTCAGAAACTAAAACAATGGTCCGTTTTCAAATGTTGCATCTTTGAACTACAATTCACATTTGTACTTGGAAAATCACTTTTAAAGATAAAATGAATGTTTAAAGTGATTTTCAAGCTTCCAGGGGCCCTAAACACAAGATTTGAGAAATGGGTAAAAGTGAATGAAAATGGCCAATTTACTCACTCTGTGGCCTTAAAAAGTGTTTCTCCTCCACGGGCAGTGAATTAAATAACATTTGGAGGCCTTTATTGTTCAAGCGAAAACGCCTGATTTTTGATGAAAGAGATAACCACCCCCCCTTACGACATGCTTCAGAAACTAAAAAAATGGTCCGTTTTCAAATGTTGCGTCTTTGAGATACAATTCACATTTGTACGTGGAAAATCACTTTTAAAGATAAAATGAGATGTTTCAAGTTATTTTCATGCTTCCAGGGGCCTTAAACACAAGATTTGTGGAATGGTAAAAGTGAATGAAAATGGCCAATTTACTCATTCTGAGGCCTTAACAAGTATTTCTCCACCCCGGAAAGTGAATAAAATAACATTTGGAGGCCTTTATTGTTCAATCAAAAACGCCTGTTTTTTGGTGAAAGAGATAACCACCCCCCCTTACGACATGCTTCAGAAACGACAAAAATGGTCCATTTTCAAATGTTGCGTCTTTGAACTAAAATTCACATTTGTGCAAGGAAAATCACTTTTGAAGATAAAATGAGATGTTTAAAGTGATTTTCATGCTTCCAGGGGCCCTAAACACAAGATTTGAGAAATGGGTAAAAGTGAATGAAAATGGCCAATTTACTCACTCTGTGGCCTTAAAAAGTGTTTCTCCTCCACGGGAAGTGAATTAAATACCATTTGGAGGCCTTTATTGTTCAAGCGAAAACGCCTGATTTTTTATGAAAGAGATAACCACCCCCCCTTACGACATGCTTCAGAAATTAGTAAAATGGTCCGTTTTCAAATGTTGCATCTTTGAACTACAATTAACATTGCACGTGGATAATCACTTTTAGAGATAAAATGAGATGTTTAAAGTGATTTTCATGCGTCCAGGGGCCTTAAACACAAGATTTTTGGAATGGGTAATCGTGAATGAAAATGGCCAATTTACTCACTCTGCGGCCTTAAAAAGTGTTTCTCCTCCACGGGAAGTGAATTAAATAACATTTGGAGGCCTTTATTAATCAAGCGAAAATACCTGATTTTTGATGAAAGAGATAACCACCCCCCCTTACGACATGCTTCAGAAACAAAAAAAATGGTCCGTTTTCAAATGTTGCGTCTTTGAACTACAATTCACATTTGTACATGGAAAATCACTTTTAAAGATAAAATGAGATGTTTAAAGTGATTTTCATGGGTCCAGGGGCCTTAAACACAAGATTTTTGGAATGGGTAAAAGTGAATGAAAATGGCCAATTTACTCACTCTGCGGCCTTAAAAAGGGTTTCTCCTCCACGGGAAGTGAATAAAATAACATTTGGAGGCCTTTATTGTTCAATCAAAAACGCCTGTTTTTTGGTGAAAGAGATAACCACTCCCCCTTACGACATGCTTCAGAAACGACAAAAATGGTCCATTTTCAAATGTTGCGTCTTTGAACTACAATTCACATTTGTACAAGGAAAATCACTTTTGAAGATAAAATGAGATGTTTAAAGTGATTTTCATGCTTCCAGGGGCCCTAAACACAAGATTTGAGAAATGGGTAAAAGTGAATGAAAATGGCCAATTTACTCATTCTGAGGCCTTAACAAGTATTTCGCCACACCGGAAAGTGAATAAAATAACATTTGGAGGCCTTTATTGCTCAATCAAAAACGCCTGTTTTTTGGTGAAAGAGATAACCACCCCCCCTTACGACATGCTTCAGAAACGACAAAAATGGTCCATTGTCAAATGTTGCGTCTTTGAACTACAATTCACATTTGTACAAGGAAAATCTCTTTTGAAGATAAAATGAGATGTTTAAAGGGATTTTCATGCTTCCAGGGGCCCTAAACACAAGATTTAAGAAATGGGTAAAAGTGAATGAAAATGGCCAATTTACTCACTCTGAGGCCTTAAAAAGTGTTTCTCCTCCACGGGAAGTGAATAAAATAACATTTGGAGGCCTTTATTGTTCAAGCAAAAACGCCTGATTTTTGATGAAAGAGATAACCACACCCCCTTACGAAATGCTTCAGAAACTAAAAAAATGGTCCGTTTTCAAATATTGCGTCTTTGAACTACAATTCACATTTGTACGTGGAAAATCACTTTTAAAGATAAAATGAGATGTTTAAAGTGATTTTCATGCGTCCAGGGGCCTTAAACACAAGATTTTTGGAATGGGTAAAAGTGAATGAAAATGCCCAATTTACTCACTCTGCGGCCTTAAAAAGTGTTTCTCCTCCACGGGAAGAGAATAAAATAACATTTGGAGGCCTTTATTGTTCAATCAAAAAAGTACGTTTTTTGGTGAAAGAGATAACCACCCCCCTTACGACATGCTTCAGAAACGAAAAAAATGGTCCATTTTCAAATGTTGCATCTTTGAACTACAATTCACATTTGTAAGTGGAAAATCACTTTTAAAGATTAAATGAGATGTTTCAAGTGATTTTCGTGCTTCCAGGGGCCTTAAACCCAAGATTTGTGGAATGGTAAAAGTGAATGAAAATGGCCAATTTACTCATTCGGAGGCCTTAAAAAGTGTTTCTCCACCCCAGAAAGTGAATTAAATAACATTTGGAGGCCTTTATTGTTCAATCAAAAACACCCGATTTTTGATGAAAGAGATAACCACCCCCCTTACGACATGCTTCAGAAACAAAAAAAAGGGGTCCATTTTCAAATGTTGCCTCTTTGAACTACAATTCACATTTGTACTTGGAAAATCACTTTTAAAGATAAAATGAGATGTTTAAAGTGATTTTCAAGCTTCCAGGGGCCCTAAACACAAGATTTGAGAAATGGGTAAAAGTGAATGAAAATGGCCAATTTACTCATTCTGAGGCCTTAACAAGTATTTCTCCACCCCGGAAAGTGAATAAAATAACATTTGGAGGCCTTTATTGTTCAATCAAAAACGCCTGTTTTTTGGTGAAAGAGATAACCACCCCCCCTTCCGACATGCTTCAGAAACTAAAAAAAATGGTCCGTTTTCAAATGTTGCATCTTTGAACTACAATTCACATTTGTACATGTAAAATCACTTTTAAAGATAAAATGAGATGTTTAAAGTGATTTTCATGCGTCCAGGGGCCTTAAACACAAGATTTTTGGAATGGGTAAAAGTGAATGAAAATGGCCAATTAACTCACTGTGCGGCCTTAAAAAGTGTTTCTCCTCCACGGGAAGTGAATAAAATAACATTTGGAGGCCTTTATTGTTCAAGCGAAAATGCCTGATTTTTGATGAAAAAGATAACCACCCCCCTTACGACATGCTTCAGAAACTAAAAAAACTGGTCCGTTTTCAAATGTTGCGTCTTTGAGCTACAATTCACATTTGTACGTGGAAAATCACTTTTAAAGATAAAATGAGATGTTTCAAGTTATTTTCATGCTTCTAGGGGCCTTAAACACAAGATTTGTGGAATGGTAAAAGTGAATGAAAATGGCCAATTTACTCATTCTGAGGCCTTAACAAGTATTTCTCCACCCCAGAAAGTGAATAAAATAACATTTGGAGGCCTTTATTGCTCAATCAAAAACGCCTGTTTTTTGGTGAAAGAGATAACCACCCCCCCTTACGACATGCTTCAGAAACTAAAAAAATGGTCCGTTTTCAAATGTTGCATCTTTGAACTACAATTCACATTTGTACTTGGAAAATCACTTTTAAAGATAAAATGAGATGTTTAAAGTGATTTTCAAGCTTCCAGGGGCCCTAAACACAAGATTTGAGAAATGGGTAAAAGTGAATGAAAATGGCCAATTTACTCACTCTGTGGCCTTAAAAAGTGTTTCTCCTCCACGGGCAGTGAATTAAATAACATTTGGAGGCCTTTATTGTTCAAGCGAAAACGCCTGATTTTTGATGAAAGAGATAACCACCCCCCCTTACGACATGCTTCAGAAACTAAAAAAATGGTCCGTTTTCAAATGTTGCATCTTTGAACTACAATTCACATTTGTACATGGAAAATCACTTTTAAAGATAAAATGAGATGTTTAAAGTGATTTTCATGCGTCCAGGGGCCTTAAACACAAGATTTTTGGAATGGGTAAAAGTGAATGAAAATGGCCAATTAACTCACTCTGCGGCCTTAAAAAGTGTTTTTTCTCCACGGGAAGTGAATAAAATAACATTTGGAGGCCTTTATTGTTCAAGCGAAAATGCCTGATTTTTGATGAAAAAGATAACCACCCCCCTTACGACATGCTTCAGAAACTAAAAAAACTGGTCCGTTTTCAAATGTTGCGTCTTTGAGATACAATTCACATTTGTACGTGGAAAATCACTTTTAAAGATAAAATGAGATGTTTCAAGTTATTTTCATGCTTCCAGGGGCCTTAAACACAAGATTTGTGGAATGGTAAAAGTGAATGAAAATGGCCAATTTACTCATTCTGAGGCCTTAACAAGTATTTCTCCACCCTGGAAAGTGAATAAAATAACATTTGTAGGCCTTTATTGCTCAATCAAAAACGCCTGTTTTTTGGTGAAAGAGATAACCACCCCCCTTACGACATGCTTCAGAAACAAAAAAAGGGGTCCATTTTCAAATGTTGCCTCTTTGAACTACAATTCACATTCGTACTTGGAAAATCACTTTTAAAGATAAAATGAGATGTTTAAAGTGATTTTCAAGCTTCCAGGAGCCCTAAACACAAGATTTGAGAAATGGGTAAAAGTGAATGAAAATGGCCAATTTACTCATTCTGAGGCCTTAACAAGTATTTCTCCACCCCGGAAAGTGAATAAAATAACATTTGGAGGCCTTTATTGCTCAATCAAAAACGCCTGTTTTTTGGTGAAAGAGATAATCACCCCCCCTTACGACATGCTTCAGAAACAAAAAAAAGGGGTCCATTTTCAAATGTTGCCTCTTTGAACTACAATTCACATTTGTACTTGGAAAATCACTTTTAAAGATAAAATGAGATGTTTAAAGTGATTTTCAAGCTTCCAGGGGCCCTAAACACAAGATTTGAGAAATGGGTAAAAGTGAATGAAAATGGCCAATTTATTCATTCTGAGGCCTTAACAAGTATTTCTCCACCCCGGAAAGTGAATAAAATAACATTTGGAGGCCTTTATTGTTCAATCAAAAACGCCTGTTTTTTGGTGAAAGAGATAACCACCCCCCCTTACGACATGCTTCAGAAACGACAAAAATGGTCCATTTTCAAATGTTGCGTCTTTGAACTAAAATTCACATTTGTGCAAGGAAAATCACTTTTGAAGATAAAATGAGATGTTTAAAGTGATTTTCATGCTTCCAGGGGCCCTAAACACAAGATTTGAGAAATGGGTAAAAGTGAATGAAAATGGCCAATTTACTCACTCTGTGGCCTTAAAAAGTGTTTCTCCTCCACGGGAAGTGAATTAAATAACATTTGGAGGCCTTTATTGTTCAAGCGAAAACGCCTGATTTTTGATGAAAGAGATAACCACCCCCCCTTACGACATGCTTCAGAAATTAAAAAAATGGTCCGTTTTCAAATGTTGCGTCTTTGAACTACAATTCACATTTGTACATGGAAAATCACTTTTAAAGATAAAATGAGATGTTTAAAGTGATTTTCATGCGTCCAGGGGCCTTAAACACAAGATTTTTGGAATGGGTAAAAGTGAATGAAAATGGCCAATTTACTCACTCTGCGGCCTTAAAAAGGGTTTCTCCTCCACGGGAAGTGAATAAAATAACATTTGGAGGCCTTTATTGTTCAATCAAAAACGCCTGTTTTTTGGTGAAAGAGATAACCACTCCCCCTTACGACATGCTTCAGAAACGACAAAAATGGTCCATTTTCAAATGTTGCGTCTTTGAACTACAATTCACATTTGTACAAGGAAAATCACTTTTGAAGATAAAATGAGATGTTTAAAGTGATTTTCATGCTTCCAGGGGCCCTAAACACAAGATTTGAGAAATGGGTAAAAGTGAATGAAAATGGCCAATTTACTCACTCTGTGGCCTTAAAAAGTGTTTCTCCTCCACGGGAAGTGAATTAAATACCATTTGGAGGCCTTTATTGTTCAAGCGAAAACGCCTGATTTTTGATGAAAGAGATAACCACCCCCCCTTACGACATGCTTCAGAAACTAAAAAAATGGTCCGTTTTCAAATGTTGCATCTTTGAACTACAATTCACATTTGTACATGTAAAATCACTTTTAAAGATAAAATGAGATGTTTAAAGTGATTTTCATGCTTCCAGGGGCCTTAAACACAAGATTTGTGGAATGGTAAAAGTGAATGAAAATGGCCAATTTACTCATTCTGAGGCCTTAACAAGTATTTCTCCACCCCGGAAAGTGAATAAAATAACATTTGGAGGCCTTTATTGTTCAATCAAAAACGCCTGTTTTTTGGTGAAAGAGATAACCACCCCCCTTACGACATGCTTCAGAAACGACAAAAATGGTCCATTTTCAAATGTTGCGTCTTTGAACTAAAATTCACATTTGTGCAAGGAAAATCACTTTTGAAGATAAAATGAGATGTTTAAAGTGATTTTCATGCTTCCAGGGGCCCTAAACACAAGATTTGAGAAATGGGTAAAAGTGAATGAAAATGGCCAATTTACTCACTCTGTGGCCTTAAAAAGTGTTTCTCCTCCACGGGAAGTGAATTAAATACCATTTGGAGGCCTTTATTGTTCAAGCGAAAACGCCTGATTTTTGATGAAAGAGATAACCACCCCCCCTTACGACATGCTTCAGAAATTAAAAAAATGGTCCGTTTTCAAATGTTGCATCTTTGAACTACAATTAACATTGCACGTGGATAATCACTTTTAGAGATAAAATGAGATGTTTAAAGTGATTTTCATGCGTCCAGGGGCCTTAAACACAAGATTTTTGGAATGGGTAATCGTGAATGAAAATGGCCAATTTACTCACTCTGCGGCCTTAAAAAGTGTTTCTCCTCCACGGGAAGTGAATTAAATAACATTTGGAGGCCTTTATTAATCAAGCGAAAACACCTGATTTTTGATGAAAGAGATAACCACCCCCCCTTACGACATGCTTCAGAAACAAAAAAAATGGTCCGTTTTCAAATGTTGCGTCTTTGAACTACAATTCACATTTGTACATGGAAAATCACTTTTAAAGATAAAATGAGATGTTTAAAGTGATTTTCATGGGTCCAGGGGCCTTAAACACAAGATTTTTGGAATGGGTAAAAGTGAATGAAAATGGCCAATTTACTCACTCTGCGGCCTTAAAAAGGGTTTCTCCTCCACGGGAAGTGAATAAAATAACATTTGGAGGCCTTTATTGTTCAATCAAAAATGCCTGTTTTTTGGTGAAAGAGATAACCACTCCCCCTTACGACATGCTTCAGAAACGACAAAAATGGTCCATTTTCAAATGTTGCGTCTTTGAACTACAATTCACATTTGTACAAGGAAAATCACTTTTGAAGATAAAATGCGATGTTTAAAGTGATTTTCATGCTTCCAGGGGCCCTAAACACAAGATTTGAGAAATGGGTAAAAGTGAATGAAAATGGCCAATTTACTCACTCTGAGGCCTTAAAAAGTGTTTCTCCTCCACGGGAAGTGAATTAAATACCATTTGGAGGCCTTTATTGTTCAAGTGAAAACGCCTGATTTTTGATGAAAGAGATAACCACCCCCCCTCACGACAAGCTTCAGAAACTAAGAAAAATGGTCCGGTTTCAAATGTTGCGTCTTTGAACTACAATTCACATTTGTACGTGGAAAATCACTTTTAAAGATAAAATGAGATGTTTAAAGGGATTTTCATGCGTCCAGGGGCCTTAAACACAAGATTTTTGGAATGGGTAAAAGTGAATGAAAATGCCCAATTTACTCACTCTGCGGCGTTAAAAAGTGTTTCTCCTCCACGGGAAGAGAATAAAATACCATTTGGAGGCCTTTATTGTTCAATCAAAAAAGTACGTTTTTTGGTGAAAGAGATAACCACCCCCTCTTACGACATGCTTCAGAAACGAAAAAAATGGTCCATTTTCAAATGTTGCGTCTTTGAACTACAATTCACATTTGTAAGTGGAAAATCACTTTTAAAGATGAAATCAGATGTTTCAAGTGATTTTCGTGCTTCCAGGGGCCTTAAACACAAGATTTGTGGAATGGTAAAAGTGAATGAAAATGGCCAATTTACTCATTCTGAGGCCTTAAAAAGTGTTTCTCCACCCCAGAAAGTGAATTAAATAACATTTGGAGGCCTTTATTGTTCAATCAAAAACACCCGATTTTTGATGAAAGAGATAACCACCCCCCCTTACGACATGCTTCAGAAACAAAAAAAATGGTCCATTTTCAAGTGTTGCGTCTTTGAACTAAAATTCACATTTGTACAAGGAAAATCACTTTTGAAGATAAAATGAGATGTTTAAAGTGATTTTCATGCTTCCAGGGGCCCTAAACTCAAGATTTGAGAAATGGGTAAAAGTGAATGAAAATGGCCAATTTACTCACTCTGGGGCCTTAAAAAGTGTTTCTCCTCCACGGGAAGTGAATAAAATAACATTTGGAGGCCTTTATTGTTCAAGTGAAAACGCCTGATTTTTGATGAAAGAGATAACCACCCCCCTTTACGACATGCTTCTGAAACTAAAAAAATGGTTCATTTTCAAATGTGGTGTCTTTGAACTACAATTAACATTGTACGTGGATAATCACTTTTAGAGATAAAATGAGATGTTTAAAGTTATTTTCAAGCTTCCAGGGGCCCTAAACACAAGATTTGAGAAATGGGTAATCGTGAATGAAAATGGACAATTTACTCACTCTGCGGCCTTAAAAAGTGTTTCTCCTCCACGGGAAGTGAATTAAATACCATTTGGAGGCCTTTATTGTTCAAGCGAAAACGCCTGATTTTTGATGAAAGAGATAACCACCCCCCCTTACGACATGCTTCAGAAACTAAAAAAACTGGTCCATTTTCAAATGTTGCGTCTTTGAGCTACAATTCACATTTGTACGTGGAAAATCACTTTTAAAGATAAAATGAGATGTTTAAAGTGATTTTCATGCTTCCAGGGGCCTTAAACACAAGATTTGTGGAATGGTAAAAGTGAATGAAAATGGCCAATTTACTCATTCTGAGGCCTTAACAAGTATTTCTCCACCCCGGAAAGTGAATAAAATAACATTTGGAGGCCTTTATTGCTCAATCAAAAACACCTGTTTTTTGGTGAAAGAGATAACCACCCCCCCTTACGACATGCTTCAGAAACGACAAAAATGGTCCATTTTCAAATGTTGCGTCTTTGAACTACAATTCACATTTGTACAAGGAAAATCACTTTTGAAGATAAAATGAAATGTTTAAAGGGATTTTCATGCTTCCAGGGGCCCTAAACACAAGATTTGAGAAATGGGTAAAAGTGAATGAAAATGGCCAATTTACTCACTCTGAGCCCTTAAAAAGTGTTTCTCCTCCACGGGAAGTGAATTAAATAACATTTGGAGGCCTTTATTGTTCAAGTGAAAACGCCTGATTTTTGATGAAAGAGATAACCACCCCCCCTTACGACATGCTTCTGAAACTAAAAAAATGGTTCATTTTCAAATGTGGCGTCTTTGAACTACAATTAACATTGCACGTGGATAATCACTTTTAGAGATAAAATGAGATGTTTAAAGTGATTTTCATGCTTCCAGGGGCCCTAAACACAAGATTTGAGAAATGGGTAAAAGTGAATGAAAATGGCCAATTAACTCACTCTCTGGCCTTAAAAAGTGTTTCTCCTCCACGGGAAGTGAATTAAATACCATTTGGAGGCCTTTATTGTTCAAGCGAAAACGCCTGATTTTTGATGAAAGAGATAACCACCCCCCCTTACGACATGCTTCAGAAATTAAAAAAATGGTCCGTTTTCAAATGTTGCATCTTTGAACTACAATTAACATTGCACATGGATAATCACTTTTAGAGATAAAATGAGATGTTTAAAGTGATTTTCATGCGTCCAGGGGCCTTAAACACAAGATTTTTGGAATGGGTAATCGTGAATGAAAATGGCCAATTTACTCACTCTGCGGCCTTAAAAAGTGTTTCTCCTCCACGGGAAGTGAATTAAATAACATTTGGAGGCCTTTATTAATCAAGCGAAAACACCTGATTTTTGATGAAAGAGATAACCACCCCCCCTTACGACATGCTTCAGAAACAAAAAAAATGGTCCGTTTTCAAATGTTGCGTCTTTGAACTACAATTCACATTTGTACATGGAAAATCACTTTTAAAGATAAAATGAGATGTTTAAAGTGATTTTCATGGGTCCAGGGGCCTTAAACACAAGATTTTTGGAATGGGTAAAAGTGAATGAAAATGGCCAATTTACTCACTCTGCGGCCTTAAAAAGGGTTTCTCCTCCACGGGAAGTGAATAAAATAACATTTGGAGGCCTTTATTGTTCAATCAAAAACGCCTGTTTTTTGGTGAAAGTGATAACCACTCCCCCTTACGACATGCTTCAGAAACGACAAAAATGGTCCATTTTCAAATGTTGCGTCTTTGAACTACAATTCACATTTGTACAAGGAAAATCACTTTTGAAGATAAAATGAGATGTTTAAAGTGATTTTCATGCTTCCAGGGGCCCTAAACATAAGATTTGAGAAATGGGTAAAAGTGAATGAAAATGGCCAATTTACTCACTCTGAGGCCTTAAAAAGTGTTTCTCCTCCACGGGAAGTGAATTAAATACCATTTGGAGGCCTTTATTGTTCAAGTGAAAACGCCTGATTTTTGATGAAAGAGATAACCACCCCCCCTTACGAGATGCTTCAGAAACTAAAAAAATGGTCCGTTTTCAAATGTTGCATCTTTGAACTACAATTCACATTTGTACATGGAAAATCACTTTTAAAGATAAAATGAGATGTTTAAAGTGATTTTCATGCGTCCAGGGGCCTTAAACACAAGATTTTTGGAATGGGTAAAAGTGAATGAAAATGGCCAATTAATTCACTCTGCGGCCTTAAAAAGTGTTTCTCCTCCACAGGAAGTGAATAAAATAACATTTGGAGGCCTTTCTTGTTCAAGCGAAAACGCCTGATTTTTGATGAAAAAGATAACCACCCCCCTTACGACATGCTTCAGAAACTAAAAAAACTGGTCTGTTTTCAAATGTTGCGTCTTTGAACTACAATTCCCATTTGTACGTGGAAAATCACTTTTAAAGATAAAATGAGATGTTTAAAGGGATTTTCATGCGTCCAGGGGCCTTAAACACAAGATTTTTGGAATGGGTAAAAGTGAATGAAAATGCCCAATTTACTCACTCTGCGGCGTTAAAAAGTGTTTCTCCTCCACGGGAAGAGAATAAAATACCATTTGGAGGCCTTTATTGTTCAATCAAAAAAGTACGTTTTTTGGTGAAAGAGATAACCACCCCCTCTTACGACATGCTTCAGAAACGAAAAAAATGGTCCATTTTCAAATGTTGCGTCTTTGAACTACAATTCACATTTGTAAGTGGAAAATCACTTTTAAAGATGAAATCAGATGTTTCAAGTGATTTTCGTGCTTCCAGGGGCCTTAAACACAAGATTTGTGGAATGGTAAAAGTGAATGAAAATGGCCAATTTACTCATTCTGAGGCCTTAAAAAGTGTTTCTCCACCCCAGAAAGTGAATTAAATAACATTTGGAGGCCTTTATTGTTCAATCAAAAACACCCGATTTTTGATGAAAGAGATAACCACCCCCCCTTACGACATGCTTCAGAAACAAAAAAAATGGTCCATTTTCAAGTGTTGCGTCTTTGAACTAAAATTCACATTTGTACAAGGAAAATCACTTTTGAAGATAAAATGAGATGTTTAAAGTGATTTTCATGCTTCCAGGGGCCCTAAACACAAGATTTGAGAAATGGGTAAAAGTGAATGAAAATGGCCAATTTACTCACTCTGGGGCCTTAAAAAGTGTTTCTCCTCCACGGGAAGTGAATAAAATAACATTTGGAGGCCTTTATTGTTCAAGTGAAAACGCCTGATTTTTGATGAAAGAGATAACCACCCCCCTTTACGACATGCTTCTGAAACTAAAAAAATGGTTCATTTTCAAATGTGGTGTCTTTGAACTACAATTAACATTGTACGTGGATAATCACTTTTAGAGATAAAATGAGATGTTTAAAGTTATTTTCAAGCTTCCAGGGGCCCTAAACACAAGATTTGAGAAATGGGTAATCGTGAATGAAAATGGACAATTTACTCACTCTGCGGCCTTAAAAAGTGTTTCTCCTCCACGGGAAGTGAATTAAATACCATTTGGAGGCCTTTATTGTTCAAGCGAAAACGCCTGATTTTTGATGAAAGAGATAACCACCCCCCCTTACGACATGCTTCAGAAACTAAAAAAACGGGTCCATCTTCAAATGTTGCGTCTTTGAGCTACAATTCACATTTGTACGTGGAAAATCACTTTTAAAGATAAAATGAGATGTTTAAAGTGATTTTCATGCTTCCAGGGGCCTTAAACACAAGATTTGTGGAATGGTAAAAGTGAATGAAAATGGCCAATTTACTCATTCTGAGGCCTTAACAAGTATTTCTCCACCCCGGAAAGTGAATAAAATAACATTTGGAGGCCTTTATTGCTCAATCAAAAACACCTGTTTTTTGGTGAAAGAGATAACCACCCCCCCTTACGACATGCTTCAGAAACGACAAAAATGGTCCATTTTCAAATGTTGCGTCTTTGAACTACAATTCACATTTGTACAAGGAAAATCACTTTTGAAGATAAAATGAAATGTTTAAAGGGATTTTCATGCTTCCAGGGGCCCTAAACACAAGATTTGAGAAATGGGTAAAAGTGAATGAAAATGGCCAATTTACTCACTCTGAGCCCTTAAAAAGTGTTTCTCCTCCACGGGAAGTGAATTAAATAACATTTGGAGGCCTTTATTGTTCAAGTGAAAACGCCTGATTTTTGATGAAAGAGATAACCACCCCCCTTTACGACATGCTTCTGAAACTAAAAAAATGGTTCATTTTCAAATGTGGTGTCTTTGAACTACAATTAACATTGTACGTGGATAATCACTTTTAGAGATAAAATGAGATGTTTAAAGTTATTTTCAAGCTTCCAGGGGCCCTAAACACAAGATTTGAGAAATGGGTAATCGTGAATGAAAATGGACAATTTACTCACTCTGCGGCCTTAAAAAGTGTTTCTCCTCCACGGGAAGTGAATTAAATACCATTTGGAGGCCTTTATTGTTCAAGCGAAAACGCCTGATTTTTGATGAAAGAGATAACCACCCCCCCTTACGACATGCTTCAGAAACTAAAAAAACTGGTCCATTTTCAAATGTTGCGTCTTTGAGCTACAATTCACATTTGTACGTGGAAAATCACTTTTAAAGATAAAATGAGATGTTTAAAGTGATTTTCATGCTTCCAGGGGCCTTAAACACAAGATTTGTGGAATGGTAAAAGTGAATGAAAATGGCCAATTTACTCATTCTGAGGCCTTAACAAGTATTTCTCCACCCCGGAAAGTGAATAAAATAACATTTGGAGGCCTTTATTGCTCAATCAAAAACACCTGTTTTTTGGTGAAAGAGATAACCACCCCCCCTTACGACATGCTTCAGAAACGACAAAAATGGTCCATTTTCAAATGTTGCGTCTTTGAACTACAATTCACATTTGTACAAGGAAAATCACTTTTGAAGATAAAATGAAATGTTTAAAGGGATTTTCATGCTTCCAGGGGCCCTAAACACAAGATTTGAGAAATGGGTAAAAGTGAATGAAAATGGCCAATTTACTCACTCTGAGCCCTTAAAAAGTGTTTCTCCTCCACGGGAAGTGAATTAAATAACATTTGGAGGCCTTTATTGTTCAAGTGAAAACGCCTGATTTTTGATGAAAGAGATAACCACCCCCCCTTACGACATGCTTCTGAAACTAAAAAAATGGTTCATTTTCAAATGTGGCGTCTTTGAACTACAATTAACATTGCACGTGGATAATCACTTTTAGAGATAAAATGAGATGTTTAAAGTGATTTTCATGCTTCCAGGGGCCCTAAACACAAGATTTGAGAAATGGGTAAAAGTGAATGAAAATGGCCAATTAACTCACTCTCTGGCCTTAAAAAGTGTTTCTCCTCCACGGGAAGTGAATTAAATACCATTTGGAGGCCTTTATTGTTCAAGCGAAAACGCCTGATTTTTGATGAAAGAGATAACCACCCCCCCTTACGACATGCTTCAGAAATTAAAAAAATGGTCCGTTTTCAAATGTTGCATCTTTGAACTACAATTAACATTGCACATGGATAATCACTTTTAGAGATAAAATGAGATGTTTAAAGTGATTTTCATGCGTCCAGGGGCCTTAAACACAAGATTTTTGGAATGGGTAATCGTGAATGAAAATGGCCAATTTACTCACTCTGCGGCCTTAAAAAGTGTTTCTCCTCCACGGGAAGTGAATTAAATAACATTTGGAGGCCTTTATTAATCAAGCGAAAACACCTGATTTTTGATGAAAGAGATAACCACCCCCCCTTACGACATGCTTCAGAAACAAAAAAAATGGTCCGTTTTCAAATGTTGCGTCTTTGAACTACAATTCACATTTGTACATGGAAAATCACTTTTAAAGATAAAATGAGATGTTTAAAGTGATTTTCATGGGTCCAGGGGCCTTAAACACAAGATTTTTGGAATGGGTAAAAGTGAATGAAAATGGCCAATTTACTCACTCTGCGGCCTTAAAAAGGGTTTCTCCTCCACGGGAAGTGAATAAAATAACATTTGGAGGCCTTTATTGTTCAATCAAAAACGCCTGTTTTTTGGTGAAAGTGATAACCACTCCCCCTTACGACATGCTTCAGAAACGACAAAAATGGTCCATTTTCAAATGTTGCGTCTTTGAACTACAATTCACATTTGTACAAGGAAAATCACTTTTGAAGATAAAATGAGATGTTTAAAGTGATTTTCATGCTTCCAGGGGCCCTAAACATAAGATTTGAGAAATGGGTAAAAGTGAATGAAAATGGCCAATTTACTCACTCTGAGGCCTTAAAAAGTGTTTCTCCTCCACGGGAAGTGAATTAAATACCATTTGGAGGCCTTTATTGTTCAAGTGAAAACGCCTGATTTTTGATGAAAGAGATAACCACCCCCCCTTACGAGATGCTTCAGAAACTAAAAAAATGGTCCGTTTTCAAATGTTGCATCTTTGAACTACAATTCACATTTGTACATGGAAAATCACTTTTAAAGATAAAATGAGATGTTTAAAGTGATTTTCATGCGTCCAGGGGCCTTAAACACAAGATTTTTGGAATGGGTAAAAGTGAATGAAAATGGCCAATTAATTCACTCTGCGGCCTTAAAAAGTGTTTCTCCTCCACAGGAAGTGAATAAAATAACATTTGGAGGCCTTTCTTGTTCAAGCGAAAACGCCTGATTTTTGATGAAAAAGATAACCACCCCCCTTACGACATGCTTCAGAAACTAAAAAAACTGGTCTGTTTTCAAATGTTGCGTCTTTGAACTACAATTCCCATTTGTACGTGGAAAATCACTTTTAAAGATAAAATGAGATGTTTAAAGGGATTTTCATGCGTCCAGGGGCCTTAAACACAAGATTTTTGGAATGGGTAAAAGTGAATGAAAATGCCCAATTTACTCACTCTGCGGCGTTAAAAAGTGTTTCTCCTCCACGGGAAGAGAATAAAATACCATTTGGAGGCCTTTATTGTTCAATCAAAAAAGTACGTTTTTTGGTGAAAGAGATAACCACCCCCTCTTACGACATGCTTCAGAAACGAAAAAAATGGTCCATTTTCAAATGTTGCGTCTTTGAACTACAATTCACATTTGTAAGTGGAAAATCACTTTTAAAGATGAAATCAGATGTTTCAAGTGATTTTCGTGCTTCCAGGGGCCTTAAACACAAGATTTGTGGAATGGTAAAAGTGAATGAAAATGGCCAATTTACTCATTCTGAGGCCTTAAAAAGTGTTTCTCCACCCCAGAAAGTGAATTAAATAACATTTGGAGGCCTTTATTGTTCAATCAAAAACACCCGATTTTTGATGAAAGAGATAACCACCCCCCCTTACGACATGCTTCAGAAACAAAAAAAATGGTCCATTTTCAAGTGTTGCGTCTTTGAACTAAAATTCACATTTGTACAAGGAAAATCACTTTTGAAGATAAAATGAGATGTTTAAAGTGATTTTCATGCTTCCAGGGGCCCTAAACACAAGATTTGAGAAATGGGTAAAAGTGAATGAAAATGGCCAATTTACTCACTCTGGGGCCTTAAAAAGTGTTTCTCCTCCACGGGAAGTGAATAAAATAACATTTGGAGGCCTTTATTGTTCAAGTGAAAACGCCTGATTTTTGATGAAAGAGATAACCACCCCCCTTTACGACATGCTTCTGAAACTAAAAAAATGGTTCATTTTCAAATGTGGTGTCTTTGAACTACAATTAACATTGTACGTGGATAATCACTTTTAGAGATAAAATGAGATGTTTAAAGTTATTTTCAAGCTTCCAGGGGCCCTAAACACAAGATTTGAGAAATGGGTAATCGTGAATGAAAATGGACAATTTACTCACTCTGCGGCCTTAAAAAGTGTTTCTCCTCCACGGGAAGTGAATTAAATACCATTTGGAGGCCTTTATTGTTCAAGCGAAAACGCCTGATTTTTGATGAAAGAGATAACCACCCCCCCTTACGACATGCTTCAGAAACTAAAAAAACGGGTCCATCTTCAAATGTTGCGTCTTTGAGCTACAATTCACATTTGTACGTGGAAAATCACTTTTAAAGATAAAATGAGATGTTTAAAGTGATTTTCATGCTTCCAGGGGCCTTAAACACAAGATTTGTGGAATGGTAAAAGTGAATGAAAATGGCCAATTTACTCATTCTGAGGCCTTAACAAGTATTTCTCCACCCCGGAAAGTGAATAAAATAACATTTGGAGGCCTTTATTGCTCAATCAAAAACACCTGTTTTTTGGTGAAAGAGATAACCACCCCCCCTTACGACATGCTTCAGAAACGACAAAAATGGTCCATTTTCAAATGTTGCGTCTTTGAACTACAATTCACATTTGTACAAGGAAAATCACTTTTGAAGATAAAATGAAATGTTTAAAGGGATTTTCATGCTTCCAGGGGCCCTAAACACAAGATTTGAGAAATGGGTAAAAGTGAATGAAAATGGCCAATTTACTCACTCTGAGCCCTTAAAAAGTGTTTCTCCTCCACGGGAAGTGAATTAAATAACATTTGGAGGCCTTTATTGTTCAAGTAAAAACGCCTGATTTTTGATGAAAGAGATAACCACCCCCCCTTACGACATGCTTCTGAAACTAAAAAAATGGTTCATTTTCAAATGTGGCGTCTTTGAACTACAATTAACATTGCACGTGGATAATCACTTTTAGAGATAAAATGAGATGTTTAAAGTGATTTTCATGCGTCCAGGGGCCTTAAACACAAGATTTTTGGAATGGGTAAAAGTGAATGAAAATGGCCAATTTACTCACTCTGCGGCCTTTAAAAGTGTTTCTCCTCCACAGGAAGTGAATAAAATAACATTTGGAGGCCTTTATTGTTCAAGCGAAAACGCCTGATTTTTGATGAAAAAGATAACCACCCCCCTTACAACATGCTTCAGAAACTAAAAAAACTGGTCTGTTTTCAAATGATGCGTCTTTGAACTACAATTCACATTTGTACGTGGAAAATCACTTTTAAAGATAAAATGAGATGTTTAAAGTGATTTTCATGCGTCCAGGGGCCTTAAACACAAGATTTTTGGAATGGGTAAAAGTGAATGAAAATGGCCAATTTACTCATTCTGAGGCCTTAACAAGTATTTCTCCACCCCGGAAAGTGAATGAAATAACATTTGGAGGCCTTTATTGCTCAATCAAAAACGCCTGTTTTTTGGTGAAAGAGATAACCACCCCCCCTTACGACATGCTTCAGAAACGACAAAAATGGTCCATTGTCAAATGTTGCGTCTTTGAACTACAATTCACATTTGTACAAGGAAAATCTCTTTTGAAGATAAAATGAGATGTTTAAAGGGATTTTCATGCTTCCAGGGGCCCTAAACACAAGATTTGAGAAATGGGTAAAAGTGAATGAAAATGGCCAATTTACTCACTCTGAGGCCTTAAAAAGTGTTTCTCCTCCACGGGAAGTGAATAAAATAACATTTGGAGGCCTTTATTGTTCAAGCAAAAACGCCTGATTTTTGATGAAAGAGATAACCACACCCCCTTACGAAATGCTTCAGAAACTAAAAAAATGGTCCATTTTCAAATATTGCGTCTTTGAACTACAATTCACATTTGTACGTGGAAAATCACTTTTAAAGATAAAATGAGATGTTTAAAGTGATTTTCATGCGTCCAGGGGCCTTAAACACAAGATTTTTGGAATGGGTAAAAGTGAATGAAAATGCCCAATTTACTCACTCTGCGGCCTTAAAAAGTGTTTCTCCTCCACGGGAAGAGAATAAAATAACATGTGGAGGCCTTTATTGTTCAATCAAAAAAGTACGTTTTTTGGTGAAAGAGATAACCACCCCCCTTACGACATGCTTCAGAAACGAAAAAAATTGTCCATTTTCAAATGTTGCATCTTTGAACTACAATTCACATTTGTAAGTGGAAAATCACTTTTAAAGATGAAATGAGATGTTTCAAGTGATTTTCGTGCTTCCAGGGGCCTTAAACACAAGATTTGTGGAATGGTAAAAGTGAATGAAAATGGCCAATTTACTCATTCGGAGGCCTTAAAAAGTGTTTCTCCACCCCAGAAAGTGAATTAAATAACATTTGGAGGCCTTTATTGTTCAATCAAAAACACCCGATTTTTGATGAAAGAGATAACCACCCCCCCTTACGACATGCTTCAGAAACAAAAAAAAGGGGTCCATTTTCAAATGTTGCCTCTTTGAACTACAATTCACATTTGTACTTGGAAAATCACTTTTAAAGATAAAATGAGATGTTTAAAGTGATTTTCAAGCTTCCAGGGGCCCTAAACACAAGATTTGAGAAATGGGTAAAAGTGAATGAAAATGGCCAATTTACTCATTCTGAGGCCTTAACAAGTATTTCTCCACCCCGGAAAGTGAATAAAATAACATTTGGAGGCCTTTATTGTTCAATCAAAAACGCCTGTTTTTTGGTGAAAGAGATAACCACCCCCCCTTCCGACATGCATCAGAAACGACAAAAATGGTCCATTTTCAAATGTTGCGTCTTTGAACTAAAATTCACATTTGTGCAAGGAAAATCACTTTTGAAGATAAAATGAGATGTTTAAAGTGATTTTCATGCTTCCAGGGGCCCTAAACACAAGATTTGAGAAATGGGTAAAAGTGAATGAAAATGGCCAATTTACTCACTCTGTGGCCTTAAAAAGTGTTTCTCCTCCACGGGAAGTGAATTAAATACCATTTGGAGGCCTTTATTGTTCAAGCGAAAACGCCTGATTTTTGATGAAAGAGATAACCACCCCCCCTTACGACATGCTTCAGAAACTAAAAAAATGGTCCGTTTTCAAATGTTGCATCTTTGAACTACAATTCACATTTGTACATGTAAAATCACTTTTAAAGATAAAATGAGATGTTTAAAGTGATTTTCATGCGTCCAGGGGCCTTAAACACAAGATTTTTGGAATGGGTAAAAGTGAATGAAAATGGCCAATTAACTCACTGTGCGGCCTTAAAAAGTGTTTCTCCTCCACGGGAAGTGAATAAAATAACATTTGGAGGCCTTTATTGTTCAAGCGAAAATGCCTGATTTTTGATGAAAAAGATAACCACCCCCCTTACGACATGCTTCAGAAACTAAAAAAACTGGTCCGTTTTCAAATGTTGCGTCTTTGAGCTACAATTCACATTTGTACGTGGAAAATCACTTTTAAAGATAAAATGAGATGTTTCAAGTTATTTTCATGCTTCCAGGGGCCTTAAACACAAGATTTGTGGAATGGTAAAAGTGAATGAAAATGGCCAATTTACTCATTCTGAGGCCTTAACAAGTATTTCTCCACCCCAGAAAGTGAATAAAATAACATTTGGAGGCCTTTATTGCTCAATCAAAAACGCCTGTTTTTTGGTGAAAGAGATAACCACCCCCCCTCACGACATACTTCAGAAACTAAAAAAATGGTCCGTTTTCAAATGTTGCATCTTTGAACTACAATTCACATTTGTACTTGGAAAATCACTTTTAAAGATAAAATGAGATGTTTAAAGTGATTTTCAAGCTTCCAGGGGCCCTAAACACAAGATTTGAGAAATGGGTAAAAGTGAATGAAAATGGCCAATTTACTCACTCTGTGGCCTTAAAAAGTGTTTCTCCTCCACGGGCAGTGAATTAAATAACATTTGGAGGCCTTTATTGTTCAAGCGAAAACGCCTGATTTTTGATGAAAGAGATAACCACCCCCCCTTACGACATGCTTCAGAAACTAAAAAAATGGTCCGTTTTCAAATGTTGCATCTTTGAACTACAATTCACATTTGTACATGGAAAATCACTTTTAAAGATAAAATGAGATGTTTAAAGTGATTTTCATGCGTCCAGGGGCCTTAAACACAAGATTTTTGGAATGGGTAAAAGTGAATGAAAATGGCCAATTAACTCACTCTGCGGCCTTAAAAAGTGTTTCTCCTCCACGGGAAGTGAATAAAATAACATTTGGAGGCCTTTATTGTTCAAGCGAAAATGCCTGATTTTTGATGAAAAAGATAACCACCCCCCTTACGACATGCTTCAGAAACTAAAAAAACTGGTCCGTTTTCAAATGTTGCGTCTTTGAGATACAATTCACATTTGTACGTGGAAAATCACTTTTAAAGATAAAATGAGATGTTTCAAGTTATTTTCATGCTTCCAGGGGCCTTAAACACAAGATTTGTGGAATGGTAAAAGTGAATGAAAATGGCCAATTTACTCATTCTGAGGCCTTAACAAGTATTTCTCCACCCTGGAAAGTGAATAAAATAACATTTGGAGGACTTTATTGCTCAATCAAAAACGCCTGTTTTTTGGCGAAAGAGATAACCACCCCCCTTACGACATGCTTCAGAAACAAAAAAAGGGGTCCATTTTCAAATGTTGCCTGTTTGAACTACAATTCACATTTGTACTTGGAAAATCACTTTTAAAGATAAAATGAGATGTTTAAAGTGATTTTCAAGCTTCCAGGAGCCCTAAACACAAGATTTGAGAAATGGGTAAAAGTGAATGAAAATGGCCAATTTACTCATTCTGAGGCCTTAACAAGTATTTCTCCACCCCGGAAAGTGAATAAAATAACATTTGGAGGCCTTTATTGCTCAATCAAAAACACCTGTTTTTTGGTGAAAGAGATAACCACCCCCCCTTACGACATGCTTCAGAAACGACAAAAATGGTCCATTTTCAAATGTTGCGTCTTTGAACTACAATTCACATTTGTACAAGGAAAATCACTTTTGAAGATAAAATGAAATGTTTAAAGGGATTTTCATGCTTCCAGGGGCCCTAAACACAAGATTTGAGAAATGGGTAAAAGTGAATGAAAATGGCCAATTTACTCACTCTGAGCCCTTAAAAAGTGTTTCTCCTCCACGGGAAGTGAATTAAATAACATTTGGAGGCCTTTATTGTTCAAGTAAAAACGCCTGATTTTTGATGAAAGAGATAACCACCCCCCCTTACGACATGCTTCTGAAACTAAAAAAATGGTTCATTTTCAAATGTGGCGTCTTTGAACTACAATTAACATTGCACGTGGATAATCACTTTTAGAGATAAAATGAGATGTTTAAAGTGATTTTCATGCGTCCAGGGGCCTTAAACACAAGATTTTTGGAATGGGTAAAAGTGAATGAAAATGGCCAATTTACTCACTCTGCGGCCTTTAAAAGTGTTTCTCCTCCACAGGAAGTGAATAAAATAACATTTGGAGGCCTTTATTGTTCAAGCGAAAACGCCTGATTTTTGATGAAAAAGATAACCACCCCCCTTACAACATGCTTCAGAAACTAAAAAAACTGGTCTGTTTTCAAATGATGCGTCTTTGAACTACAATTCACATTTGTACGTGGAAAATCACTTTTAAAGATAAAATGAGATGTTTAAAGTGATTTTCATGCGTCCAGGGGCCTTAAACACAAGATTTTTGGAATGGGTAAAAGTGAATGAAAATGGCCAATTTACTCATTCTGAGGCCTTAACAAGTATTTCTCCACCCCGGAAAGTGAATGAAATAACATTTGGAGGCCTTTATTGCTCAATCAAAAACGCCTGTTTTTTGGTGAAAGAGATAACCACCCCCCCTTACGACATGCTTCAGAAACGACAAAAATGGTCCATTGTCAAATGTTGCGTCTTTGAACTACAATTCACATTTGTACAAGGAAAATCTCTTTTGAAGATAAAATGAGATGTTTAAAGGGATTTTCATGCTTCCAGGGGCCCTAAACACAAGATTTGAGAAATGGGTAAAAGTGAATGAAAATGGCCAATTTACTCACTCTGAGGCCTTAAAAAGTGTTTCTCCTCCACGGGAAGTGAATAAAATAACATTTGGAGGCCTTTATTGTTCAAGCAAAAACGCCTGATTTTTGATGAAAGAGATAACCACACCCCCTTACGAAATGCTTCAGAAACTAAAAAAATGGTCCATTTTCAAATATTGCGTCTTTGAACTACAATTCACATTTGTACGTGGAAAATCACTTTTAAAGATAAAATGAGATGTTTAAAGTGATTTTCATGCGTCCAGGGGCCTTAAACACAAGATTTTTGGAATGGGTAAAAGTGAATGAAAATGCCCAATTTACTCACTCTGCGGCCTTAAAAAGTGTTTCTCCTCCACGGGAAGAGAATAAAATAACATGTGGAGGCCTTTATTGTTCAATCAAAAAAGTACGTTTTTTGGTGAAAGAGATAACCACCCCCCTTACGACATGCTTCAGAAACGAAAACAATTGTCCATTTTCAAATGTTGCATCTTTGAACTACAATTCACATTTGTAAGTGGAAAATCACTTTTAAAGATGAAATGAGATGTTTCAAGTGATTTTCGTGCTTCCAGGGGCCTTAAACACAAGATTTGTGGAATGGTAAAAGTGAATGAAAATGGCCAATTTACTCATTCGGAGGCCTTAAAAAGTGTTTCTCCACCCCAGAAAGTGAATTAAATAACATTTGGAGGCCTTTATTGTTCAATCAAAAACACCCGATTTTTGATGAAAGAGATAACCACCCCCCCTTACGACATGCTTCAGAAACAAAAAAAAGGGGTCCATTTTCAAATGTTGCCTCTTTGAACTACAATTCACATTTGTACTTGGAAAATCACTTTTAAAGATAAAATGAGATGTTTAAAGTGATTTTCAAGCTTCCAGGGGCCCTAAACACAAGATTTGAGAAATGGGTAAAAGTGAATGAAAATGGCCAATTTACTCATTCTGAGGCCTTAACAAGTATTTCTCCACCCCGGAAAGTGAATAAAATAACATTTGGAGGCCTTTATTGTTCAATCAAAAACGCCTGTTTTTTGGTGAAAGAGATAACCACCCCCCCTTCCGACATGCATCAGAAACGACAAAAATGGTCCATTTTCAAATGTTGCGTCTTTGAACTAAAATTCACATTTGTGCAAGGAAAATCACTTTTGAAGATAAAATGAGATGTTTAAAGTGATTTTCATGCTTCCAGGGGCCCTAAACACAAGATTTGAGAAATGGGTAAAAGTGAATGAAAATGGCCAATTTACTCACTCTGTGGCCTTAAAAAGTGTTTCTCCTCCACGGGAAGTGAATTAAATACCATTTGGAGGCCTTTATTGTTCAAGCGAAAACGCCTGATTTTTGATGAAAGAGATAACCACCCCCCCTTACGACATGCTTCAGAAACTAAAAAAATGGTCCGTTTTCAAATGTTGCATCTTTGAACTACAATTCACATTTGTACATGTAAAATCACTTTTAAAGATAAAATGAGATGTTTAAAGTGATTTTCATGCGTCCAGGGGCCTTAAACACAAGATTTTTGGAATGGGTAAAAGTGAATGAAAATGGCCAATTAACTCACTGTGCGGCCTTAAAAAGTGTTTCTCCTCCACGGGAAGTGAATAAAATAACATTTGGAGGCCTTTATTGTTCAAGCGAAAATGCCTGATTTTTGATGAAAAAGATAACCACCCCCCTTACGACATGCTTCAGAAACTAAAAAAACTGGTCCGTTTTCAAATGTTGCGTCTTTGAGCTACAATTCACATTTGTACGTGGAAAATCACTTTTAAAGATAAAATGAGATGTTTCAAGTTATTTTCATGCTTCCAGGGGCCTTAAACACAAGATTTGTGGAATGGTAAAAGTGAATGAAAATGGCCAATTTACTCATTCTGAGGCCTTAACAAGTATTTCTCCACCCCAGAAAGTGAATAAAATAACATTTGGAGGCCTTTATTGCTCAATCAAAAACGCCTGTTTTTTGGTGAAAGAGATAACCACCCCCCCTTACGACATACTTCAGAAACTAAAAAAATGGTCCGTTTTCAAATGTTGCATCTTTGAACTACAATTCACATTTGTACTTGGAAAATCACTTTTAAAGATAAAATGAGATGTTTAAAGTGATTTTCAAGCTTCCAGGGGCCCTAAACACAAGATTTGAGAAATGGGTAAAAGTGAATGAAAATGGCCAATTTACTCACTCTGTGGCCTTAAAAAGTGTTTCTCCTCCACGGGCAGTGAATTAAATAACATTTGGAGGCCTTTATTGTTCAAGCGAAAACGCCTGATTTTTGATGAAAGAGATAACCACCCCCCCTTACGACATGCTTCAGAAACTAAAAAAATGGTCCGTTTTCAAATGTTGCATCTTTGAACTACAATTCACATTTGTACATGGAAAATCACTTTTAAAGATAAAATGAGATGTTTAAAGTGATTTTCATGCGTCCAGGGGCCTTAAACACAAGATTTTTGGAATGGGTAAAAGTGAATGAAAATGGCCAATTAACTCACTCTGCGGCCTTAAAAAGTGTTTCTCCTCCACGGGAAGTGAATAAAATAACATTTGGAGGCCTTTATTGTTCAAGCGAAAATGCCTGATTTTTGATGAAAAAGATAACCACCCCCCTTACGACATGCTTCAGAAACTAAAAAAACTGGTCCGTTTTCAAATGTTGCGTCTTTGAGATACAATTCACATTTGTACGTGGAAAATCACTTTTAAAGATAAAATGAGATGTTTCAAGTTATTTTCATGCTTCCAGGGGCCTTAAACACAAGATTTGTGGAATGGTAAAAGTGAATGAAAATGGCCAATTTACTCATTCTGAGGCCTTAACAAGTATTTCTCCACCCTGGAAAGTGAATAAAATAACATTTGGAGGACTTTATTGCTCAATCAAAAACGCCTGTTTTTTGGCGAAAGAGATAACCACCCCCCTTACGACATGCTTCAGAAACAAAAAAAGGGGTCCATTTTCAAATGTTGCCTGTTTGAACTACAATTCACATTTGTACTTGGAAAATCACTTTTAAAGATAAAATGAGATGTTTAAAGTGATTTTCAAGCTTCCAGGAGCCCTAAACACAAGATTTGAGAAATGGGTAAAAGTGAATGAAAATGGCCAATTTACTCATTCTGAGGCCTTAACAAGTATTTCTCCACCCCGGAAAGTGAATAAAATAACATTTGGAGGCCTTTATTGCTCAATCAAAAACGCCTGTTTTTTGGTGAAAGAGATAATCACCCCCCCTTACGACATGCTTCAGAAACGACAAAAATGGTCCATTTTCAAATGTTGCGTCTTTGAACTAAAATTCACATTTGTGCAAGGAAAATCACTTTTGAAGATAAAATGAGATGTTTAAAGTGATTTTCATGCTTCCAGGGGCCCTAAACACAAGATTTGAGAAATGGGTAAAAGTGAATGAAAATGGCCAATTTACTCACTCTGTGGCCTTAAAAAGTGTTTCTCCTCCACGGGAAGTGAATTAAATAACATTTGGAGGCCTTTATTGTTCAAGCGAAAACGCCTGATTTTTGATGAAAGAGATAACCACCCCCCCTTACGACATGCTTCAGAAATTAAAAAAATGGTCCGTTTTCAAATGTTGCGTCTTTGAACTACAATTCACATTTGTACATGGAAAATCACTTTTAAAGATAAAATGAGATGTTTAAAGTGATTTTCATGCGTCCAGGGGCCTTAAACACAAGATTTTTGGAATGGGTAAAAGTGAATGAAAATGGCCAATTTACTCACTCTGCGGCCTTAAAAAGGGTTTCTCCTCCACGGGAAGTGAATAAAATAACATTTGGAGGCCTTTATTGTTCAATCAAAAACGCCTGTTTTTTGGTGAAAGAGATAACCACTCCCCCTTACGACATGCTTCAGAAACGACAAAAATGGTCCATTTTCAAATGTTGCGTCTTTGAACTACAATTCACATTTGTACAAGGAAAATCACTTTTGAAGATAAAATGAGATGTTTAAAGTGATTTTCATGCTTCCAGGGGCCCTAAACACAAGATTTGAGAAATGGGTAAAAGTGAATGAAAATGGCCAATTTACTCACTCTGAGGCCTTAAAAAGTGTTTCTCCTCCACGGGAAGTGAATTAAATACCATTTGGAGGCCTTTATTGTTCAAGTGAAAACGCCTGATTTTTGATGAAAGAGATAACCACCCCCCCTTACGAGATGCTTCAGAAACTAAAAAAATGGTCCGTTTTCAAATGTTGCATCTTTGAACTACAATTCACATTTGTACATGGAAAATCACTTTTAAAGATAAAATGAGATGTTTAAAGTGATTTTCATGCGTCCAGGGGCCTTAAACACAAGATTTTTGGAATGGGTAAAAGTGAACGAAAATGGCCAATTAATTCACTCTGCGGCCTTAAAAAGTGTTTCTCCTCCACGGGAAGAGAATAAAATAACATTTGGAGGCCTTTATTGTTCAATCAAAAAAGTACGTTTTTTGGTGAAAAAGATAACCACCCCCCCCTTACGACATGCTTCAGAAACGAAAAAAATGGTCCATTTTCAAATGTTGCGTCTTTGAACTACAATTCACATTTGTAAGTGGAAAATCACTTTTAAAGATGAAATGAGATGTTTCAAGTGATTTTCATGCTTCCAGGGGCCTTAAACACAAGATTTGTGGAATGGTAAAAGTGAATGAAAATGGCCAATTTACTCATTCTGAGGCCTTAACAAGTATTTCTCCACCGCAGAAAGTGAATAAAATAACATTTGGAGGCCTTTATTGTTCAATCAAAAACACCTGTTTTTTGGTGAAAGAGATAACCACCCCCCCTTACGACATGCTTCAGAAATGACAAAAATGCTCCATTTTCAAATGTTGCGTCTTTGAACTACAATTCACATTTGTGCAAGGAAAATCACTTTTGAAGATAAAATGAAATCTTTAAAGGGATTTTCATGCTTCCAGGGGCCCTAAACACAAGATTTGAGAAATGGGTAAAAGTGAATGAAAATGGCCAATTTACTCACTCTGAGGCCTTAAAAAGTGTTTCTCCTCCACGGGAAGTGAATAAAATAACATTTGGAGGCCTTTATTGTTCAAGCAAAAACGCCTGATTTTTGGTGAAAAAGATAACCACCCCCCCTTACGACATGCTTCAGAAACGAAAAAAATGGTCCATTTTCAAATGTTGCGTCTTTGAACTACAATTCACATTTGTAAGTGGAAAATCACTTTTAAAGATGAAATGAGATGTTTCAAGTGATTTTCATGCTTCCAGGGGCCTTAAACACAAGATTTGTGGAATGGTAAAAGTGAATGAAAATGGCCAATTTACTCATTCTGAGGCCTTAACAAGTATTTCTCCACCGCAGAAAGTGAATAAAATAACATTTGGAGGCCTTTATTGTTCAATCAAAAACACCTGTTTTTTGGTGAAAGAGATAACCACCCCCTCTTACGACATGCTTCAGAAACGACAAAAATGCTCCATTTTCAAATGTTGCGTCTTTGAACTACAATTCACATTTGTGCAAGGAAAATCACTTTTGAAGATAAAATGAGATGTTTAAAGTTATTTTCATGCTTCCAGGGGCCCTAAACACAATATTTGAGAAATGGGTAATCGTGAATGAAAATGGCCAATTTACTCACTTTGAGGCCTTAAAAAGTGTTTCTCCTCCACGGGAAGTGAATTAAATAACATTTGGAGGCCTTTATTGTTCAAGTGAAAACGCCTGATTTTTGATGAAAGAGATAACCACCCCCCCTTACGACATGCTTCTGAAACTAAAAAAATGGTTCATTTTCAAATGTGGTGTCTTTGAACTACAATTAACATTGTACGTGGATAATCACTTTTAGAGATAAAATGAGATGTTTAAAGTTATTTTCAAGCTTCCAGGAGCCCTAAACACAAGATTTGAGAAATGGGTAATCGTGAATGAAAATGGCCAATTTACTCACTCTGCGGCCTTAAAAAGTGTTTCTCCTCCACGGGAAGTGAATAAAATACCATTTGGAGGCCTTTCATGTTCAATCAAAAAAGCACGTTTTTTGGTGAAAGAGATAACCACCCCCCCTTACGACATGCTTCAAAAACGAAAAAAATGGTCCATTTTCAAATGTTGCATCTTTGAAATACAATTCACATTTGTACGTGGAAAATCACTTTTAAAGATGAAATGAGATGTTTCAAGTGATTTTCATGCTTCCAGGGGCCTTAAACACAAGATTTTTGGAATGGGTAAAAGTGAATGAAAATGGCCAATTTACTCATTCTGAGGCCTTAAAAAGTGTTTCTCCACCCCAGAAAGTGAATAAAATAACATTTGGAGGCCTTTATTGTTCAATCAAAAATGCCCGATTTTTGATGAAAGAGATAACCATACCCCCTTACGACATGCTTCAGAAACAAAAAAAATGGTCCATTTTCAAATGTTGCCTCTTTGAACTACAATTCACATTTGTACTTGGAAAATCACTTTTAAAGATAAAATGAGATGTTCAAAGTGATTTTCAAGCTTCCAGGGGCCCTAAACACAAGATTTGAGAAATGGGTAAAAGTGAATGAAAATGGCCAATTTACTCATTCTGAGGCCTTAACAAGCATTTCTCCACCCCGGAAAGTGAATAAAATAACATTTGGAGGCCTTTAATGTTCAAGTGAAAATGCCTGATTTTTGACAAAAGAGATTACCACCCCCCCTTACGAGATGCTTCAGAAACTAAAAAAAATGGTCCGTTTTCAAATGTTGCGTCTTTGAACTACAATTCACATTTGTACATGGAAAATCACTTTTAAAGATAAAATGAGATGTTTAAAGTGATTTTCATGCGTCCAGGGGCCTTAAACACAAGATTTTTGGAATGGGTAAAAGTGAACGAAAATGGCCAATTAATTCACTCTGCGGCCTTAAAAAGTGTTTCTCCTCCACGGGAAGAGAATAAAATAACATTTGGAGGCCTTTATTGTTCAATCAAAAAAGTACGTTTTTTGGTGAAAAAGATAACCACCCCCCCCTTACGACATGCTTCAGAAACGAAAAAAATGTTCCATTTTCAAATGTTGCGTCTTTGAACTACAATTCACATTTGTAAGTGGAAAATCACTTTTAAAGATGAAATGAGATGTTTCAAGTGATTTTCATGCTTCCAGGGGCCTTAAACACAAGATTTGTGGAATGGTAAAAGTGAATGAAAATGGCCAATTTACTCATTCTGAGGCCTTAACAAGTATTTCTCCACCGCAGAAAGTGAATAAAATAACATTTGGAGGCCTTTATTGTTCAATCAAAAACACCTGTTTTTTGGTGAAAGAGATAACCACCCCCCCTTTCGACATGCTTCAGAAATGACAAAAATGCTCCATTTTCAAATGTTGCGTCTTTGAACTACAATTCACATTTGTGCAAGGAAAATCACTTTTGAAGATAAAATGAAATCTTTAAAGGGATTTTCATGCTTCCAGGGGCCCTAAACACAAGATTTGAGAAATGGGTAAAAGTGAATGAAAATGGCCAATTTACTCACTCTGAGGCCTTAAAAAGTGTTTCTCCTCCACGGGAAGTGAATAAAATAACATTTGGAGGCCTTTATTGTTCAAGCAAAAACGCCTGATTTTTGATGAAAGAGATAACCACACCCCCTTACGACATGCTTCAGAAACTAAAAAAATGGTCCGTTTTCAAATATTGCGTCTTTGAACTACAATTCACATTTGTATGTGGAAAATCACTTTTAAAGATAAAATGAGATGTTTAAAGTGATTTTCATGCGTCCAGGGCCCTTAAACACAAGATTTTTGGAATGGGTAAAAGTGAATGAAAATGCCCAATTTACTCACTCTGCGGCGTTAAAAAGTGTTTCTCCTCCACGGGATGAGAATAAAATACCATTTGGAGGCCTTTATTGTTCAATCAAAAAAGTACGTTTTTTGGTGAAAGAGATAACCACCCCCCCTTACGACATGCTTCAGAAACGAAAAAAATGGTCCATTTTCAAATGTTGCGTCTTTGAACTACAATTCACATTTGTAAGTGGAAAATCACTTTTAAAGATGAAATCAGATGTTTCAAGTGATTTTCGTGCTTCCAGGGGCCTTAAACACAAGATTTGTGGAATGGTAAAAGTGAATGAAAATGGCCAATTTACTCATTCTGAGGCCTTAAAAAGTGTTTCTCCACCCTAGAAAGTGAATTAAATAACATTTGGAGGCCTTTATTGTTCAATCAAAAACACCCGATTTTTGATGAAAGAGATAACCACCCCCCCTTACGACATGCTTCAGAAACAAAAAAAATGGTCCATTTTCAAGTGTTGCGTCTTTGAACTAAAATTCACATTTGTACAAGGAAAATCACTTTTGAAGATAAAATGAAATCTTTAAAGGGATTTTCATGCTTCCAGGGGCCCTAAACACAAGATTTGAGAAATGGGTAAAAGTGAATGAAAATGGCCAATTTACTCACTCTGAGGCCTTAAAAAGTGTTTCTCCTCCACGGGAAGTGAATTAAATACCATTTGGAGGCCTTTATTGTTCAAGTGAAAACGCCTGATTTTTGATGAAAGAGATAACCACCCCCCCTTACCACATGCTTCTGAAACTAAAAAAATGGTTCATTTTCAAATGTGGCGTCTTTGAACTACAATTAACATTGTACGTGGATAATCACTTTTAGAGATAAAATGAGATGTTTAAAGTTATTTTCAAGCTTCCAGGGGCCCTAAACACAATATTTGAGAAATGGGTAATCGTGAATGAAAATGGCCAATTTACTCACTTTGAGGCCTTAAAAAGTGTTTCTCCTCCACGGGAAGTGAATTAAATAACATTTGGAGGCCTTTATTGTTCAAGTGAAAACGCCTGATTTTTGATGAAAGAGATAACCACCCCCCCTTACGACATGCTTCTGAAACTAAAAAAATGGTTCATTTTCAAATGTGGTGTCTTTGAACTACAATTAACATTGTACGTGGATAATCACTTTTAGAGATAAAATGAGATGTTTAAAGTTATTTTCAAGCTTCCAGGAGCCCTAAACACAAGATTTGAGAAATGGGTAATCGTGAATGAAAATGGCCAATTTACTCACTCTGCGGCCTTAAAAAGTGTTTCTCCTCCACGGGAAGTGAATAAAATACCATTTGGAGGCCTTTCATGTTCAATCAAAAAAGCACGTTTTTTGGTGAAAGAGATAACCACCCCCCCTTACGACATGCTTCAAAAACGAAAAAAATGGTCCATTTTCAAATGTTGCATCTTTGAAATACAATTCACATTTGTACGTGGAAAATCACTTTTAAAGATGAAATGAGATGTTTCAAGTGATTTTCATGCTTCCAGGGGCCTTAAACACAAGATTTTTGGAATGGGTAAAAGTGAATGAAAATGGCCAATTTACTCATTCTGAGGCCTTAAAAAGTGTTTCTCCACCCCAGAAAGTGAATAAAATAACATTTGGAGGCCTTTATTGTTCAATCAAAAATGCCCGATTTTTGATGAAAGAGATAACCATACCCCCTTACGACATGCTTCAGAAACAAAAAAAATGGTCCATTTTCAAATGTTGCCTCTTTGAACTACAATTCACATTTGTACTTGGAAAATCACTTTTAAAGATAAAATGAGATGTTCAAAGTGATTTTCAAGCTTCCAGGGGCCCTAAACACAAGATTTGAGAAATGGGTAAAAGTGAATGAAAATGGCCAATTTACTCATTCTGAGGCCTTAACAAGCATTTCTCCACCCCGGAAAGTGAATAAAATAACATTTGGAGGCCTTTAATGTTCAAGTGAAAATGCCTGATTTTTGACAAAAGAGATTACCACCCCCCCTTACGAGATGCTTCAGAAACTAAAAAAAATGGTCCGTTTTCAAATGTTGCGTCTTTGAACTACAATTCACATTTGTACATGGAAAATCACTTTTAAAGATAAAATGAGATGTTTAAAGTGATTTTCATGCGTCCAGGGGCCTTAAACACAAGATTTTTGGAATGGGTAAAAGTGAACGAAAATGGCCAATTAATTCACTCTGCGGCCTTAAAAAGTGTTTCTCCTCCACGGGAAGAGAATAAAATAACATTTGGAGGCCTTTATTGTTCAATCAAAAAAGTACGTTTTTTGGTGAAAAAGATAACCACCCCCCCCTTACGACATGCTTCAGAAACGAAAAAAATGGTCCATTTTCAAATGTTGCGTCTTTGAACTACAATTCACATTTGTAAGTGGAAATCACTTTTAAAGATGAAATGAGATGTTTCAAGTGATTTTCATGCTTCCAGGGGCCTTAAACACAAGATTTGTGGAATGGTAAAAGTGAATGAAAATGGCCAATTTACTCATTCTGAGGCCTTAACAAGTATTTCTCCACCGCAGAAAGTGAATAAAATAACATTTGGAGGCCTTTATTGTTCAATCAAAAACACCTGTTTTTTGGTGAAAGAGATAACCACCCCCCCTTACGACATGCTTCAGAAATGACAAAAATGCTCCATTTTCAAATGTTGCGTCTTTGAACTACAATTCACATTTGTGCAAGGAAAATCACTTTTGAAGATAAAATGAAATCTTTAAAGGGATTTTCATGCTTCCAGGGGCCCTAAACACAAGATTTGAGAAATGGGTAAAAGTGAATGAAAATGGCCAATTTACTCACTCTGAGGCCTTAAAAAGTGTTTCTCCTCCACGGGAAGTGAATAAAATAACATTTGGAGGCCTTTATTGTTCAAGCAAAAACGCCTGATTTTTGATGAAAGAGATAACCACACCCCCTTACGACATGCTTCAGAAACTAAAAAAATGGTCCGTTTTCAAATATTGCGTCTTTGAACTACAATTCACATTTGTATGTGGAAAATCACTTTTAAAGATAAAATGAGATGTTTAAAGTGATTTTCATGCGTCCAGGGCCCTTAAACACAAGATTTTTGGAATGGGTAAAAGTGAATGAAAATGCCCAATTTACTCACTCTGCGGCGTTAAAAAGTGTTTCTCCTCCACGGGATGAGAATAAAATACCATTTGGAGGCCTTTATTGTTCAATCAAAAAAGTACGTTTTTTGGTGAAAGAGATAACCACCCCCCCTTACGACATGCTTCAGAAACGAAAAAAATGGTCCATTTTCAAATGTTGCGTCTTTGAACTACAATTCACATTTGTAAGTGGAAAATCACTTTTAAAGATGAAATCAGATGTTTCAAGTGATTTTCGTGCTTCCAGGGGCCTTAAACACAAGATTTGTGGAATGGTAAAAGTGAATGAAAATGGCCAATTTACTCATTCTGAGGCCTTAAAAAGTGTTTCTCCACCCCAGAAAGTGAATTAAATAACATTTGGAGGCCTTTATTGTTCAATCAAAAACACCCGATTTTTGATGAAAGAGATAACCACCCCCCCTTACGACATGCTTCAGAAACAAAAAAAATGGTCCATTTTCAAGTGTTGCGTCTTTGAACTAAAATTCACATTTGTACAAGGAAAATCACTTTTGAAGATAAAATGAGATGTTTAAAGTGATTTTCATGCATCCAGGGGCCCTAAACACAAGATTTGAGAAATGGGTAAAAGTGAATGAAAATGGCCAATTTACTCACTCTGAGGCCTTAAAAAGTGTTTCTCCTCCACGGGAAGTGAATTAAATACCATTTGGAGGCCTTTATTGTTCAATTGAAAACGCCTGATTTTTGATGAACGAGATAACCACCACCCTTACGACATGCTTCTGAAACTAAAAAAAGGTTCATTTTCAAATGTGGCGTCTTTGAACTACAATTAACATTGTACGTGGATAATCACTTTTAGAGATAAAATGAGATGTTTAAAGTTATTTTCAAGCTTCCAGGGGCCCTAAACACAAGATTTGAGAAATGGGTAATCGTGAATGAAAATGGCTAATTTACTCACTCTGCGGCCTTAAAAAGTGTTTCTCCTCCACGGGAAGTGAATAAAATAACATTTGGAGGCCTTTATTGTTCAAGCAAAAACGCCTGATTTTTGATCAAAAAGATAACCACCCCCTTACGACATGCTTCAGAAACTAAAAAAACTGGTCCATTTTCAAATGTTGCGTCTTTGAGCTACAATTCACATTTGTACGTGGAAAATCACTTTTGAAGATAAAATGAGATGTTTAAAGTGATTTTCATGCTTCCAGGGGCCTTAAACACAAGATTTGTGGAATGGTAAAAGTGAATGAAAATGGCCAATTTACTCATTCTGAGGCCTTAACAAGTATTTCTCCACCCTGGAAAGTGAATAAAATAACATTTGGAGGCCTTTATTGCTCAATCAAAAACGCCTGTTTTTTGGTGAAAGAGATAACCACCCCCCTTACGACATGCTTCAGACACAAAAAAAGGGGTCCATTTTCAAATGTTGCCTCTTTGAACTACAATTCACATTTGTACAAGGAAAATCACTTTTGAAGATAAAATGAATTGTTCAAAGTGATTTTCAAGCTTCCAGGGGCCCTAAACACAAGATTTGAGAAATGGGTAAAAGTGAATGAAAATGGCCAATTTACTCATTCTGAGGCCTTAACAAGCATTTCTCCACCCCGGAAAGTGAATAAAATAACATTTGGAGGCCTTTAATGTTCAAGTGAAAATGCCTGATTTTTGACAAAAGAGATTACCACCCCCCCTTACGACATGCTTCAGAAACTAAAAAAAATGGTCCGTTTTCAAATGTTGCGTCTTTGAACTACAATTCACATTTGTACGTGGAAAATCACTTTTAAAGATAAAATGAGACGTTTAAAGTGATTTTCATGCGTCCAGGGGCCTTAAAGACAAGGTTTTTGTAATGGGTAAAAGTGAATGAAAATGGCCAATTTACTCACTCTGCGGCCTTTAAAAGTGCTTCTCCTCCACGGGAAGTGAATGAAATAACATTTGGAGGCCTTTATTGTTCAATCAAAAACGCCTGATTTTTGATGAAAAAGATAACCACCCCCCTTACGACATGCTTCAGAAACTAAAAAAACTGGTCTGTTTTCAAATGTTGCGTCTTTGAACTACAATTCACATTTGTACGTGGAAAATCACTTTTAAAGATGAAATGAGATGTTTCAAGTGATTTTCATGCTTCCAGGGGCCTTAAACACAAGATTTTTGGAATGGGTAAAAGTGAATGAAAATGGCCAATTTACTCATTCTGAGGCCTTAAAAAGTGTTTCTCCACCCCAGAAAGTGAATAAAATAACATTTGGAGGCCTTTATTGTTCAATCAAAAATGCCTGATTTTTGATGAAAGAGATAACCATACCCCCTTACGACATGCTTCAGAAACAAAAAAATGGTCCATTTTCAAATGTTGCCTCTTTGAACTACAATTCACATTTGTACTTGGAAAATCACTTTTAAAGATAAAATGAGATGTTCAAAGTGATTTTCAAGGTTCCAGGGGCCCTAAACACAAGATTTGAGAAATGGGTAAAAGTGAATGAAAATGGCCAATTTACTCATTCTGAGGCCTTAACAAGTATTTCTCCACCCCGGAAAGTGAATAAAATAACATTTGGAGGCCTTTAATGTTCAAGTGAAAACGCCTGATTTTTGACAAAAGAGATTACCACCCCCCCTTACGACATGCTTCAGAAACTAAAAAAAATGGTCCGTTTTCAAATGTTGCGTCTTTGAACTACAATTCACATTTGGACGTGGAAAATCACTTTTAAAGATAAAATGAGATGTTTAAAGTGATTTTCATGCGTCCAGGGGCCTTAAAGACAACGTTTTTGTAATGGGTAAAAGTGAATGAAAATGGCCAATTTACTCACTCTGCGGCCTTAAAAAGTGTTTCTCCTCCATGGGAAGTGAATTAAATAACATTTGGAGGCCTTTATTGTTCAAGCGAAAACGCCTGATTTTTGATAAAAGAGATAACCACCCCCCCTCACGACATGCTTCAGAAACTAAAAAAATGGTCCGTTTTCAAATGTTGCGTCTTTGGACTACAATTCACATTTGTACAAGGAAAATCACTTTTGAAGATAAAATGAGATGTTTAAAGTGATTTTCATGCTTCCAGGGGCCCTAAACACAAGATTTGAGAAATGGGTAAAAGTGAATGAAAATGGCCAATTTACTCACTCTGAGGCCTTAAAAAGTGTTTCTCCTCCACGGGAAGTGAATTAAATACCATTTGGAGGCCTTTATTGTTCAAGTGAAAACGCCTGATTTTTGATGAAAGAGATAACCACCCCCCCTTACCACATGCTTCTGAAACTAAAAAAATGGTTCATTTTCAAATGTGGCGTCTTTGAACTACAATTAACATTGTACGTGGATAATCACTTTTAGAGATAAAATGAGATGTTTAAAGTTATTTTCAAGCTTCCAGGGGCCCTAAACACAATATTTGAGAAATGGGTAATCGTGAATGAAAATGGCCAATTTACTCACTTTGAGGCCTTAAAAAGTGTTTCTCCTCCACGGGAAGTGAATTAAATAACATTTGGAGGCCTTTATTGTTCAAGTGAAAACGCCTGATTTTTGATGAAAGAGATAACCACCCCCCCTTACGACATGCTTCTGAAACTAAAAAAATGGTTCATTTTCAAATGTGGTGTCTTTGAACTACAATTAACATTGTACGTGGATAATCACTTTTAGAGATAAAATGAGATGTTTAAAGTTATTTTCAAGCTTCCAGGAGCCCTAAACACAAGATTTGAGAAATGGGTAATCGTGAATGAAAATGGCCAATTTACTCACTCTGCGGCCTTAAAAAGTGTTTCTCCTCCACGGGAAGTGAATAAAATACCATTTGGAGGCCTTTCATGTTCAATCAAAAAAGCACGTTTTTTGGTGAAAGAGATAACCACCCCCCCTTACGACATGCTTCAAAAACGAAAAAAATGGTCCATTTTCAAATGTTGCATCTTTGAAATACAATTCACATTTGTACGTGGAAAATCACTTTTAAAGATGAAATGAGATGTTTCAAGTGATTTTCATGCTTCCAGGGGCCTTAAACACAAGATTTTTGGAATGGGTAAAAGTGAATGAAAATGGCCAATTTACTCATTCTGAGGCCTTAAAAAGTGTTTCTCCACCCCAGAAAGTGAATAAAATAACATTTGGAGGCCTTTATTGTTCAATCAAAAATGCCCGATTTTTGATGAAAGAGATAACCATACCCCCTTACGACATGCTTCAGAAACAAAAAAAATGGTCCATTTTCAAATGTTGCCTCTTTGAACTACAATTCACATTTGTACTTGGAAAATCACTTTTAAAGATAAAATGAGATGTTCAAAGTGATTTTCAAGCTTCCAGGGGCCCTAAACACAAGATTTGAGAAATGGGTAAAAGTGAATGAAAATGGCCAATTTACTCATTCTGAGGCCTTAACAAGCATTTCTCCACCCCGGAAAGTGAATAAAATAACATTTGGAGGCCTTTAATGTTCAAGTGAAAATGCCTGATTTTTGACAAAAGAGATTACCACCCCCCCTTACGACATGCTTCAGAAACTAAAAAAAATGGTCCGTTTTCAAATGTTGCGTCTTTGAACTACAATTCACATTTGTACGTGGAAAATCACTTTTAAAGATAAAATGAGACGTTTAAAGTGATTTTCATGCGTTCAGGGGCCTTAAAGACAAGGTTTTTGTAATGGGTAAAAGTGAATGAAAATGGCCAATTTACTCACTCTGCGGCCTTAAAAAGTGCTTCTCCTCCACGGGAAGTGAATTAAATAACATTTGGAGGCCTTTATTGTTCAAGCGAAAACGCCTGATTTTTGATGAAAGAGATAACCACCCCCCTTACGACATGCTTCAGAAACTAAAAAAATGCTCCATTTTCAAATGTTGCCTCTTTGAACTTTCAATTCACATTTGTACTTGGAAAATCACTTTTAAAGATAAAATGAGATGTTTAAAGTGATTTTCAAGCTTCCAGGGGCCCTAAACACAAGATTTGAGAAATGGGTAAAAGTGAATGAAAATGGCCAATTTACTCATTCTGAGGCCTTAACAAGTATTTCTGCACCCCGGAAAGTGAATAAAATAACATTTGGAGGCCTTTATTGTTCAATCAAAAACGCCTGTTTTTTCGTGAAAGAGATAACCACCCCCCCTACGACATGCTTCAGAAACGACAAAAATGGTCCATTTTCAAATGTTGCGTCTTTGAACTACAATTCACATTTGTACAAGGAAAATCACTTTTGAAGATAAAATGAGATGTTTAAAGTGATTTTCATGCGTCAGGGGCCTTAAACACAAGATTTTTGGAATGGGTAAAAGTGAATGAAAATGGCCAATTAACTCACTCTGCGGCCTTACAAAGTGTTTCTCCTCCACAGGAAGTGAATAAAATAACATTTGGAGGCCTTTATTGTTCAAGCGAAAACGCCTGATTTTTGATGAAAAAGATAACCACCCCCCTTACGACATGCTTCAGAAACTAAAAAAACTGGTCTGTTTTCAAATGTTGCGTCTTTGAACTACAATTCACATTTGTACGTGGAAAATCACTTTTAAAGATAAAATGAGATGTTTAAAGTGATTTTCATGCGTCCAGGGGCCTTAAACACAAGATTTTTGGAATGGGTAAAAGTGAATGAAAATGGCCAATTTACTCATTCTGAGGCCTTAACAAGTATTTCTCCACCCCGGAAAGTGAATAAAATAACATTTGGAGGCCTTTATTGCTCAATCAAAAACGCCTGTTTTTTGGTGAAAGAGATAACCACCCCCCCTTACGACATGCTTCAGAAACGACAAAAATGGTCCATTTTCAAATGTTGCGTCTTTGAACTACAATTCACATTTGTACAAGGAAAATCACTTTTGAAGATAAAATGAGATGTTTAAAGTGATTTTCATGCTTCCAGGGGCCCTAAACACAAGATTTGAGAAATGGGTAAAAGTGAATGAAAATGGCCAATTTACTCACTCTGAGGCCTTAAAAAGTGTTTCTCCTCCACGGGAAGTGAATTAAATACCATTTGGAGGCCTTTATTGTTCAAGTGAAAACGCCTGATTTTTGATGAAAGAGATAACCACCCCCCCTTACCACATGCTTCTGAAACTAAAAAAATGGTTCATTTTCAAATGTAACGTCTTGAACTACAATTAACATTGTACGTGGATAATCACTTTTAGAGATAAAATGAGATGTTTAAAGTTATTTTCAAGCTTCCAGGGGCCCTAAACACAATATTTGAGAAATGGGTAATCGTGAATGAAAATGGCCAATTTACTCACTCTGCGGCCTTAAAAAGTGTTTCTCCTCCACGGGAAGTGTATTAAATAACATTTGGAGGCCTTTATTGTTCAAGCGAAAACGCCTGATTTTTGATGAAAGAGATAACCACCCCCCCTTACGACATGCTTCAGAAACTAAAAAAATGGTCCGTTTTCAAATGTTGCGTCTTTGAACTACAATTCACATTTGTTAGTGGAAAATCACTTTTAAAGATGAAACAAGATGTTTCAAGTGATTTTCATGCTTCCAGGGGCCTTAAACACAAGATTTGTGGAATGGTAAAAGTGAATGAAAATGGCCAATTTACTCATTCTGAGGCCTTAAAAAGTGTTTCTCCACCCCAGAAAGTGAATAAAATAACACTTGGAGGCCTTTATTGTTCAATCAAAAACGCCCGATTTTTGATGAAAGAGATAACCACCCCCCCTTACGACATGCTTCAGAAACGACAAAAATGGTCCCTTTTCAAATGTTGCGTCTTTGAACTACAATTCACATTTGTACAAGGAAAATCACTTTTGAAGATAAAATGAGATGTTTAAAGTGATTTTCATGCTTCCAGGGGCCCTAAACACAAGATTTGAGAAATGGGTAAAAGTGAATGAAAATGGCCAATTTACTCACTCTGAGGCCTTAAAAAGTGTTTCTCCTCCACGGGAAGTGAATTAAATACGATTTGGAGGCCTTTATTGTTCAAGTGAAAACGCCTGATTTTTGATGAAAGGGATAACCACCCCCCCTTACCACATGCTTCTGAAACTAAAAAAATGGTTCATTTTCAAATGTGGCGTCTTTGAACTACAATTAACATTGTACGTGGATAATCACTTTTAGAGATAAAATGAGATGTTTAAAGTTATTTTCAAGCTTCCAGGAGCCCTAAACACAAGATTTGAGAAATGGGTAATCGTGAATGAAAATGGCCAATTTACTCACTCTGCGGCCTTAAAAAGTGTTTCTCCTCCACGGGAAGTGAATAAAATACCATTTGGAGGCCTTTCATGTTCAATCAAAAAAGCACGTTTTTTGGTGAAAGAGATAACCACCCCCCCTTACGACATGCTTCAAAAACGAAAAAAATGGTCCATTTTCAAATGTTGCATCTTTGAAATACAATTCACATTTGTACGTGGAAAATCACTTTTAAAGATGAAATGAGATGTTTCAAGTGATTTTCATGCTTCCAGGGGCCTTAAACACAAGATTTTTGGAATGGGTAAAAGTGAATGAAAATGGCCAATTTACTCATTCTGAGGCCTTAAAAAGTGTTTCTCCACCCCAGAAAGTGAATAAAATAACATTTGGAGGCCTTTATTGTTCAATCAAAAATGCCCGATTTTTGATGAAAGAGATAACCATACCCCTTACGACATGCTTCAGAAACAAAAAAAATGGTCCATTTTCAAATGTTGCCTCTTTGAACTACAATTCACATTTGTACTTGGAAAATCACTTTTAAAGATAAAATGAGATGTTCAAAGTGATTTTCAAGCTTCCAGGGGCCCTAAACACAAGATTTGAGAAATGGGTAAAAGTGAATGAAAATGGCCAATTTACTCATTCTGAGGCCTTAACAAGCATTTCTCCACCCCGGAAAGTGAATAAAATAACATTTGGAGGCCTTTAATGTTCAAGTGAAAATGCCTGATTTTTGACAAAAGAGATTACCACCCCCCCTTACAACATGCTTCAGAAACTAAAAAAAATGGTCCGTTTTCAAATGTTGCGTCTTTGAACTACAATTCACATTTGTACGTGGAAAATCACTTTTAAAGATAAAATGAGATGTTTAAAGTGATTTTCATGCGTCCAGGGGCCTTAAAGACAAGGTTTTTGTAATGGGTAAAAGTGAATGAAAATGGCCAATTTACTCACTCTGCGGCCTTAAAAAGTGCTTCTCCTCCACGGGAAGTGAATTAAATAACATTTGGAGGCCTTTATTGTTCAAGCGAAAACGCCTGATTTTTGATGAAAGAGATAACCACCCCCCCCTTAAGACATGCTTCTGAAACTAAAAAAATGGTTCATTTTCAAATGTGGTGTCTTTGAACTACAATTAACATTGTACGTGGATAATCACTTTTAGAGATAAAATGAGATGTTTAAAGTTATTTTCAAGCTTCCAGGGGCCCTAAACACAAGATTTGAGAAATGGGTAATCGTGAATGAAAATGGCCAATTTACTCACTCTGCGGCCTTAAAAAGTGTTTCTCCTCCACGGGAAGTGAATAAAATACCATTTGGAGGCCTTTCATGTTCAATCAAAAAAGCAAGTTTTTTGGTGAAAGAGATAACCACCCCCCCTTACGACATGCTTCAAAAACGAAAAAAATGGTCCATTTTCAAATGTTGCATCTTTGAAATACAATTCACATTTGTACGTGGAAAATCACTTTTAAAGATGAAATGAGATGTTTCAAGTGATTTTCATGCTTCCAGGGGCCTTAAACACAAGATTTTTGGAATGGGTAAAAGTGAATGAAAATGGCCAATTTACTCATTCTGAGGCCTTAAAAAGTGTTTCTCCACCCCAGAAAGTGAATAAAATAACATTTGGAGGCCTTTATTGTTCAATCAAAAATGCCTGATTTTTGATGAAAGAGATAACCATACCCCCTTACGACATGCTTCAGAAACAAAAAAATGGTCCATTTTCAAATGTTGCCTCTTTGAACTACAATTCACATTTGTACTTGGAAAATCACTTTTAAAGATAAAATGAGATGTTCAAAGTGATTTTCAAGCTTCCAGGGGCCCTAAACACAATATTTGAGAAATGGGTAATCGTGAATGAAAATGGCCAATTTACTCACTTTGAGGCCTTAAAAAGTGTTTCTCCTCCACGGGAAGTGAATTAAATAACATTTGGAGGCCTTTATTGTTCAAGTGAAAACGCCTGATTTTTGATGAAAGAGATAACCACCCCCCCTTACAACATGCTTCTGAAACTAAAAAAATGGTTCATTTTCAAATGTGGTGTCTTTGAACTACAATTAACATTGTACGTGGATAATCACTTTTAGAGATAAAATGAGATGTTTAAAGTTATTTTCAAGCTTCCAGGAGCCCTAAACACAAGATTTGAGAAATGGGTAATCGTGAATGAAAATGGCCAATTTACTCACTCTGCGGCCTTAAAAAGTGTTTCTCCTCCACGGGAAGTGAATAAAATACCATTTGGAGGCCTTTCATGTTCAATCAAAAAAGCACGTTTTTTGGTGAAAGAGATAACCACCCCCCCTTACGACATGCTTCAAAAACGAAAAAAATGGTCCATTTTCAAATGTTGCATCTTTGAAATACAATTCACATTTGTACGTGGAAAATCACTTTTAAAGATGAAATGAGATGTTTCAAGTGATTTTCATGCTTCCAGGGGCCTTAAACACAAGATTTTTGGAATGGGTAAAAGTGAATGAAAATGGCCAATTTACTCATTCTGAGGCCTTAAAAAGTGTTTCTCCACCCCAGAAAGTGAATAAAATAACATTTGGAGGCCTTTATTGTTCAATCAAAAATGCCCGATTTTTGATGAAAGAGATAACCATACCCCCTTACGACATGCTTCAGAAACAAAAAAAATGGTCCATTTTCAAATGTTGCCTCTTTGAACTACAATTCACATTTGTACTTGGAAAATCACTTTTAAAGATAAAATGAGATGTTCAAAGTGATTTTCAAGCTTCCAGGGGCCCTAAACACAAGATTTGAGAAATGGGTAAAAGTGAATGAAAATGGCCAATTTACTCATTCTGAGGCCTTAACAAGCATTTCTCCACCCCGGAAAGTGAATAAAATAACATTTGGAGGCCTTTAATGTTCAAGTGAAAATGCCTGATTTTTGACAAAAGAGATTACCACCCCCCTTACGACATGCTTCAGAAACTAAAAAAAATGGTCCGTTTTCAAATGTTGCGTCTTTGAACTACAATTCACATTTGTACGTGGAAAATCACTTTTAAAGATAAAATGAGATGTTTAAAGTGATTTTCATGCGTCCAGGGGCCTTAAAGACAAGGTTTTTGTAATGGGTAAAAGTGAATGAAAATGGCCAATTTACTCACTCTGCGGCCTTAAAAAGTGCTTCTCCTCCACGGGAAGTGAATTAAATAACATTTGGAGGCCTTTATTGTTCAAGCGAAAACGCCTGATTTTTGATGAAAGAGATAACCACCCCCCCTTAAGACATGCTTCAGAAACAAAAAAAATGCTCCATTTTCAAATGTTGCCTCTTTGAACTTTCAATTCACATTTGTACTTGGAAAATCACTTTTAAAGATAAAATGAGATGTTTAAAGTGATTTTCAAGCTTCCAGGGGCCCTAAACACAAGATTTGAGAAATGGGTAAAAGTGAATGAAAATGGCCAATTTACTCATTCTGAGGCCTTAACAAGTATTTCTGCACCCCGGAAAGTGAATAAAATAACATTTGGAGGCCTTTATTGTTCAATCAAAAACGCCTGTTTTTTCGTGAAAGAGATAACCACCCCCCCTACGACATGCTTCAGAAACGACAAAAATGGTCCATTTTCAAATGTTGCGTCTTTGAACTACAATTCACATTTGTACAAGGAAAATCACTTTTGAAGATAAAATGAGATGTTTAAAGTGATTTTCATGCGTCAGGGGCCTTAAACACAAGATTTTTGGAATGGGTAAAAGTGAATGAAAATGGCCAATTAACTCACTCTGCGGCCTTAAAAAGTGTTTCTCCTCCACAGGAAGTGAATAAAATAACATTTGGAGGCCTTTATTGTTCAAGCGAAAACGCCTGATTTTTGATGAAAAAGATAACCACCCCCCTTACGACATGCTTCAGAAACTAAAAAAACTGGTCTGTTTTCAAATGTTGCGTCTTTGAACTACAATTCACATTTGTACGTGGAAAATCACTTTTAAAGATAAAATGAGATGTTTAAAGTGATTTTCATGCGTCCAGGGGCCTTAAACACAAGATTTTTGGAATGGGTAAAAGTGAATGAAAATGGCCAATTTACTCATTCTGAGGCCTTAACAAGTATTTCTCCACCCCGGAAAGTGAATAAAATAACATTTGGAGGCCTTTATTGCTCAATCAAAAACGCCTGTTTTTTGGTGAAAGAGATAACCACCCCCCTTACGACATGCTTCAGAAACGACAAAAATGGTCCATTTTCAAATGTTGCGTCTTTGAACTACAATTCACATTTGTACAAGGAAAATCACTTTTGAAGATAAAATGAGATGTTTAAAGTGATTTTCATGCTTCCAGGGGCCCTAAACACAAGATTTGAGAAATGGGTAAAAGTGAATGAAAATGGCCAATTTACTCACTCTGAGGCCTTAAAAAGTGTTTCTCCTCCACGGGAAGTGAATTAAATACCATTTGGAGGCCTTTATTGTTCAAGTGAAAACGCCTGATTTTTGATGAAAGAGATAACCACCCCCCCTTACCACATGCTTCTGAAACTAAAAAAATGGTTCATTTTCAAATGTGGCGTCTTTGAACTACAATTAACATTGTACGTGGATAATCACTTTTAGAGATAAAATGAGATGTTTAAAGTTATTTTCAAGCTTCCAGGGGCCCTAAACACAATATTTGAGAAATGGGTAATCGTGAATGAAAATGGCCAATTTACTCACTCTGCGGCCTTAAAAAGTGTTTCTCCTCCACGGGAAGTGTATTAAATAACATTTGGAGGCCTTTATTGTTCAAGCGAAAACGCCTGATTTTTGATGAAAGAGATAACCACCCCCCCTTACGACATGCTTCAGAAACTAAAAAAATGGTCCGTTTTCAAATGTTGCGTCTTTGAACTACAATTCACATTTGTTAGTGGAAAATCACTTTTAAAGATGAAACAAGATGTTTCAAGTGATTTTCATGCTTCCAGGGGCCTTAAACACAAGATTTGTGGAATGGTAAAAGTGAATGAAAATGGCCAATTTACTCATTCTGAGGCCTTAAAAAGTGTTTCTCCACCCCAGAAAGTGAATAAAATAACACTTGGAGGCCTTTATTGTTCAATCAAAAACGCCCGATTTTTGATGAAAGAGATAACCACCCCCCCTTACGACATGCTTCAGAAACGACAAAAATGGTCCATTTTCAAATGTTGCGTCTTTGAACTACAATTCACATTTGTACAAGGAAAATCACTTTTGAAGATAAAATGAGATGTTTAAAGTGATTTTCATGTTTCCAGGGGCCCTAAACACAAGATTTGAGAAATGGGTAAAAGTGAATGAAAATGGCCAATTTACTCACTCTGAGGCCTTAAAAAGTGTTTCTCCTCCACGGGAAGTGAATTAAATACGATTTGGAGGCCTTTATTGTTCAAGTGAAAACGCCTGATTTTTGATGAAAGGGATAACCACCCCCCCTTACCACATGCTTCTGAAACTAAAAAAATGGTTCATTTTCAAATGTGGCGTCTTTGAACTACAATTAACATTGTACGTGGATAATCACTTTTAGAGATAAAATGAGATGTTTAAAGTTATTTTCAAGCTTCCAGGAGCCCTAAACACAAGATTTGAGAAATGGGTAATCGTGAATGAAAATGGCCAATTTACTCACTCTGCGGCCTTAAAAAGTGTTTCTCCTCCACGGGAAGTGAATAAAATACCATTTGGAGGCCTTTCATGTTCAATCAAAAAAGCACGTTTTTTGGTGAAAGAGATAACCACCCCCCCTTACGACATGCTTCAAAAACGAAAAAAATGGTCCATTTTCAAATGTTGCATCTTTGAAATACAATTCACATTTGTACGTGGAAAATCACTTTTAAAGATGAAATGAGATGTTTCAAGTGATTTTCATGCTTCCAGGGGCCTTAAACACAAGATTTTTGGAATGGGTAAAAGTGAATGAAAATGGCCAATTTACTCATTCTGAGGCCTTAAAAAGTGTTTCTCCACCCCAGAAAGTGAATAAAATAACATTTGGAGGCCTTTATTGTTCAATCAAAAATGCCCGATTTTTGATGAAAGAGATAACCATACCCCCTTACGACATGCTTCAGAAACAAAAAAAATGGTCCATTTTCAAATGTTGCCTCTTTGAACTACAATTCACATTTGTACTTGGAAAATCACTTTTAAAGATAAAATGAGATGTTCAAAGTGATTTTCAAGCTTCCAGGGGCCCTAAACACAAGATTTGAGAAATGGGTAAAAGTGAATGAAAATGGCCAATTTACTCATTCTGAGGCCTTAACAAGCATTTCTCCACCCCGGAAAGTGAATAAAATAACATTTGGAGGCCTTTAATGTTCAAGTGAAAATGCCTGATTTTTGACAAAAGAGATTACCACCCCCCCTTACAACATGCTTCAGAAACTAAAAAAAATGGTCCGTTTTCAAATGTTGCGTCTTTGAACTACAATTCACATTTGTACGTGGAAAATCACTTTTAAAGATAAAATGAGATGTTTAAAGTGATTTTCATGCGTCCAGGGGCCTTAAAGACAAGGTTTTTGTAATGGGTAAAAGTGAATGAAAATGGCCAATTTACTCACTCTGCGGCCTTAAAAAGTGCTTCTCCTCCACGGGAAGTGAATTAAATAACATTTGGAGGCCTTTATTGTTCAAGCGAAAACGCCTGATTTTTGATGAAAGAGATAACCACCCCCCCCTTAAGACATGCTTCAGAAACAAAAAAAATGCTCCATTTTCAAATGTTGCCTCTTTGAACTTTCAATTCACATTTGTACTTGGAAAATCACTTTTAAAGATAAAATGAGATGTTTAAAGTGATTTTCAAGCTTCCAGGGGCCCTAAACACAAGATTTGAGAAATGGGTAAAAGTGAATGAAAATGGCCAATTTACTCATTCTGAGGCCTTAACAAGTATTTCTGCACCCCGGAAAGTGAATAAAATAACATTTGGAGGCCTTTATTGTTCAATCAAAAACGCCTGTTTTTTCGTGAAAGAGATAACCACCCCCCCTACGACATGCTTCAGAAACGACAAAAATGGTCCATTTTCAAATGTTGCGTCTTTGAACTACAATTCACATTTGTACAAGGAAAATCACTTTTGAAGATAAAATGAGATGTTTAAAGTGATTTTCATGCGTCAGGGGCCTTAAACACAAGATTTTTGGAATGGGTAAAAGTGAATGAAAATGGCCAATTAACTCACTCTGCGGCCTTACAAAGTGTTTCTCCTCCACAGGAAGTGAATAAAATAACATTTGGAGGCCTTTATTGTTCAAGCGAAAACGCCTGATTTTTGATGAAAAAGATAACCACCCCCCTTACGACATGCTTCAGAAACTAAAAAAACTGGTCTGTTTTCAAATGTTGCGTCTTTGAACTACAATTCACATTTGTACGTGGAAAATCACTTTTAAAGATAAAATGAGATGTTTAAAGTGATTTTCATGCGTCCAGGGGCCTTAAACACAAGATTTTTGGAATGGGTAAAAGTGAATGAAAATGGCCAATTTACTCACTCTGAGGCCTTAAAAAGTGTTTCTCCTCCACGGGAAGTGAATTAAATACGATTTGGAGGCCTTTATTGTTCAAGTGAAAACGCCTGATTTTTGATGAAAGGGATAACCACCCCCCCTTACCACATGCTTCTGAAACTAAAAAAATGGTTCATTTTCAAATGTGGCGTCTTTGAACTACAATTAACATTGTACGTGGATAATCACTTTTAGAGATAAAATGAGATGTTTAAAGTTATTTTCAAGCTTCCAGGAGCCCTAAACACAAGATTTGAGAAATGGGTAATCGTGAATGAAAATGGCCAATTTACTCACTCTGCGGCCTTAAAAAGTGTTTCTCCGCCACGGGAAGTGAATAAAATACCATTTGGAGGCCTTTCATGTTCAATCAAAAAAGCACGTTTTTTGGTGAAAGAGATAACCACCCCCCCTTACGACATGCTTCAAAAACGAAAAAAATTGTCCATTTTCAAATGTTGCATCTTTGAAATACAATTCACATTTGTACGTGGAAAATCACTTTTAAAGATGAAATGAGATGTTTCAAGTGATTTTCATGCTTCCAGGGGCCTTAAACACAAGATTTTTGGAATGGGTAAAAGTGAATGAAAATGGCCAATTTACTCACTCTGCGGCCTTTAAAAGTGTTTCTCCTCCACGGGAAGTGAATAAAATAACATTTGGAGGCCTTTATTGTTCAATCAAAAATGCCCGATTTTTGATGAAAGAGATAACCATACCCCCTTACGACATGCTTCAGAAACAAAAAAATGGTCCATTTTCAAATGTTGCCTCTTTGAACTACAATTCACATTTGTACTTGGAAAATCACTTTTAAAGATAAAATGAGATGTTCAAAGTGATTTTCAAGCTTCCAGGGGCCCTAAACACAAGATTTGAGAAATGGGTAAAAGTGAATGAAAATGGCCAATTTACTCATTCTGAGGCCTTAACAAGTATTTCTCCACCCCGGAAAGTGAATAAAATAACATTTGGAGGCCTTTAATGTTCAAGTGAAAACGCCTGATTTTTGACAAAAGAGATTACCACCCCCCCCTTACGACATGCTTGAGAAACTAAAAAAAATGGTCCGTTTTCAAATGTTGCGTCTTTGAACTACAATTCACATTTGTACGTGGAAAATCACTTTTAAAGATAAAATGAGATGTTTAAAGTGATTTTCATGCGTCCAGGGGCCTTAAAGACAACGTTTTTGTAATGGGTAAAAGTGAATGAAAATGGCCAATTTACTCACTCTGCGGCCTTAAAAAGTGTTTCTCCTCCATGGGAAGTGAATTAAATAACATTTGGAGGCCTTTATTGTTCAAGCGAAAACGCCTGATTTTTGATAAAAGAGATAACCACCCCCCCTTACGACATGCTTCAGAAACTAAAAAAATGGTCCGTTTTCAAATGTTGCGTCTTTGGACTACAATTCACATTTGTGCATGGAAAATCACTTTTAAAGATAAAATGAGATGTTTAAAGTGATTTTCATGCGTCCAGGGGCCATAAACACAAGATTTTTGGAATGGGTAAAAGTGAATGAAAATGGCCAATTTACTCACTCTGCGGCCTTAAAAAGTGTTTCTCCTCCACGGGAAGTGAATAAAATAACATTTGGAGGCCTTTATTGTTCAAGCGAAAATGCCTGATTTTTGATGAAAGAGATAACCACCCCCCTTACGACATGCTTCAGAAACTAAAAAAATGGTCCGTTTTAAAATGTTGCGTCTTTGAACTACAATTCACATTTGTACGTGGAAAATCACTTTTAAAGATAAAATGAGATGTTTAAAGTGATTTTCATGAGTCCAGGGGCCTTAAACACAAGATTTGTGGAATGGTAAAAGTGAATGAAAATGGCCAATTTACTCATTCTGAGGGCTTAATAAGTGTTTCTCCACCCCAGAAAGTGAATAAAATAACATTTGGAGGCCTTTATTGTTCAATCAAAAACGGCCGATTTTTGATGAAAGAGATAACCACCCCCCCCTTAAGACATGCTTCAGAAACAAAAAAAATGGTCCATTTTCAAATGTTGCCTCTTAGAACTTTCAATTCACATTTGTACTTGGAAAATCACTTTTAAAGATAAAATGAGATGTTTAAAGTGATTTTCAAGCTTCCAGGGGCCCTAAACACAAGATTTGAGAAATGGGTAAAAGTGAATGAAAATGGCCAATTTACTCATTCTGAGGCCTTAACAAGTATTTCTGCACCCCGGAAAGTGAATAAAATAACATTTGGAGGCCTTTATTGTTCAATCAAAAACGCCTGTTTTTTCGTGAAAGTGATAACCACCCCCCTTACGACATGCTTCAGAAACGACAAAAATGGTCCATTTTCAAATGTTGCGTCTTTGAACTACAATTCACATTTGTACAAGGAAAATCACTTTTGAAGATAAAATTAGATGTTTAAAGTGATTTTCATGCGTCAGGGGCCTTAAACACAAGATTTTTGGAATGGGTAAAAGTGAATGAAAATGGCCAATTAACTCACTCTGCGGCCTTAAAAAGTGTTTCTCCTCCACAGGAAGTGAATAAAATAACATTTGGAGGCCTTTATTGTTTAAGCGAAAACGCCTGATTTTTGATGAAAAAGATAACCACCCCCCTTACGACATGCTTCAGAAACTAAAAAAACTGGTCTGTTTTCAAATGTTGCGTCTTTGAACTACAATTCACATGTGTACGTGGAAAATCACTTTTAAAGATAAAATGAGATTTTTAAAGTGATTTACATGCGTCCAGGGGCCTTAAACACAAGATTTTTGGAATGGGTAAAAGTGAATGAAAATGGCCAATTTACTCATTCTGAGGCCTTAACAAGTATTTCTCCACCCCGGAAAGTGAATAAAATAACATTTGGAGGCCTTTATTGCTCAATCAAAAACGCCTGTTTTTTGGTGAAAGAGATAACCACCCCCCCTTACGACATGCTTCAGAAACGACAAAAATGGTCCATTTTCAAATGTTGCGTCTTTGAACTACAATTCACATTTGTACAAGGAAAATCACTTTTGAAGATAAAATGAGATGTTTAAAGTGATTTTCATGCTTCCAGGGGCCCTAAACACAAGATTTGAGAAATGGGTAAAAGTGAATGAAAATGGCCAATTTACTCACTCTGAGGCCTTAAAAAGTGTTTCTCCTCCACGGGAAGTGAATTAAATACCATTTGGAGGCCTTTATTGTTCAAGTGAAAACGCCTGATTTTTGATGAAAGAGATAACCACCCCCCCTTACCACATGCTTCTGAAACTAAAAAAATGGTTCATTTTCAAATGTGGCGTCTTTGAACTACAATTAACATTGTACGTGGATAATCACTTTTAGAGATAAAATGAGATGTTTAAAGTTATTTTCAAGCTTCCAGGGGCCCTAAACACAATATTTGAGAAATGGGTAATCGTGAATGAAAATGGCCAATTTACTCACTCTGCGGCCTTAAAAAGTGTTTCTCCTCCACGGGAAGTGTATTAAATAACATTTGGAGGCCTTTATTGTTCAAGCGAAAACGCCTGATTTTTGATGAAAGAGATAACCACCCCCCCTTACGACATGCTTCAGAAACTAAAAAAATGGTCCGTTTTCAAATGTTGCGTCTTTGAACTACAATTCACATTTGTTAGTGGAAAATCACTTTTAAAGATGAAACAAGATGTTTCAAGTGATTTTCATGCTTCCAGGGGCCTTAAACACAAGATTTGTGGAATGGTAAAAGTGAATGAAAATGGCCAATTTACTCATTCTGAGGCCTTAAAAAGTGTTTCTCCACCCCAGAAAGTGAATAAAATAACACTTGGAGGCCTTTATTGTTCAATCAAAAACGCCCGATTTTTGATGAAAGAGATAACCACCCCCCCTTACGACATGCTTCAGAAACGACAAAAATGGTCCATTTTCAAATGTTGCGTCTTTGAACTACAATTCACATTTGTACAAGGAAAATCACTTTTGAAGATAAAATGAGATGTTTAAAGTGATTTTCATGTTTCCAGGGGCCCTAAACACAAGATTTGAGAAATGGGTAAAAGTGAATGAAAATGGCCAATTTACTCACTCTGAGGCCTTAAAAAGTGTTTCTCCTCCACGGGAAGTGAATTAAATACGATTTGGAGGCCTTTATTGTTCAAGTGAAAACGCCTGATTTTTGATGAAAGGGATAACCACCCCCCCTTACCACATGCTTCTGAAACTAAAAAAATGGTTCATTTTCAAATGTGGCGTCTTTGAACTACAATTAACATTGTACGTGGATAATCACTTTTAGAGATAAAATGAGATGTTTAAAGTTATTTTCAAGCTTCCAGGAGCCCTAAACACAAGATTTGAGAAATGGGTAATCGTGAATGAAAATGGCCAATTTACTCACTCTGCGGCCTTAAAAAGTGTTTCTCCTCCACGGGAAGTGAATAAAATACCATTTGGAGGCCTTTCATGTTCAATCAAAAAAGCACGTTTTTTGGTGAAAGAGATAACCACCCCCCCTTACGACATGCTTCAAAAACGAAAAAAATGGTCCATTTTCAAATGTTGCATCTTTGAAATACAATTCACATTTGTACGTGGAAAATCACTTTTAAAGATGAAATGAGATGTTTCAAGTGATTTTCATGCTTCCAGGGGCCTTAAACACAAGATTTTTGGAATGGGTAAAAGTGAATGAAAATGGCCAATTTACTCATTCTGAGGCCTTAAAAAGTGTTTCTCCACCCCAGAAAGTGAATAAAATAACATTTGGAGGCCTTTATTGTTCAATCAAAAATGCCCGATTTTTGATGAAAGAGATAACCATACCCCCTTACGACATGCTTCAGAAACAAAAAAAATGGTCCATTTTCAAATGTTGCCTCTTTGAACTACAATTCACATTTGTACTTGGAAAATCACTTTTAAAGATAAAATGAGATGTTCAAAGTGATTTTCAAGCTTCCAGGGGCCCTAAACACAAGATTTGAGAAATGGGTAAAAGTGAATGAAAATGGCCAATTTACTCATTCTGAGGCCTTAACAAGCATTTCTCCACCCCGGAAAGTGAATAAAATAACATTTGGAGGCCTTTAATGTTCAAGTGAAAATGCCTGATTTTTGACAAAAGAGATTACCACCCCCCCTTACAACATGCTTCAGAAACTAAAAAAAATGGTCCGTTTTCAAATGTTGCGTCTTTGAACTACAATTCACATTTGTACGTGGAAAATCACTTTTAAAGATAAAATGAGATGTTTAAAGTGATTTTCATGCGTCCAGGGGCCTTAAAGACAAGGTTTTTGTAATGGGTAAAAGTGAATGAAAATGGCCAATTTACTCACTCTGCGGCCTTAAAAAGTGCTTCTCCTCCACGGGAAGTGAATTAAATAACATTTGGAGGCCTTTATTGTTCAAGCGAAAACGCCTGATTTTTGATGAAAGAGATAACCACCCCCCCCTTAAGACATGCTTCAGAAACAAAAAAAATGCTCCATTTTCAAATGTTGCCTCTTTGAACTTTCAATTCACATTTGTACTTGGAAAATCACTTTTAAAGATAAAATGAGATGTTTAAAGTGATTTTCAAGCTTCCAGGGGCCCTAAACACAAGATTTGAGAAATGGGTAAAAGTGAATGAAAATGGCCAATTTACTCATTCTGAGGCCTTAACAAGTATTTCTGCACCCCGGAAAGTGAATAAAATAACATTTGGAGGCCTTTATTGTTCAATCAAAAACGCCTGTTTTTTCGTGAAAGAGATAACCACCCCCCCTACGACATGCTTCAGAAACGACAAAAATGGTCCATTTTCAAATGTTGCGTCTTTGAACTACAATTCACATTTGTACAAGGAAAATCACTTTTGAAGATAAAATGAGATGTTTAAAGTGATTTTCATGCGTCAGGGGCCTTAAACACAAGATTTTTGGAATGGGTAAAAGTGAATGAAAATGGCCAATTAACTCACTCTGCGGCCTTACAAAGTGTTTCTCCTCCACAGGAAGTGAATAAAATAACATTTGGAGGCCTTTATTGTTCAAGCGAAAACGCCTGATTTTTGATGAAAAAGATAACCACCCCCCTTACGACATGCTTCAGAAACTAAAAAAACTGGTCTGTTTTCAAATGTTGCGTCTTTGAACTACAATTCACATTTGTACGTGGAAAATCACTTTTAAAGATAAAATGAGATGTTTAAAGTGATTTTCATGCGTCCAGGGGCCTTAAACACAAGATTTTTGGAATGGGTAAAAGTGAATGAAAATGGCCAATTTACTCACTCTGAGGCCTTAAAAAGTGTTTCTCCTCCACGGGAAGTGAATTAAATACGATTTGGAGGCCTTTATTGTTCAAGTGAAAACGCCTGATTTTTGATGAAAGGGATAACCACCCCCCCTTACCACATGCTTCTGAAACTAAAAAAATGGTTCATTTTCAAATGTGGCGTCTTTGAACTACAATTAACATTGTACGTGGATAATCACTTTTAGAGATAAAATGAGATGTTTAAAGTTATTTTCAAGCTTCCAGGAGCCCTAAACACAAGATTTGAGAAATGGGTAATCGTGAATGAAAATGGCCAATTTACTCACTCTGCGGCCTTAAAAAGTGTTTCTCCGCCACGGGAAGTGAATAAAATACCATTTGGAGGCCTTTCATGTTCAATCAAAAAAGCACGTTTTTTGGTGAAAGAGATAACCACCCCCCCTTACGACATGCTTCAAAAACGAAAAAAATTGTCCATTTTCAAATGTTGCATCTTTGAAATACAATTCACATTTGTACGTGGAAAATCACTTTTAAAGATGAAATGAGATGTTTCAAGTGATTTTCATGCTTCCAGGGGCCTTAAACACAAGATTTTTGGAATGGGTAAAAGTGAATGAAAATGGCCAATTTACTCACTCTGCGGCCTTTAAAAGTGTTTCTCCTCCACGGGAAGTGAATAAAATAACATTTGGAGGCCTTTATTGTTCAATCAAAAATGCCCGATTTTTGATGAAAGAGATAACCATACCCCCTTACGACATGCTTCAGAAACAAAAAAATGGTCCATTTTCAAATGTTGCCTCTTTGAACTACAATTCACATTTGTACTTGGAAAATCACTTTTAAAGATAAAATGAGATGTTCAAAGTGATTTTCAAGCTTCCAGGGGCCCTAAACACAAGATTTGAGAAATGGGTAAAAGTGAATGAAAATGGCCAATTTACTCATTCTGAGGCCTTAACAAGTATTTCTCCACCCCGGAAAGTGAATAAAATAACATTTGGAGGCCTTTAATGTTCAAGTGAAAACGCCTGATTTTTGACAAAAGAGATTACCACCCCCCCCTTACGACATGCTTGAGAAACTAAAAAAAATGGTCCGTTTTCAAATGTTGCGTCTTTGAACTACAATTCACATTTGTACGTGGAAAATCACTTTTAAAGATAAAATGAGATGTTTAAAGTGATTTTCATGCGTCCAGGGGCCTTAAAGACAACGTTTTTGTAATGGGTAAAAGTGAATGAAAATGGCCAATTTACTCACTCTGCGGCCTTAAAAAGTGTTTCTCCTCCATGGGAAGTGAATTAAATAACATTTGGAGGCCTTTATTGTTCAAGCGAAAACGCCTGATTTTTGATAAAAGAGATAACCACCCCCCCTTACGACATGCTTCAGAAACTAAAAAAATGGTCCGTTTTCAAATGTTGCGTCTTTGGACTACAATTCACATTTGTGCATGGAAAATCACTTTTAAAGATAAAATGAGATGTTTAAAGTGATTTTCATGCGTCCAGGGGCCATAAACACAAGATTTTTGGAATGGGTAAAAGTGAATGAAAATGGCCAATTTACTCACTCTGCGGCCTTAAAAAGTGTTTCTCCTCCACGGGAAGTGAATAAAATAACATTTGGAGGCCTTTATTGTTCAAGCGAAAATGCCTGATTTTTGATGAAAGAGATAACCACCCCCCTTACGACATGCTTCAGAAACTAAAAAAATGGTCCGTTTTAAAATGTTGCGTCTTTGAACTACAATTCACATTTGTACGTGGAAAATCACTTTTAAAGATAAAATGAGATGTTTAAAGTGATTTTCATGAGTCCAGGGGCCTTAAACACAAGATTTGTGGAATGGTAAAAGTGAATGAAAATGGCCAATTTACTCATTCTGAGGGCTTAATAAGTGTTTCTCCACCCCAGAAAGTGAATAAAATAACATTTGGAGGCCTTTATTGTTCAATCAAAAACGGCCGATTTTTGATGAAAGAGATAACCACCCCCCCCTTAAGACATGCTTCAGAAACAAAAAAAATGGTCCATTTTCAAATGTTGCCTCTTAGAACTTTCAATTCACATTTGTACTTGGAAAATCACTTTTAAAGATAAAATGAGATGTTTAAAGTGATTTTCAAGCTTCCAGGGGCCCTAAACACAAGATTTGAGAAATGGGTAAAAGTGAATGAAAATGGCCAATTTACTCATTCTGAGGCCTTAACAAGTATTTCTGCACCCCGGAAAGTGAATAAAATAACATTTGGAGGCCTTTATTGTTCAATCAAAAACGCCTGTTTTTTCGTGAAAGTGATAACCACCCCCCTTACGACATGCTTCAGAAACGACAAAAATGGTCCATTTTCAAATGTTGCGTCTTTGAACTACAATTCACATTTGTACAAGGAAAATCACTTTTGAAGATAAAATTAGATGTTTAAAGTGATTTTCATGCGTCAGGGGCCTTAAACACAAGATTTTTGGAATGGGTAAAAGTGAATGAAAATGGCCAATTAACTCACTCTGCGGCCTTAAAAAGTGTTTCTCCTCCACAGGAAGTGAATAAAATAACATTTGGAGGCCTTTATTGTTTAAGCGAAAACGCCTGATTTTTGATGAAAAAGATAACCACCCCCCTTACGACATGCTTCAGAAACTAAAAAAACTGGTCTGTTTTCAAATGTTGCGTCTTTGAACTACAATTCACATGTGTACGTGGAAAATCACTTTTAAAGATAAAATGAGATTTTTAAAGTGATTTACATGCGTCCAGGGGCCTTAAACACAAGATTTTTGGAATGGGTAAAAGTGAATGAAAATGGCCAATTTACTCATTCTGAGGCCTTAACAAGTATTTCTCCACCCCGGAAAGTGAATAAAATAACATTTGGAGGCCTTTATTGCTCAATCAAAAACGCCTGTTTTTTGGTGAAAGAGATAACCACCCCCCCTTACGACATGCTTCAGAAACGACAAAAATGGTCCATTTTCAAATGTTGCGTCTTTGAACTACAATTCACATTTGTACAAGGAAAATCACTTTTGAAGATAAAATGAGATGTTTAAAGTGATTTTCATGCTTCCAGGGGCCCTAAACACAAGATTTGAGAAATGGGTAAAAGTGAATGAAAATGGCCAATTTACTCACTCTGAGGCCTTAAAAAGTGTTTCTCCTCCACGGGAAGTGAATTAAATACCATTTGGAGGCCTTTATTGTTCAAGTGAAAACGCCTGATTTTTGATGAAAGAGATAACCACCCCCCCTTACCACATGCTTCTGAAACTAAAAAAATGGTTCATTTTCAAATGTGGCGTCTTTGAACTACAATTAACATTGTACGTGGATAATCACTTTTAGAGATAAAATGAGATGTTTAAAGTTATTTTCAAGCTTCCAGGGGCCCTAAACACAATATTTGAGAAATGGGTAATCGTGAATGAAAATGGCCAATTTACTCACTCTGAGGCCTTAAAAAGTGTTTCTCCTCCACGGGAAGTGAATTAAATAACATTTGGAGGCCTTTATTGTTCAAGTGAAAACGCCTGATTTTTGATGAAAGAGATAACCACCCCCCCTTACGACATGCTTCTGAAACTAAAAAAATGGTTCATTTTCAAATGTGGTGTCTTTGAACTACAATTAACATTGTACGTGGATAATCACTTTTAGAGATAAAATGAGATGTTTAAAGTTATTTTCAAGCTTCCAGGAGCCCTAAACACAAGATTTGAGAAATGGGTAATCGTGAATGAAAATGGCCAATTTACTCACTCTGCGGCCTTAAAAAGTGTTTCTCCTCCACAGGAAGTGAATAAAATACCATTTGGAGGCCTTTATTGTTCAATCAAAAACGGCCGATTTTTGATGAAAGAGATAACCACCCCCCCCTTAAGACATGCTTCAGAAACAAAAAAAATGGTCCATTTTCAAATGTTGCCTCTTAGAACTTTCAATTCACATTTGTACTTGGAAAATCACTTTTAAAGATAAAATGAGATGTTTAAAGTGATTTTCAAGCTTCCAGGGGCCCTAAACACAAGATTTGAGAAATGGGTAAAAGTGAATGAAAATGGCCAATTTACTCATTCTGAGGCCTTAACAAGTATTTCTGCACCCCGGAAAGTGAATAAAATAACATTTGGAGGCCTTTATTGTTCAATCAAAAACGCCTGTTTTTTCGTGAAAGTGATAACCACCCCCCTTACGACATGCTTCAGAAACGAAAAAAATGGTCCATTTTCAAATGTTGCATCTTTGAAATACAATTCACATTTGTACGTGGAAAATCACTTTTAAAGATGAAATGAGATGTTTCAAGTGATTTTCATGCTTCCAGGGGCCTTAAACACAAGATTTTTGGAATGGGTAAAAGTGAATGAAAATGGCCAATTTACTCATTCTGAGGCCTTAAAAAGTGTTTCTCCACCCCAGAAAGTGAATAAAATAACATTTGGAGGCCTTTATTGTTCAATCAAAAATGCCCGATTTTTGATGAAAGAGATAACCATACCCCCTTACGACATGCTTCAGAAACAAAAAAATGGTCCATTTTCAAATGTTGCCTCTTTGAACTACAATTCAAATTTGTACTTGGAAAATCACTTTTAAAGATAAAATGAGATGTTCAAAGTGATTTTCAAGCTTCCAGGGGCCCTAAACACAAGATTTGAGAAATGGGTAAAAGTGAATGAAAATGGCCAATTTACTCATTCTGAGGCCTTAACAAGTATTTCTCCACCCCGGAAAGTGAATAAAATAACATTTGGAGGCCTTTAATGTTCAAGTGAAAACGCCTGATTTTTGACAAAAGAGATTACCACCCCCCCTTACGACATGCTTGAGAAACTAAAAAAAATGGTCCGTTTTCAAATGTTGCGTCTTTGAACTACAATTCACATTTGTACGTGGAAAATCACTTTTAAAGATAAAATGAGATGTTTAAAGTGATTTTCATGCGTCCAGGGGCCTTAAAGACAACGTTTTTGTAATGGGTAAAAGTGAATGAAAATGGCCAATTTACTCACTCTGCGGCCTTAAAAAGTGTTTCTCCTCCATGGGAAGTGAATTAAATAACATTTGGAGGCCTTTATTGTTCAAGCGAAAACGCCTGATTTTTGATAAAAGAGATAACCACCCCCCCTTACGACATGCTTCAGAAACTAAAAAAATGGTCCGTTTTCAAATGTTGCGTCTTTGGACTACAATTCACATTTGTGCATGGAAAATCACTTTTAAAGATAAAATGAGATGTTTAAAGTGATTTTCATGCGTCCAGGGGCCATAAACACAAGATTTTTGGAATGGGTAAAAGTGAATGAAAATGGCCAATTTACTCACTCTGCGGCCTTAAAAAGTGTTTCTCCTCCACGGGAAGTGAATAAAATAACATTTGGAGGCCTTTATTGTTCAAGCGAAAATGCCTGATTTTTGATGAAAGAGATAACCACCCCCCCTTACGACATGCTTCAGAAACTAAAAAAATGGTCCGTTTTAAAATGTTGCGTCTTTGAACTACAATTCACATTTGTACGTGGAAAATCACTTTTAAAGATAAAATGAGATGTTTAAAGTGATTTTCATGAGTCCAGGGGCCTTAAACACAAGATTTGTGGAATGGTAAAAGTGAATGAAAATGGCCAATTTACTCATTCTGAGGGCTTAATAAGTGTTTCTCCACCCCAGAAAGTGAATAAAATAACATTTGGAGGCCTTTATTGTTCAATCAAAAACGGCCGATTTTTGATGAAAGAGATAACCACCCCCCCTTAAGACATGCTTCAGAAACAAAAAAAATGGTCCATTTTCAAATGTTGCCTCTTAGAACTTTCAATTCACATTTGTACTTGGAAAATCACTTTTAAAGATAAAATGAGATGTTTAAAGTGATTTTCAAGCTTCCAGGGGCCCTAAACACAAGATTTGAGAAATGGGTAAAAGTGAATGAAAATGGCCAATTTACTCATTCTGAGGCCTTAACAAGTATTTCTGCACCCCGGAAAGTGAATAAAATAACATTTGGAGGCCTTTATTGTTCAATCAAAAACGCCTGTTTTTTCGTGAAAGTGATAACCACCCCCCTTACGACATGCTTCAGAAACGACAAAAATGGTCCATTTTCAAATGTTGCGTCTTTGAACTACAATTCACATTTGTACAAGGAAAATCACTTTTGAAGATAAAATTAGATGTTTAAAGTGATTTTCATGCGTCAGGGGCCTTAAACACAAGATTTTTGGAATGGGTAAAAGTGAATGAAAATGGCCAATTTACTCACTCTGCGGCCTTAAAAAGTGTTTCTCCTCCACAGGAAGTGAATAAAATAACATTTGGAGGCCTTTATTGTTTAAGCGAAAACGCCTGATTTTTGATGAAAAAGATAACCACCCCCCTTACGACATGCTTCAGAAACTAAAAAAACTGGTCTGTTTTCAAATGTTGCGTCTTTGAACTACAATTCATATGTGTACGTGGAAAATCACTTTTAAAGATAAAATGAGATTTTTAAAGTGATTTACATGCGTCCAGGGGCCTTAAACACAAGATTTTTGGAATGGGTAAAAGTGAATGAAAATGGCCAATTTACTCATTCTGAGGCCTTAACAAGTATTTCTCCACCCCGGAAAGTGAATAAAATAACATTTGGAGGCCTTTATTGCTCAATCAAAAACGCCTGTTTTTTGGTGAAAGAGATAACCACCCCCCCTTACGACATGCTTCAGAAACGACAAAAATGGTCCATTTTCAAATGTTGCGTCTTTGAACTACAATTCACATTTGTACAAGGAAAATCACTTTTGAAGATAAAATGAGATGTTTAAAGTGATTTTCATGCTTCCAGGGGCCCTAAACACAAGATTTGAGAAATGGGTAAAAGTGAATGAAAATGGCCAATTTACTCACTCTGAGGCCTTAAAAAGTGTTTCTCCTCCACGGGAAGTGAATTAAATACCATTTGGAGGCCTTTATTGTTCAAGTGAAAACGCCTGATTTTTGATGAAAGAGATAACCACCCCCCCTTACCACATGCTTCTGAAACTAAAAAAATGGTTCATTTTCAAATGTGGCGTCTTTGAACTACAATTAACATTGTACGTGGATAATCACTTTTAGAGATAAAATGAGATGTTTAAAGTTATTTTCAAGCTTCCAGGGGCCCTAAACACAATATTTGAGAAATGGGTAATCGTGAATGAAAATGGCCAATTTACTCACTCTGAGGCCTTAAAAAGTGTTTCTCCTCCACGGGAAGTGAATTAAATAACATTTGGAGGCCTTTATTGTTCAAGTGAAAACGCCTGATTTTTGATGAAAGAGATAACCACCCCCCCTTACGACATGCTTCTGAAACTAAAAAAATGGTTCATTTTCAAATGTGGTGTCTTTGAACTACAATTAACATTGTACGTGGATAATCACTTTTAGAGATAAAATGAGATGTTTAAAGTTATTTTCAAGCTTCCAGGAGCCCTAAACACAAGATTTGAGAAATGGGTAATCGTGAATGAAAATGGCCAATTTACTCACTCTGCGGCCTTAAAAAGTGTTTCTCCTCCACGGGAAGTGAATAAAATACCATTTGGAGGCCTTTCATGTTCAATCAAAAAAGCACGTTTTTTGGTGAAAGAGATAACCACCCCACCTTACGACATGCTTCAAAAACGAAAAAAATGGTCCATTTTCAAATGTTGCATCTTTGAAATACAATTCACATTTGTACGTGGAAAATCACTTTTAAAGATGAAATGAGATGTTTCAAGTGATTTTCATGCTTCCAGGGGCCTTAAACACAAGATTTTTGGAATGGGTAAAAGTGAATGAAAATGGCCAATTTACTCATTCTGAGGCCTTAAAAAGTGTTTCTCCACCCCAGAAAGTGAATAAAATAACATTTGGAGGCCTTTATTGTTCAATCAAAAATGCCCGATTTTTGATGAAAGAGATAACCATACCCCCTTACGACATGCTTCAGAAACAAAAAAAATGGTCCATTTTCAAATGTTGCCTCTTTGAACTACAATTCACATTTGTACTTGGAAAATCACTTTTAAAGATAAAATGAGATGTTCAAAGTGATTTTCAAGCTTCCAGGGGCCCTAAACACAAGATTTGAGAAATGGGTAAAAGTGAATGAAAATGGCCAATGTACTCATTCTGAGGCCTTAACAAGCATTTCTCCACCCCGGAAAGTGAATAAAATAACATTTGGAGGCCTTTAATGTTCAAGTGAAAATGCCTGATTTTTGACAAAAGAGATTACCACCCCCCCTTACGACATGCTTCAGAAACTAAAAAAAATGGTCCGTTTTCAAATGTTGCGTCTTTGAACTACAATTCACATTTGTACGTGGAAAATCACTTTTAAAGATAAAATGAGATGTTTAAAGTGATTTTAATGCGTCCAGGGGCCTTAAAGACAAGGTTTTTGTAATGGGTAAAAGTGAATGAAAATGGCCAATTTACTCACTCTGCGGCCTTAAAAAGTGTTTCTCCTCCACGGGAAGTGAATTAAATAACATTTGGAGGCCTTTATTGTTCAAGCGAAAACGCCTGATTTTTGATGAAAGAGATAACCACCCCCCCTTACGACATGCTTCAGAAACTAAAAAAATGGTCCGTTTTCAAATGTTGCGTCTTTGAACTACAATTCACATTTGTACGTGGAAAATCACTTTTAAAGATAAAATGAGATGTTTAAAGTGATTTTCATGAGTCCAGGGGCCTTAAACACAAGATTTGTGGAATGGTAAAAGTGAATGAAAATGGCCAATTTACTCATTCTGAGGGCTTAATAAGTGTTTCTCCACCCCAGAAAGTGAATAAAATAACATTTGGAGGCCTTTATTGTTCAATCAAAAACGGCCGATTTTTGATGAAAGAGATAACCACCCCCCCCTTAAGACATGCTTCAGAAACAAAAAAAATGGTCCATTTTCAAATGTTGCCTCTTTGAACTTTCAATTCACATTTGTACTTGGAAAATCACTTTTAAAGATAAATTGAGATGTTTAAAGTGATTTTCAAGCTTCCAGGGGCCCTAAACACAAGATTTGAGAAATGGGTAAAAGTGAATGAAAATGGCCAATTTACTCATTCTGAGGCCTTAACAAGTATTTCTGCACCCCGGAAAGTGAATAAAATAACATTTGGAGGCCTTTATTGTTCAATCAAAAACGCCTGTTTTTTCGTGAAAGAGATAACCACCCCCCTTACGACATGCTTCAGAAACGACAAAAATGGTCCATTTTCAAATGTTGCGTCTTTGAACTACAATTCACATTTGTACAAGGAAAATCACTTTTGAAGATAAAATGAGATGTTTAAAGTGATTTTCATGCGTCAGGGGCCTTAAACACAAGATTTTTGGAATGGGTAAAAGTGAATGAAAATGGCCAATTAACTCACTCTGCGGCCTTAAAAAGTGTTTCTCCTCCACAGGAAGTGAATAAAATAACATTTGGAGGCCTTTATTGTTCAAGCGAAAACGCCTGATTTTTGATGAAAAAGATAACCACCCCCCTTACGACATGCTTCAGAAACTAAAAAAACTGGTCTGTTTTCAAATGTTGCGTCTTTGAACTACAATTCACATTTGTACGTGGAAAATCACTTTTAAAGATAAAATGAGATGTTTAAAGTGATTTTCATGCGTCCAGGGGCCTTAAACACAAGATTTTTGGAATGGGTAAAAGTGAATGAAAATGGCCAATTTACTCATTCTGAGGCCTTAACAAGTATTTCTCCACCCCGGAAAGTGAATAAAATAACATTTGGAGGCCTTTATTGCTCAATCAAAAACGCCTGTTTTTTGGTGAAAGAGATAACCACCCCCCTTACGACATGCTTCAGAAACGACAAAAATGGTCCATTTTCAAATGTTGCGTCTTTGAACTACAATTCACATTTGTACAAGGAAAATCACTTTTGAAGATAAAATGAGATGTTTAAAGTGATTTTCATGCTTCCAGGGGCCCTAAACACAAGATTTGAGAAATGGGTAAAAGTGAATGAAAATGGCCAATTTACTCACTCTGAGGCCTTAAAAAGTGTTTCTCCTCCACGGGAAGTGAATTAAATACCATTTGGAGGCCTTTATTGTTCAAGTGAAAACGCCTGATTTTTGATGAAAGAGATAACCACCCCCCCTTACCACATGCTTCTGAAACTAAAAAAATGGCTCATTTTCAAATGTGGCGTCTTTGAACTACAATTAACATTGTACGTGGATAATCACTTTTAGAGATAAAATGAGATGTTTAAAGTTATTTTCAAGCTTCCAGGGGCCCTAAACACAATATTTGAGAAATGGGTAATCGTGAATGAAAATGGCCAATTTACTCACTCTGCGGCCTTAAAAAGTGTTTCTCCTCCACGGGAAGTGTATTAAATACCATTTGGAGGCCTTTATTGTTCAAGCGAAAACGCCTGATTTTTGATGAAAGAGATAACCACCCCCCCTTACGACATGCTTCAGAAACTAAAAAAATGGTCCGTTTTCAAATGTTGCGTCTTTGAACTACAATTCACATTTGTTAGTGGAAAATCACTTTTAAAGATGAAACAAGATGTTTCAAGTGATTTTCATGCTTCCAGGGGCCTTAAACACAAGATTTGTGGAATGGTAAAAGTGAATGAAAATGGCCAATTTACTCATTCTGAGGCCTTAAAAAGTGTTTCTCCACCCCAGAAAGTAAATAAAATAACACTTGGAGGCCTTTATTGTTCAATCAAAAACGCCCGATTTTTGATGAAAGAGATAACCACCCCCCCTTACGACATGCTTCAGAAACAAAAAAAATGGTCCATTTTCAAATGTTGCCTCTTTGAACTACAATTCACATTTGTACTTGGAAAATCACTTTTAAAGATAAAATGAGATGTTTAAAGTGATTTTCAAGCTTCCAGGGGCCCTAAACACAAGAATTGAGAAATGGGTAAAAGTGAATGAAAATGGCCAATTTACTCATTCTGAGGCCTTAACAAGTATTTCTCCACCCGTAAAGTGAATAAAATAACATTTGGAGGCCTTTAATGTTCAAGCAAAAATGCCTGATTTTTGACGAAAGAGATAACCACCCCCCCTTACGACATGCTTCAGAAACTAAAATAAATGGTCCGTTTTCAAATGTTGCGTCTTTGAACTACAATTCACATTTGTACGTGGAAAATCCCTTTTAAAAATAAAATGAGATGTTTAAAGTGATTTTCATGCGTCCAGGGGCCTTAAACACAAGATTTTTGGAATGGGTAAAAGTGAATAAAAATGGCCAATTTACTCATTCTGAGGCCTTAACAAGTATTTCTCCACCCCGGAAAGTGAATAAAATAACATTTGGAGGCCTTAATTGCTCAATCAAAAACGCCTGTTTTTTGGTGAAAGAGATAACACCCCCCCTTACCACATGCTTCAGAAACGACAAAAATGGTTCATTTTCAAATGTGGCGTCTTTGAACTACAATTAACATTGTACGTGGATATTCACTTTTAGAGATAAAATGAGATGTTTAAAGTTATTTTCAAGCGTCCAGGGGCCCTAAACACAAGATTTGAGAAATGGGTAATCGTGAATGAAAATGACCAATTTACTCACTCTGCGGCCTTAAAAAGTGTTTCTCCTCCACGGGAAGTGAATTAAATACCATTTGGAGGCCTTTATTGTTCAAGCAAAAATGCCTGATTTTTGATGAAAGAGATAACCACCCCCCCTTACGACATGCTTCTGAAACTAAAAAAATGGTTCATTTTCAAATGTGGTGTCTTTGAACTACAATTAACATTGTACGTGGATAATCACTTTTAGAGATAAAATGAAATGTTTAAAGTGATTTTCAAGCTTCCAGGGGCCCTAAACACAAGATTTGAGAAATGGGTAATCGTGAATGAAAATGGCCAATTTATTCACTCTGAGGCCTTAAAAAGTTTTTCTCCACCCCAGAAAGTGAATAAAATAACATTTGGAGGCCTTTATTGTTCAAGTGAAAACACCTGATTTTTGATGAAAGAGATAACCACACCCCCTTACGACATGCTTCAAAAACTAAAAAAATAGTCCGTTTTCAAATGTTGCGTCTTTGAACTACAATTCACATTTGTACGTGGAAAATCACTTTTAAAGATAAAATGAGATGTTTAAAGGGATTTTCATGCGTCCAGGGACCTTAAACACAAGATTTTTGGAATCGGTAAAAGTGAATGAAAATGGCCAATTTACTCATTCTGAGGCCTTAACAAGTATTTCTCCACCGCGGAAAGTGAATAAAATAACATTTGGAGGCCTTTATTGTTCAATCAAAAACGCCTATTTTTTTGGTGAAAGAGATAACCACTCCCCCTTACGACATGCTTCAGAAACGACAAAAATGCTCCATTTTCAAATGTTGCGTCTTTGAACTAAAATTCACATTTGAACAAGGAAAATCACTTTTAAAGATAAAATGAGATGTTTAAAGTGATTTTCGTGCTTCCAGGGGCCCTAAACACAAGATTTGAGAAATGGGTAATCATGAATGAAAATGGCCAATTTACTCACTCTGCGGCGTTAAAAAGTGTTTCCCCTCCACGGGAAGTGAATTAAATAACATTTGGAGGCCTTTATTGTTCAAGTGAAAACGCCTGATTTTTGATGAAAGAGATAACCACCCCCCCTTACGACATGCTTCAGAAACTAAAAAAATGGTCCGTTTTCAAATGTTGCCTCTTTGAACTACAATTCACATTTGTACAAGGAAAATCACTTTTAAAGATAAAATGAGATGTTTAAAGTGATTTTCAAGCTTCCAGGGGCCCTAAACACAAGATTTGAGAAATGGGTAAAAGTGAATGAAAATGGCCAATTTACTCGCTCTGAGGCCGTAAAACGTTTTTCCCCACCCCAGAAAGTGAATCAAATAACATTTGTAGGCCTTTATTGTTCAATCAAAAACGGCTGATTTTTGATGAAAGAGATAACCACCCCCCTTACAACATGCTTCAGAAACTAAAAAAATGGTTCATTTTCAAATGTGGTGTCTTTGAACTACAATTAACATTGTACGTGGATAATCACTTTTAGAGATAAAATGAGATGTTTAAAGTTATTTTCAAGCTTCCAGGAGCCCTAAACACAAGATTTGAGAAATGGGTAATCGTGAATGAAAATGGCCAATTTACTCACTCTGCGGCCTTAAAAAGTGTTTCTCCTCCACGGGAAGTGAATAAAATACCATTTGGAGGCCTTTCATGTTCAATCAAAAAAGCACGTTTTTTGGTGAAAGAGATAACCACCCCCCCTTACGACATGCTTCAAAAACGAAAAAAATGGTCCATTTTCAAATGTTGCATCTTTGAAATACAATTCACATTTGTACGTGGAAAATCACTTTTAAAGATGAAATGAGATGTTTCAAGTGATTTTCATGCTTCCAGGGGCCTTAAACACAAGATTTTTGGAATGGGTAATCGTGAATGAAAATGGCCAATTTACTCACTCTGCGGCCTTAAAAAGTGTTTCTCCTCCACCGGAAGTGAATAAAATAACATTTGGAGGCCTTTATTGTTCAAGCGAAAACTCCTGATTTTTGATCAAAAAGATAACCACCCCCTTACGACATGCTTCAGAAACTAAAAAAACTGGTCCATTTTCAAATGTTGCGTCTTTGAGCTACAATTCACATTTGTACGTGGAAAATCACTTTTAAAGATAAAATGAGATGTTTAAAGTGATTTTCATGATTCCAGGGGCCTTAAACACAAGATTTGTGGAATGGTAAAAGTGAATGAAAATGGCCAATTTACTCATTCTGAGGCCTTAAAAAGTGTTTCTCCTCCACGGGAAGTGAATAAAATAACATTTGGAGGCCTTTATTGCTCAATCAAAAACGCCTGTTTTTTGGTGAAAGAGATAACCACCCCCCCTTACGACATGCTTCAGAAACGACAAAAATGGTCCATTTTCAAATGTTGCGTCTTTGAACTACAATTCACATTTGTACAAGGAAAATCACTTTTGAAGATAAAATGAAATGTTTAAAGGGATTTTCATGCTTCCAGGGGCCCTAAACACAAGATTTGAGAAATGGGTAAAAGTGAATGAAAATGGCCAATTTACTCACTCTGAGGCCTTAAAAAGTGTTTCTCCTCCACGGGAAGTGAATTAAATAACATTTGGAGGCCTTTATTGTTCAAGTGAAAACGCCTGATTTTTGATGAAAGAGATAACCACCCCCCCTTACGACATGCTTCTGAAACTAAAAAAATGGGTTATTTTCAAATGTGGCGTCTTTGAACTACAATTAACATTGCACGTGGATAATCACTTTTAGAGATAAAATGAGATGTTTAAAGTGATTTTCATGCGTCCAGGGGCCTTAAACACAAGATTTTTGAAATGGGTAAAAGTGAATGAAAATGACCAATTTACTCACTCTGCGGCCTTTAAAAGTGTTTCTCCTCCACGGGAAGTGAATAAAATAACATTTGGAGGCCTTTATTGTTCAATCAAAAACGCCTGTTTTTTGGTGAAAGAGATAACCACCCCCCCTTACGACATGCTTCAGAAACTAAAAAAATGGTCCATTTTCAAATGTTGCATCTTTGAACTACAATACACATTTGTACATGGAAAATCACTTTTAAAGATAAAATGAGATGTTTAAAGTGATTTTCATGCGTCCAGGGGCCTGAAACACAAGATTTTTGGAATGGGTAAAAGTGAATGAAAATAGCCAATTAGCTCACTCTGTGGCCTTAAAAAGTGTTTCTCCTCCACAGGAAGTGAATAAAATAACATTTGGAGGCCTTTATTGTTCAAGCGAAAACGCCTGTTTTTTCGTGAAAGAGATAACCACCCCCCTTACGACATGCTTCAGAAACGACAAAAATGGTCCATTTTCAAATGTTGCGTCTTTGAACTACAATTCACATTTGTACAAGGAAAATCACTTTTGAAGATAAAATGAGATGTTTAAAGTGATTTTCATGCGTCAGGGGCCTTAAACACAAGATTTTTGGAATGGGTAAAAGTGAATGAAAATGGCCAATTAACTCACTCTGTGGCCTTAAAAAGTGTTTCTCCTCCACAGGAAGTGAATAAAATAACATTTGGAGGCCTTTATTGTTCAAGCGAAAACGCCTGATTTTTGATGAAAAAGATAACCACCCCCCTTACGACATGCTTCAGAAACTAAAAAAACTGGTCTGTTTTCAAATGTTGCGTCTTTGAACTACAATTCACATTTGTACGTGGAAAATCACTTTTAAAGATAAAATGAGATGTTTAAAGTGATTTTCATGCGTCCAGGGGCCTTAAACACAAGATTTTTGGAATGGGTAAAAGTGAATGAAAATGGCCAATTTACTTATTCTGAGGCCTTAACAAGTATTTCTCCACCCCGGAAAGTGAATAAAATAACATTTGGAGGCCTTTATTGCTCAATCAAAAACGCCTGTTTTTTGGTGAAAGAGATAACCACCCCCCTCTACGACATGCTTCAGAAACGACAAAAATGGTCCATTGTCAAATGTTGCGTCTTTGAACTACAATTCACATTTGTACAAGGAAAATCACTTTTGAAGATAAAATGAGATGTTTAAAGGGATTTTCATGCTTCCAGGGGCCCTAAACACAAGATTTGAGAAATGGGTAAAAGTGAATGAAAATGGCCAATTTACTCACTCTGAGGCCTTCAAAAGTGTTTCTCCTCCACGGGAAGTGAATTAAATAACATTTGGAGGCCTTTATTGTTCAAGTGAAAACGCCTGATTTTTGATGAAAGAGATAACCACCCCCCTTACGACATGCTTCAGAAACAAAAAAATGGTCCATTTTCAAATGTTGCCTCTTTGAACTACAATTCACATTTGTACTTGGAAAATCACTTTTAAAGATAAAATGAGATGTTCAAAGTGATTTTCAAGCTTCCAGGGGCCCTAAACACAAGATTTGAGAAATGGGTAAAAGTGAATGAAAATGGCCAATTTACTCATTCTGAGGCCTTAACAAGTATTTCTCCACCCCGGAAAGTGAATAAAATAACATTTGGAGGCCTTTAATGTTCAAGTGAAAACGCCTGATTTTTGACAAAAGAGATTACCACCCCCCCCTTACGACATGCTTGAGAAACTAAAAAAAATGGTCCGTTTTCAAATGTTGCGTCTTTGAACTACAATTCACATTTGTACGTGGAAAATCACTTTTAAAGATAAAATGAGATGTTTAAAGTGATTTTCATGCGTCCAGGGGCCTTAAAGACAACGTTTTTGTAATGGGTAAAAGTGAATGAAAATGGCCAATTTACTCACTCTGCGGCCTTAAAAAGTGTTTCTCCTCCATGGGAAGTGAATTAAATAACATTTGGAGGCCTTTATTGTTCAAGCGAAAACGCCTGATTTTTGATAAAAGAGATAACCACCCCCCCTTACGACATGCTTCAGAAACTAAAAAAATGGTCCGTTTTCAAATGTTGCGTCTTTGGACTACAATTCACATTTGTGCATGGAAAATCACTTTTAAAGATAAAATGAGATGTTTAAAGTGATTTTCATGCGTCCAGGGGCCATAAACACAAGATTTTTGGAATGGGTAAAAGTGAATGAAAATGGCCAATTTACTCACTCTGCGGCCTTAAAAAGTGTTTCTCCTCCACGGGAAGTGAATAAAATAACATTTGGAGGCCTTTATTGTTCAAGCGAAAATGCCTGATTTTTGATGAAAGAGATAACCACCCCCCTTACGACATGCTTCAGAAACTAAAAAAATGGTCCGTTTTAAAATGTTGCGTCTTTGAACTACAATTCACATTTGTACGTGGAAAATCACTTTTAAAGATAAAATGAGATGTTTAAAGTGATTTTCATGAGTCCAGGGGCCTTAAACACAAGATTTGTGGAATGGTAAAAGTGAATGAAAATGGCCAATTTACTCATTCTGAGGGCTTAATAAGTGTTTCTCCACCCCAGAAAGTGAATAAAATAACATTTGGAGGCCTTTATTGTTCAATCAAAAACGGCCGATTTTTGATGAAAGAGATAACCACCCCCCCCTTAAGACATGCTTCAGAAACAAAAAAAATGGTCCATTTTCAAATGTTGCCTCTTAGAACTTTCAATTCACATTTGTACTTGGAAAATCACTTTTAAAGATAAAATGAGATGTTTAAAGTGATTTTCAAGCTTCCAGGGGCCCTAAACACAAGATTTGAGAAATGGGTAAAAGTGAATGAAAATGGCCAATTTACTCATTCTGAGGCCTTAACAAGTATTTCTGCACCCCGGAAAGTGAATAAAATAACATTTGGAGGCCTTTATTGTTCAATCAAAAACGCCTGTTTTTTCGTGAAAGTGATAACCACCCCCCTTACGACATGCTTCAGAAACGACAAAAATGGTCCATTTTCAAATGTTGCGTCTTTGAACTACAATTCACATTTGTACAAGGAAAATCACTTTTGAAGATAAAATTAGATGTTTAAAGTGATTTTCATGCGTCAGGGGCCTTAAACACAAGATTTTTGGAATGGGTAAAAGTGAATGAAAATGGCCAATTAACTCACTCTGCGGCCTTAAAAAGTGTTTCTCCTCCACAGGAAGTGAATAAAATAACATTTGGAGGCCTTTATTGTTTAAGCGAAAACGCCTGATTTTTGATGAAAAAGATAACCACCCCCCTTACGACATGCTTCAGAAACTAAAAAAACTGGTCTGTTTTCAAATGTTGCGTCTTTGAACTACAATTCACATGTGTACGTGGAAAATCACTTTTAAAGATAAAATGAGATTTTTAAAGTGATTTACATGCGTCCAGGGGCCTTAAACACAAGATTTTTGGAATGGGTAAAAGTGAATGAAAATGGCCAATTTACTCATTCTGAGGCCTTAACAAGTATTTCTCCACCCCGGAAAGTGAATAAAATAACATTTGGAGGCCTTTATTGCTCAATCAAAAACGCCTGTTTTTTGGTGAAAGAGATAACCACCCCCCCTTACGACATGCTTCAGAAACGACAAAAATGGTCCATTTTCAAATGTTGCGTCTTTGAACTACAATTCACATTTGTACAAGGAAAATCACTTTTGAAGATAAAATGAGATGTTTAAAGTGATTTTCATGCTTCCAGGGGCCCTAAACACAAGATTTGAGAAATGGGTAAAAGTGAATGAAAATGGCCAATTTACTCACTCTGAGGCCTTAAAAAGTGTTTCTCCTCCACGGGAAGTGAATTAAATACCATTTGGAGGCCTTTATTGTTCAAGTGAAAACGCCTGATTTTTGATGAAAGAGATAACCACCCCCCCTTACCACATGCTTCTGAAACTAAAAAAATGGTTCATTTTCAAATGTGGCGTCTTTGAACTACAATTAACATTGTACGTGGATAATCACTTTTAGAGATAAAATGAGATGTTTAAAGTTATTTTCAAGCTTCCAGGGGCCCTAAACACAATATTTGAGAAATGGGTAATCGTGAATGAAAATGGCCAATTTACTCACTCTGAGGCCTTAAAAAGTGTTTCTCCTCCACGGGAAGTGAATTAAATAACATTTGGAGGCCTTTATTGTTCAAGTGAAAACGCCTGATTTTTGATGAAAGAGATAACCACCCCCCCTTACGACATGCTTCTGAAACTAAAAAAATGGTTCATTTTCAAATGTGGTGTCTTTGAACTACAATTAACATTGTACGTGGATAATCACTTTTAGAGATAAAATGAGATGTTTAAAGTTATTTTCAAGCTTCCAGGAGCCCTAAACACAAGATTTGAGAAATGGGTAATCGTGAATGAAAATGGCCAATTTACTCACTCTGCGGCCTTAAAAAGTGTTTCTCCTCCACAGGAAGTGAATAAAATACCATTTGGAGGCCTTTATTGTTCAATCAAAAACGGCCGATTTTTGATGAAAGAGATAACCACCCCCCCCTTAAGACATGCTTCAGAAACAAAAAAAATGGTCCATTTTCAAATGTTGCCTCTTAGAACTTTCAATTCACATTTGTACTTGGAAAATCACTTTTAAAGATAAAATGAGATGTTTAAAGTGATTTTCAAGCTTCCAGGGGCCCTAAACACAAGATTTGAGAAATGGGTAAAAGTGAATGAAAATGGCCAATTTACTCATTCTGAGGCCTTAACAAGTATTTCTGCACCCCGGAAAGTGAATAAAATAACATTTGGAGGCCTTTATTGTTCAATCAAAAACGCCTGTTTTTTCGTGAAAGTGATAACCACCCCCCTTACGACATGCTTCAGAAACGAAAAAAATGGTCCATTTTCAAATGTTGCATCTTTGAAATACAATTCACATTTGTACGTGGAAAATCACTTTTAAAGATGAAATGAGATGTTTCAAGTGATTTTCATGCTTCCAGGGGCCTTAAACACAAGATTTTTGGAATGGGTAAAAGTGAATGAAAATGGCCAATTTACTCATTCTGAGGCCTTAAAAAGTGTTTCTCCACCCCAGAAAGTGAATAAAATAACATTTGGAGGCCTTTATTGTTCAATCAAAAATGCCCGATTTTTGATGAAAGAGATAACCATACCCCCTTACGACATGCTTCAGAAACAAAAAAAATGGTCCATTTTCAAATGTTGCCTCTTTGAACTACAATTCACATTTGTACTTGGAAAATCACTTTTAAAGATAAAATGAGATGTTCAAAGTGATTTTCAAGCTTCCAGGGGCCCTAAACACAAGATTTGAGAAATGGGTAAAAGTGAATGAAAATGGCCAATTTACTCATTCTGAGGCCTTAACAAGTATTTCTGCACCCCGGAAAGTGAATAAAATAACATTTGGAGGCCTTTATTGTTCAATCAAAAACGCCTGTTTTTTCGTGAAAGTGATAACCACCCCCCTTACGACATGCTTCAGAAACGACAAAAATGGTCCATTTTCAAATGTTGCGTCTTTGAACTACAATTCACATTTGTACAAGGAAAATCACTTTTGAAGATAAAATTAGATGTTTAAAGTGATTTTCATGCGTCAGGGGCCTTAAACACAAGATTTTTGGAATGGGTAAAAGTGAATGAAAATGGCCAATTTACTCACTCTGCGGCCTTAAAAAGTGTTTCTCCTCCACAGGAAGTGAATAAAATAACATTTGGAGGCCTTTATTGTTTAAGCGAAAACGCCTGATTTTTGATGAAAAAGATAACCACCCCCCTTACGACATGCTTCAGAAACTAAAAAAACTGGTCTGTTTTCAAATGTTGCGTCTTTGAACTACAATTCACATGTGTACGTGGAAAATCACTTTTAAAGATAAAATGAGATTTTTAAAGTGATTTACATGCGTCCAGGGGCCATAAACACAAGATTTTTGGAATGGGTAAAAGTGAATGAAAATGGCCAATTTACTCACTCTGCGGCCTTAAAAAGTGTTTCTCCTCCACGGGAAGTGAATAAAATAACATTTGGAGGCCTTTATTGTTCAAGCGAAAATGCCTGATTTTTGATGAAAGAGATAACCACCCCCCCTTACGACATGCTTCAGAAACTAAAAAAATGGTCCGTTTTAAAATGTTGCGTCTTTGAACTACAATTCACATTTGTACGTGGAAAATCACTTTTAAAGATAAAATGAGATGTTTAAAGTGATTTTCATGAGTCCAGGGGCCTTAAACACAAGATTTGTGGAATGGTAAAAGTGAATGAAAATGGCCAATTTACTCATTCTGAGGGCTTAATAAGTGTTTCTCCACCCCAGAAAGTGAATAAAATAACATTTGGAGGCCTTTATTGTTCAATCAAAAACGGCCGATTTTTGATGAAAGAGATAACCACCCCCCCCTTAAGACATGCTTCAGAAACAAAAAAAATGGTCCATTTTCAAATGTTGCCTCTTAGAACTTTCAATTCACATTTGTACTTGGAAAATCACTTTTAAAGATAAAATGAGATGTTTAAAGTGATTTTCAAGCTTCCAGGGGCCCTAAACACAAGATTTGAGAAATGGGTAAAAGTGAATGAAAATGGCCAATTTACTCATTCTGAGGCCTTAACAAGTATTTCTGCACCCCGGAAAGTGAATAAAATAACATTTGGAGGCCTTTATTGTTCAATCAAAAACGCCTGTTTTTTCGTGAAAGTGATAACCACCCCCCTTACGACATGCTTCAGAAACGACAAAAATGGTCCATTTTCAAATGTTGCGTCTTTGAACTACAATTCACATTTGTACAAGGAAAATCACTTTTGAAGATAAAATTAGATGTTTAAAGTGATTTTCATGCGTCAGGGGCCTTAAACACAAGATTTTTGGAATGGGTAAAAGTGAATGAAAATGGCCAATTTACTCACTCTGCGGCCTTAAAAAGTGTTTCTCCTCCACAGGAAGTGAATAAAATAACATTTGGAGGCCTTTATTGTTTAAGCGAAAACGCCTGATTTTTGATGAAAAAGATAACCACCCCCCTTACGACATGCTTCAGAAACTAAAAAAACTGGTCTGTTTTCAAATGTTGCGTCTTTGAACTACAATTCACATGTGTACGTGGAAAATCACTTTTAAAGATAAAATGAGATTTTTAAAGTGATTTACATGCGTCCAGGGGCCTTAAACACAAGATTTTTGGAATGGGTAAAAGTGAATGAAAATGGCCAATTTACTCATTCTGAGGCCTTAACAAGTATTTCTCCACCCCGGAAAGTGAATAAAATAACATTTGGAGGCCTTTATTGCTCAATCAAAAACGCCTGTTTTTTGGTGAAAGAGATAACCACCCCCCCTTACGACATGCTTCAGAAACGACAAAAATGGTCCATTTTCAAATGTTGCGTCTTTGAACTACAATTCACATTTGTACAAGGAAAATCACTTTTGAAGGTAAAATGAGATGTTTAAAGTGATTTTCATGCTTCCAGGGGCCCTAAACACAAGATTTGAGAAATGGGTAAAAGTGAATGAAAATGGCCAATTTACTCACTCTGAGGCCTTAAAAAGTGTTTCTCCTCCACGGGAAGTGACTTAAATACCATTTGGAGGCCTTTATTGTTCAAGTGAAAACGCCTGATTTTTGATGAAAGAGATAACCACCCCCCCTTACCACATGCTTCTGAAACTAAAAAAATGGTTCATTTTCAAATGTGGCGTCTTTGAACTACAATTAACATTGTACGTGGATAATCACTTTTAGAGATAAAATGAGATGTTTAAAGTTATTTTCAAGCTTCCAGGGGCCCTAAACACAATATTTGAGAAATGGGTAATCGTGAATGAAAATGGCCAATTTACTCACTCTGAGGCCTTAAAAAGTGTTTCTCCTCCACGGGAAGTGAATTAAATAACATTTGGAGGCCTTTATTGTTCAAGTGAAAACGCCTGATTTTTGATGAAAGAGATAACCACCCCCCCTTACGACATGCTTCTGAAACTAAAAAAATGGTTCATTTTCAAATGTGGTGTCTTTGAACTACAATTAACATTGTACGTGGATAATCACTTTTAGAGATAAAATGAGATGTTTAAAGTTATTTTCAAGCTTCCAGGAGCCCTAAACACAAGATTTGAGAAATGGGTAATCGTGAATGAAAATGGCCAATTTACTCACTCTGCGGCCTTAAAAAGTGTTTCTCCTCCACGGGAAGTGAATAAAATACCATTTGGAGGCCTTTCATGTTCAATCAAAAAAGCACGTTTTTTGGTGAAAGAGATAACCACCCCACCTTACGACATGCTTCAAAAACGAAAAAAATGGTCCATTTTCAAATGTTGCATCTTTGAAATACAATTCACATTTGTACGTGGAAAATCACTTTTAAAGATGAAATGAGATGTTTCAAGTGATTTTCATGCTTCCAGGGGCCTTAAACACAAGATTTTTGGAATGGGTAAAAGTGAATGAAAATGGCCAATTTACTCATTCTGAGGCCTTAAAAAGTGTTTCTCCACCCCAGAAAGTGAATAAAATAACATTTGGAGGCCTTTATTGTTCAATCAAAAATGCCCGATTTTTGATGAAAGAGATAACCATACCCCCTTACGACATGCTTCAGAAACAAAAAAAATGGTCCATTTTCAAATGTTGCCTCTTTGAACTACAATTCACATTTGTACTTGGAAAATCACTTTTAAAGATAAAATGAGATGTTCAAAGTGATTTTCAAGCTTCCAGGGGCCCTAAACACAATATTTGAGAAATGGGTAAAAGTGAATGAAAATGGCCAATGTACTCATTCTGAGGCCTTAACAAGCATTTCTCCACCCCGGAAAGTGAATAAAATAACATTTGGAGGCCTTTAATGTTCAAGTGAAAATGCCTGATTTTTGACAAAAGAGATTACCACCCCCCCTTACGACATGCTTCAGAAACTAAAAAAAATGGTCCGTTTTCAAATGTTGCGTCTTTGAACTACAATTCACATTTGTACGTGGAAAATCACTTTTAAAGATAAAATGAGATGTTTAAAGTGATTTTCATGCGTCCAGGGGCCTTAAAGACAAGGTTTTTGTAATGGGTAAAAGTGAATGAAAATGGCCAATTTACTCACTCTGCGGCCTTAAAAAGTGTTTCTCCTCCACGGGAAGTGAATTAAATAACATTTGGAGGCCTTTATTGTTCAAGCGAAAACGCCTGATTTTTGATGAAAGAGATAACCACCCCCCCTTACGACATGCTTCAGAAACTAAAAAAATGGTCCGTTTTCAAATGTTGCGTCTTTGAACTACAATTCACATTTGTACGTGGAAAATCACTTTTAAAGATAAAATGAGATGTTTAAAGTGATTTTCATGAGTCCAGGGGCCTTAAACACAAGATTTGTGGAATGGTAAAAGTGAATGAAAATGGCCAATTTACTCATTCTGAGGGCTTAATAAGTGTTTCTCCACCCCAGAAAGTGAATAAAATAACATTTGGAGGCCTTTATTGTTCAATCAAAAACGGCCGATTTTTGATGAAAGAGATAACCACCCCCCCCTTAAGACATGCTTCAGAAACAAAAAAAATGGTCCATTTTCAAATGTTGCCTCTTTGAACTTTCAATTCACATTTGTACTTGGAAAATCACTTTTAAAGATAAATTGAGATGTTTAAAGTGATTTTCAAGCTTCCAGGGGCCCTAAACACAAGATTTGAGAAATGGGTAAAAGTGAATGAAAATGGCCAATTTACTCATTCTGAGGCCTTAACAAGTATTTCTGCACCCCGGAAAGTGAATAAAATAACATTTGGAGGCCTTTATTGTTCAATCAAAAACGCCTGTTTTTTCGTGAAAGAGATAACCACCCCCCTTACGACATGCTTCAGAAACGACAAAAATGGTCCATTTTCAAATGTTGCGTCTTTGAACTACAATTCACATTTGTACAAGGAAAATCACTTTTGAAGATAAAATGAGATGTTTAAAGTGATTTTCATGCGTCAGGGGCCTTAAACACAAGATTTTTGGAATGGGTAAAAGTGAATGAAAATGGCCAATTAACTCACTCTGCGGCCTTAAAAAGTGTTTCTCCTCCACAGGAAGTGAATAAAATAACATTTGGAGGCCTTTATTGTTCAAGCGAAAACGCCTGATTTTTGATGAAAAAGATAACCACCCCCCTTACGACATGCTTCAGAAACTAAAAAAACTGGTCTGTTTTCAAATGTTGCGTCTTTGAACTACAATTCACATTTGTACGTGGAAAATCACTTTTAAAGATAAAATGAGATGTTTAAAGTGATTTTCATGCGTCCAGGGGCCTTAAACACAAGATTTTTGGAATGGGTAAAAGTGAATGAAAATGGCCAATTTACTCATTCTGAGGCCTTAACAAGTATTTCTCCACCCCGGAAAGTGAATAAAATAACATTTGGAGGCCTTTATTGCTCAATCAAAAACGCCTGTTTTTTGGTGAAAGAGATAACCACCCCCCTTACGACATGCTTCAGAAACGACAAAAATGGTCCATTTTCAAATGTTGCGTCTTTGAACTACAATTCACATTTGTACAAGGAAAATCACTTTTGAAGATAAAATGAGATGTTTAAAGTGATTTTCATGCTTCCAGGGGCCCTAACCACAAGATTTGAGAAATGGGTAAAAGTGAATGAAAATGGCCAATTTACTCACTCTGAGGCCTTAAAAAGTGTTTCTCCTCCACGGGAAGTGAATTAAATACCATTTGGAGGCCTTTATTGTTCAAGTGAAAACGCCTGATTTTTGATGAAAGAGATAACCACCCCCCCTTACCACATGCTTCTGAAACTAAAAAAATGGCTCATTTTCAAATGTGGCGTCTTTGAACTACAATTAACATTGTACGTGGATAATCACTTTTAGAGATAAAATGAGATGTTTAAAGTTATTTTCAAGCTTCCAGGGGCCCTAAACACAATATTTGAGAAATGGGTAATCGTGAATGAAAATGGCCAATTTACTCACTCTGCGGCCTTAAAAAGTGTTTCTCCTCCACGGGAAGTGTATTAAATAACATTTGGAGGCCTTTATTGTTCAAGCGAAAACGCCTGATTTTTGATGAAAGAGATAACCACCCCCCCTTACGACATGCTTCAGAAACTAAAAAAATGGTCCGTTTTCAAATGTTGCGTCTTTGAACTACAATTCACATTTGTTAGTGGAAAATCACTTTTAAAGATGAAACAAGATGTTTCAAGTGATTTTCATGCTTCCAGGGGCCTTAAACACAAGATTTGTGGAATGGTAAAAGTGAATGAAAATGGCCAATTTACTCATTCTGAGGCCTTAAAAAGTGTTTCTCCACCCCAGAAAGTAAATAAAATAACACTTGGAGGCCTTTATTGTTCAATCAAAAACGCCCGATTTTTGATGAAAAAGATAACCACCCCCCCTTACGACATGCTTCAGAAACAAAAAAAATGGTCCATTTTCAAATGTTGCCTCTTTGAACTACAATTCACATTTGTACTTGGAAAATCACTTTTAAAGATAAAATGAGATGTTTAAAGTGATTTTCAAGCTTCCAGGGGCCCTAAACACAAGAATTGAGAAATGGGTAAAAGTGAATGAAAATGGCCAATTTACTCATTCTGAGGCCTTAACAAGTATTTCTCCACCCGTAAAGTGAATAAAATAACATTTGGAGGCCTTTAATGTTCAAGCAAAAATGCCTGATTTTTGACGAAAGAGATAACCACCCCCCCTTACGACATGCTTCAGAAACTAAAATAAATGGTCCGTTTTCAAATGTTGCGTCTTTGAACTACAATTCACATTTGTACGTGGAAAATCCCTTTTAAAAATAAAATGAGATGTTTAAAGTGATTTTCATGCGTCCAGGGGCCTTAAACACAAGATTTTTGGAATGGGTAAAAGTGAATAAAAATGGCCAATTTACTCATTCTGAGGCCTTAACAAGTATTTCTCCACCCCGGAAAGTGAATAAAATAACATTTGGAGGCCTTAATTGCTCAATCAAAAACGCCTGTTTTTTGGTGAAAGAGATAACACTCCCCCTTACCACATGCTTCAGAAACGACAAAAATGGTTCATTTTCAAATGTGGCGTCTTTGAACTACAATTAACATTGTACGTGGATATTCACTTTTAGAGATAAAATGAGATGTTTAAAGTTATTTTCAAGCGTCCAGGGGCCCTAAACACAAGATTTGAGAAATGGGTAATCGTGAATGAAAATGACCAATTTACTCACTCTGCGGCCTTAAAAAGTGTTTCTCCTCCACGGGAAGTGAATTAAATACCATTTGGAGGCCTTTATTGTTCAAGCAAAAATGCCTGATTTTTGATGAAAGAGATAACCACCCCCCCTTACGACATGCTTCTGAAACTAAAAAAATGGTTCATTTTCAAATGTGGTGTCTTTGAACTACAATTAACATTGTACGTGGATAATCACTTTTAGAGATAAAATGAAATGTTTAAAGTGATTTTCAAGCTTCCAGGGGCCCTAAACACAAGATTTGAGAAATGGGTAATCGTGAATGAAAATGGCCAATTTATTCACTCTGAGGCCTTAAAAAGTTTTTCTCCACCCCAGAAAGTGAATAAAATAACATTTGGAGGCCTTTATTGTTCAAGTGAAAACACCTGATTTTTGATGAAAGAGATAACCACACCCCCTTACGACATGCTTCAAAAACTAAAAAAATAGTCCGTTTTCAAATGTTGCGTCTTTGAACTACAATTCACATTTGTACGTGGAAAATCACTTTTAAAGATAAAATGAGATGTTTAAAGGGATTTTCATGCGTCCAGGGACCTTAAACACAAGATTTTTGGAATCGGTAAAAGTGAATGAAAATGGCCAATTTACTCATTCTGAGGCCTTAACAAGTATTTCTCCACCGCGGAAAGTGAATAAAATAACATTTGGAGGCCTTTATTGTTCAATCAAAAACGCCTATTTTTTTGGTGAAAGAGATAACCACTCCCCCTTACGACATGCTTCAGAAACGACAAAAATGCTCCATTTTCAAATGTTGCGTCTTTGAACTAAAATTCACATTTGAACAAGGAAAATCACTTTTAAAGATAAAATGAGATGTTTAAAGTGATTTTCGTGCTTCCAGGGGCCCTAAACACAAGATTTGAGAAATGGGTAATCATGAATGAAAATGGCCAATTTACTCACTCTGCGGCGTTAAAAAGTGTTTCCCCTCCACGGGAAGTGAATTAAATAACATTTGGAGGCCTTTATTGTTCAAGTGAAAACGCCTGATTTTTGATGAAAGAGATAACCACCCCCCCTTACGACATGCTTCAGAAACTAAAAAAATGGTCCGTTTTCAAATGTTGCCTCTTTGAACTACAATTCACATTTGTACAAGGAAAATCACTTTTAAAGATAAAATGAGATGTTTAAAGTGATTTTCAAGCTTCCAGGGGCCCTAAACACAAGATTTGAGAAATGGGTAAAAGTGAATGAAAATGGCCAATTTACTCGCTCTGAGGCCGTAAAACGTTTTTCCCCACCCCAGAAAGTGAATCAAATAACATTTGTAGGCCTTTATTGTTCAATCAAAAACGGCTGATTTTTGATGAAAGAGATAACCACCCCCCTTACAACATGCTTCAGAAACTAAAAAAATGGTTCATTTTCAAATGTGGTGTCTTTGAACTACAATTAACATTGTACGTGGATAATCACTTTTAGAGATAAAATGAGATGTTTAAAGTTATTTTCAAGCTTCCAGGAGCCCTAAACACAAGATTTGAGAAATGGGTAATCGTGAATGAAAATGGCCAATTTACTCACTCTGCGGCCTTAAAAAGTGTTTCTCCTCCACGGGAAGTGAATAAAATACCATTTGGAGGCCTTTCATGTTCAATCAAAAAAGCACGTTTTTTGGTGAAAGAGATAACCACCCCCCCTTACGACATGCTTCAAAAACGAAAAAAATGGTCCATTTTCAAATGTTGCATCTTTGAAATACAATTCACATTTGTACGTGGAAAATCACTTTTAAAGATGAAATGAGATGTTTCAAGTGATTTTCATGCTTCCAGGGGCCTTAAACACAAGATTTTTGGAATGGGTAATCGTGAATGAAAATGGCCAATTTACTCACTCTGCGGCCTTAAAAAGTGTTTCTCCTCCACGGGAAGTGAATAAAATAACATTTGGAGGCCTTTATTGTTCAAGCGAAAACTCCTGATTTTTGATCAAAAAGATAACCACCCCCTTACGACATGCTTCAGAAACTAAAAAAACTGGTCCATTTTCAAATGTTGCGTCTTTGAGCTACAATTCACATTTGTACGTGGAAAATCACTTTTAAAGATAAAATGAGATGTTTAAAGTGATTTTCATGCTTCCAGGGGCCTTAAACACAAGATTTGTGGAATGGTAAAAGTGAATGAAAATGGACAATTTACTCATTCTGAGGCCTTAAAAAGTGTTTCTCCTCCACGGGAAGTGAATAAAATAACATTTGGAGGCCTTTATTGCTCAATCAAAAACGCCTGTTTTTTGGTGAAAGAGATAACCACCCCCCCTTACGACATGCTTCAGAAACGACAAAAATGGTCCATTTTCAAATGTTGCGTCTTTGAACTACAATTCACATTTGTACAAGGAAAATCACTTTTGAAGATAAAATGAAATGTTTAAAGGGATTTTCATGCTTCCAGGGGCCCTAAACACAAGATTTGAGAAATGGGTAAAAGTGAATGAAAATGGCCAATTTACTCACTCTGAGGCCTTAAAAAGTGTTTCTCCTCCACGGGAAGTGAATTAAATAACATTTGGAGGCCTTTATTGTTCAAGTGAAAACGCCTGATTTTTGATGAAAGAGATAACCACCCCCCCTTACGACATGCTTCTGAAACTAAAAAAATGGGTTATTTTCAAATGTGGCGTCTTTGAACTACAATTAACATTGCACGTGGATAATCACTTTTAGAGATAAAATGAGATGTTTAAAGTGATTTTCATGCGTCCAGGGGCCTTAAACACAAGATTTTTGAAATGGGTAAAAGTGAATGAAAATGGCCAATTTACTCACTCTGCGGCCTTTAAAAGTGTTTCTCCTCCACGGGAAGTGAATAAAATAACATTTGGAGGCCTTTATTGTTCAATCAAAAACGCCTGTTTTTTGGTGAAAGAGATAACCACCCCCCCTTACGACATGCTTCAGAAACTAAAAAAATGGTCCATTTTCAAATGTTGCATCTTTGAACTACAATACACATTTGTACATGGAAAATCACTTTTAAAGATAAAATGAGATGTTTAAAGTGATTTTCATGCGTCCAGGGGCCTGAAACACAAGATTTTTGGAATGGGTAAAAGTGAATGAAAATAGCCAATTAGCTCACTCTGTGGCCTTAAAAAGTGTTTCTCCTCCACAGGAAGTGAATAAAATAACATTTGGAGGCCTTTATTGTTCAAGCGAAAACGCCTGTTTTTTCGTGAAAGAGATAACCACCCCCCTTACGACATGCTTCAGAAACGACAAAAATGGTCCATTTTCAAATGTTGCGTCTTTGAACTACAATTCACATTTGTACAAGGAAAATCACTTTTGAAGATAAAATGAGATGTTTAAAGTGATTTTCATGCGTCAGGGGCCTTAAACACAAGATTTTTGGAATGGGTAAAAGTGAATGAAAATGGCCAATTTACTCATTCTGAGGCCTTAAAAAGTGTTTCTCCACCCCAGAAAGTGAATAAAATAACATTTGGAGGCCTTTATTGTTCAATCAAAAATGCCCGATTTTTGATGAAAGAGATAACCATACCCCCTTACGACATGCTTCAGAAACAAAAAAATGGTCCATTTTCAAATGTTGCCTCTTTGAACTACAATTCACATTTGTACTTGGAAAATCACTTTTAAAGATAAAATGAGATGTTCAAAGTGATTTTCAAGCTTCCAGGGGCCCTAAACACAAGATTTGAGAAATGGGTAAAAGTGAATGAAAATGGCCAATTTACTCACTCTGAGGCCTTAAAAAGTGTTTCTCCTCCACGGGAAGTGAATTAAATACCATTTGGAGGCCTTTATTGTTCAAGTGAAAACGCCTGATTTTAGATGAAAGAGATAACCACCCCCCCTTACCACATGCTTCTGAAACTAAAAAAATGGTTCATTTTCAAATGTGGCGTCTTTGAACTACAATTAACATTGTACGTGGATAATCACTTTTAGAGATAAAATGAGATGTTTAAAGTTATTTTCAAGCTTCCAGGGGCCCTAAACACAATATTTGAGAAATGGGTAATCGTGAATGAAAATGGCCAATTTACTCACTCTGCGGCCTTAAAAAGTGTTTCTCCTCCACGGGAAGTGAATAAAATAACATTTGGAGAACTTTATTGTTCAAGCGAAAACGCCTGATTTTTGATCAAAAAGATAACCACCCCCTTACGACATGCTTCAGAAACTAAAAAAACTGGTCCATTTTCAAATGTTGTATCTTTGAAATACAATTCACATTTGTACGTGGAAAATCACTTTTAAAGATGAAATGAGATGTTTCAAGTGATTTTCATGCTTCCAGGGGCCTTAAACACAAGATTTTTGGAATGGGTAAAAGTGAATGAAAATGGCCAATTTACTCATTCTGAGGCCTTAAAAAGTGTTTCTCCACCCCAGAAAGTGAATAAAATAACATTTGGAGGCCTTTATTGTTCAATCAAAAATGCCCGATTTTTGATGAAAGAGATAACCATACCCCCTTACGACATGCTTCAGAAACAAAAAAATGGTCCATTTTCAAATGTTGCCTCTTTGAACTACAATTCACATTTGTACTTGGAAAATCACTTTTAAAGATAAAATGAGATGTTCAAAGTGATTTTCAAGCTTCCAGGGGCCCTAAACACAAGATTTGAGAAATGGGTAAAAGTGAATGAAAATGGCCAATTTACTCATTCTGAGGCCTTAACAAGTATTTCTCCACCCCGGAAAGTGAATAAAATAACATTTGGAGGCCTTTAATGTTCAAGTGAAAACGCCTGATTTTTGACAAAAGAGATTACCACCCCCCCCTTACGACATGCTTGAGAAACTAAAAAAAATGGTCCGTTTTCAAATGTTGCGTCTTTGAACTACAATTCACATTTGTACGTGGAAAATCACTTTTAAAGATAAAATGAGATGTTTAAAGTGATTTTCATGCGTCCAGGGGCCTTAAAGACAACGTTTTTGTAATGGGTAAAAGTGACTGAAAATGGCCAATTTACTCTCTCTGCGGCCTTAAAAAGTGTTTCTCCTCCATGGGAAGTGAATTAAATAACATTTGGAGGCCTTTATTGTTCAAGCGAAAACGCCTGATTTTTGATAAAAGAGATAACCACCCCCCCTTACGACATGCTTCAGAAACTAAAAAAATGGTCCGTTTTCAAATGTTGCGTCTTTGGACTACAATTCACATTTGTGCATGGAAAATCACTTTTAAAGATAAAATGAGATGTTTAAAGTGATTTTCATGCGTCCAGGGGCCATAAACACAAGATTTTTGGAATGGGTAAAAGTGAATGAAAATGGCCAATTTACTCACTCTGCGGCCTTAAAAAGTGTTTCTCCTCCACGGGAAGTGAATAAAATAACATTTGGAGGCCTTTATTGTTCAAGCGAAAACGCCTGATTTTTGATGAAAGAGATAACCACCCCCCCTTACGACATGCTTCAGAAACTAAAAAAATGGTCCTTTTTAAAATGTTGCGTCTTTGAACTACAATTCACATTTGTACGTGGAAAATCACTTTTAAAGATAAAATGAGATGTTTAAAGTGATTTTCATGAGTCCAGGGGCCTTAAACACAAGATTTGTGGAATGGTAAAAGTGAATGAAAATGGCCAATTTACTCATTCTGAGGGCTTAATAAGTGTTTCTCCACCCCAGAAAGTGAATAAAATAACATTTGGAGGCCTTTATTGTTCAATCAAAAACGGCCGATTTTTGATGAAAGAGATAACCACCCCCCCTTAAGACATGCTTCAGAAACAAAAAAAATGGTCCATTTTCAAATGTTGCCTCTTAGAACTTTCAATTCACATTTGTACTTGGAAAATCACTTTTAAAGATAAAATGAGATGTTTAAAGTGATTTTCAAGCTTCCAGGGGCCCTAAACACAAGATTTGAGAAATGGGTAAAAGTGAATGAAAATGGCCAATTTACTCATTCTGAGGCCTTAACAAGTATTTCTGCACCCCGGAAAGTGAATAAAATAACATTTGGAGGCCTTTATTGTTCAATCAAAAACGCCTGTTTTTTCGTGAAAGTGATAACCACCCCCCTTACGACATGCTTCAGAAACGACAAAAATGGTCCATTTTCAAATGTTGCGTCTTTGAACTACAATTCACATTTGTACAAGGAAAATCACTTTTGAAGATAAAATTAGATGTTTAAAGTGATTTTCATGCGTCAGGGGCCTTAAACACAAGATTTTTGGAATGGGTAAAAGTGAATGAAAATGGCCAATTTACTCACTCTGCGGCCTTAAAAAGTGTTTCTCCTCCACAGGAAGTGAATAAAATAACATTTGGAGGCCTTTATTGTTTAAGCGAAAACGCCTGATTTTTGATGAAAGAGATAACCACCCCCCTTACGACATGCTTCAGAAACTAAAAAAATGGTCCTTTTTAAAATGTTGCGTCTTTGAACTACAATTCACATTTGTACGTGGAAAATCACTTTTAAAGATAAAATGAGATGTTTAAAGTGATTTTCATGAGTCCAGGGGCCTTAAACACAAGATTTGTGGAATGGTAAAAGTGAATGAAAATGGCCAATTTACTCATTCTGAGGGCTTAATAAGTGTTTCTCCACCCCAGAAAGTGAATAAAATAACATTTGGAGGCCTTTATTGTTCAATCAAAAACTGCCGATTTTTGATGAAAGAGATAACCACCCCCCCCTTAAGACATGCTTCAGAAACAAAAAAAATGGTCCATTTTCAAATGTTGCCTCTTAGAACTTTCAATTCACATTTGTACTTGGAAAATCACTTTTAAAGATAAAATGAGATGTTTAAAGTGATTTTCAAGCTTCCAGGGGCCCTAAACACAAGATTTGAGAAATGGGTAAAAGTGAATGAAAATGGCCAATTTACTCATTCTGAGGCCTTAACAAGTATTTCTGCACCCCGGAAAGTGAATAAAATAACATTTGGAGGCCTTTATTGTTCAATCAAAAACGCCTGTTTTTTCGTGAAAGTGATAACCACCCCCCTTACGACATGCTTCAGAAACGACAAAAATGGTCCATTTTCAAATGTTGCGTCTTTGAACTACAATTCACATTTGTACAAGGAAAATCACTTTTGAAGATAAAATTAGATGTTTAAAGTGATTTTCATGCGTCAGGGGCCTTAAACACAAGATTTTTGGAATGGGTAAAAGTGAATGAAAATGGCCAATTAACTCACTCTGCGGCCTTAAAAAGTGTTTCTCCTCCACAGGAAGTGAATAAAATAACATTTGGAGGCCTTTATTGTTTAAGCGAAAACGCCTGATTTTTGATTAAAAAGATAACCACCCCCCTTACGACATGCTTCAGAAACTAAAAAAACTGGTCTGTTTTCAAATGTTGCGTCTTTGAACTACAATTCACATGTGTACGTGGAAAATCACTTTTAAAGATAAAATGAGATTTTTAAAGTGATTTTCATGCGTCCAGGGGCCTTAAACACAAGATTTTTGGAATGGGTAAAAGTGAATGAAAATGGCCAATTTACTCATTCTGAGGCCTTAACAAGTATTTCTCCACCCCTTAAAGTGAATAAAATAACATTTGGAGGCCTCTATTGCTCAATCAAAAACGCCTGTTTTTTGGTGAAAGAGATAACCACCCCCCCTTACGACATGCTTCAGAAACGACGAAAATGGTCCATTTTCAAATGTTGCGTCTTTGAACTACAATTCACATTTGTACAAGGAAAATCACTTTTGAAGATAAAATGAGATGTTTAAAGTGATTTTCATGCTTCCAGGGGCCCTAAACACAAGATTTGAGAAATGGGTAAAAGTGAATGAAAATGGCCAATTTACTCACTCTGAGGCCTTAAAAAGTGTTTCTCCTCCACGGGAAGTGAATTAAATACCATTTGGAGGCCTTTATTGTTCAAGTGAAAACGCCTGATTTTTGATGAAAGAGATAACCACCCCCCTTACCACATGCTTCTGAAACTAAAAAAATGGTTCATTTTCAAATGTGGCGTCTTTGAACTACAATTAACATTGTACGTGGATAATCACTTTTAGAGATAAAATGAGATGTTTAAAGTTATTTTCAAGCTTCCAGGGGCCCTAAACACAATATTTGAGAAATGGGTAATCGTGAATGAAAATGGCCAATTTACTCACTCTGAGGCCTTAAAAAGTGTTTCTCCTCCACGGGAAGTGAATTAAATAACATTTGGAGGCCTTTATTGTTCAAGTGAAAACGCCTGATTTTTGATGAAAGAGATAACCACCCCCCCTTACGACATGCTTCTGAAACTAAAAAAATGGTTCATTTTCAAATGTGGTGTCTTTGAACTACAATTAACATTGTACGTGGATAATCACTTTTAGAGATAAAATGAGATGTTTAAAGTTATTTTCAAGCTTCCAGGAGCCCTAAACACAAGATTTGAGAAATGGGTAATCGTGAATGAAAATGGCCAATTTACTCACTCTGCGGCCTTAAAAAGTGTTTCTCCTCCACGGGAAGTGAATAAAATACCATTTGGAGGCCTTTCATGTTCAATCAAAAAAGCACGTTTTTTGGTGAAAGAGATAACCACCCCACCTTACGACATGCTTCAAAAACGAAAAAAATGGTCCATTTTCAAATGTTGCATCTTTGAAATACAATTCACATTTGTACGTGGAAAATCACTTTTAAAGATGAAATGAGATGTTTCAAGTGATTTTCATGCTTCCAGGGGCCTTAAACACAAGATTTTTGGAATGGGTAAAAGTGAATGAAAATGGCCAATTTACTCATTCTGAGGCCTTAAAAAGTGTTTCTCCACCCCAGAAAGTGAATAAAATAACATTTGGAGGCCTTTATTGTTCAATCAAAAATGCCCGATTTTTGATGAAAGAGATAACCATACCCCCTTACGACATGCTTCAGAAACAAAAAAAATGGTCCATTTTCAAATGTTGCCTCTTTGAACTACAATTCACATTTGTACTTGGAAAATCACTTTTAAAGATAAAATGAGATGTTCAAAGTGATTTTCAAGCTTCCAGGGGCCCTAAACACAAGATTTGAGAAATGGGTAAAAGTGAATGAAAATGGCCAATTTACTCATTCTGAGGCCTTAACAAGCATTTCTCCACCCCGGAAAGTGAATAAAATAACATTTGGAGGCCTTTAATGTTCAAGTGAAAATGCCTGATTTTTGACAAAAGAGATTACCACCCCCCCTTACGACATGCTTCAGAAACTAAAAAAAATGGTCCGTTTTCAAATGTTGCGTCTTTGAACTACAATTCACATTTGTACGTGGAAAATCACTTTTAAAGATAAAATGAGATGTTTAAAGTGATTTTCATGCGTCCAGGGGCCTTAAAGACAAGGTTTTTGTAATGGGTAAAAGTGAATGAAAATGGCCAATTTACTCACTCTGCGGCCTTAAAAAGTGTTTCTCCTCCACGGGAAGTGAATTAAATAACATTTGGAGGCCTTTATTGTTCAAGCGAAAACGCCTGATTTTTGATGAAAGAGATAACCACCCCCCCTTACGACATGCTTCAGAAACTAAAAAAATGGTCCGTTTTCAAATGTTGCGTCTTTGAACTACAATTCACATTTGTACAAGGAAAATCACTTTTGAAGATAAAATGAGATGTTTAAAGTGATTTTTATGCGTCAGGGGCCTTAAACACAAGATTTTTGGAATGGGTAAAAGTGAATGAAAATGGCCAATTAACTCACTCTGCGGCCTTAAAAAGTGTTTCTCCTCCACAGGAAGTGAATAAAATAACATTTGGAGGCCTTTATTGTTCAAGCGAAAACGCCTGATTTTTGATGAAAAAGATAACCACCCCCCTTACGACATGCTTCAGAAACTAAAAAAACTGGTCTGTTTTCAAATGTTGCGTCTTTGAACTACAATTCACATTTGTACGTGGAAAATCACTTTTAAAGATAAAATGAGATGTTTAAAGTGATTTTCATGCGTCCAGGGGCCTTAAACACAAGATTTTTGGAATGGGTAAAAGTGAATGAAAATGGCCAATTTACTCATTCTGAGGCCTTAACAAGTATTTCTCCACCCCGGAAAGTGAATAAAATAACATTTGGAGGCCTTTATTGCTCAATCAAAAACGCCTGTTTTTTGGTGAAAGAGATAACCACCCCCCCTTACGACATGCTTCAGAAACGACAAAAATGGTCCATTTTCAAATGTTGCGTCTTTGAACTACAATTCACATTTGTACAAGGAAAATCACTTTTGAAGATAAAATGAGATGTTTAAAGTGATTTTCATGCTTCCAGGGGCCCTAAACACAAGATTTGAGAAATGGGTAAAAGTGAATGAAAATGGCCAATTTACTCACTCTGAGGCCTTAAAAAGTGTTTCTCCTCCACGGGAAGTGAATTAAATACCATTTGGAGGCCTTTATTGTTCAAGTGAAAACGCCTGATTTTTGATGAAAGAGATAACCACCCCCCCTTACCACATGCTTCTGAAACTAAAAAAATGGCTCATTTTCAAATGTGGCGTCTTTGAACTACAATTAACATTGTACGTGGATAATCACTTTTAGAGATAAAATGAGATGTTTAAAGTTATTTTCAAGCTTCCAGGGGCCCTAAACACAATATTTGAGAAATGGGTAATCGTGAATGAAAATGGCCAATTTACTCACTCTGCGGCCTTAAAAAGTGTTTCTCCTCCACGGGAAGTGTATTAAATAACATTTGGAGGCCTTTATTGTTCAAGCGAAAACGCCTGATTTTTGATGAAAGAGATAACCACCCCCCCCTTACGACATGCTTCAGAAACTAAAAAAATGGTCAGTTTTCAAATGTTGCGTCTTTGAACTACAATTCACATTTGTTAGTGGAAAATCACTTTTAAAGATGAAACAAGATGTTTCAAGTGATTTTCATGCTTCCAGGGGCCTTAAACACAAGATTTGTGGAATGGTAAAAGTGAATGAAAATGGCCAATTTACTCATTCTGAGGCCTTAAAAAGTGTTTCTCCACCCCAGAAAGTAAATAAAATAACACTTGGAGGCCTTTATTGTTCAATCAAAAACGCCCGATTTTTGATGAAAGAGATAACCACCCCCCCTTACGACATGCTTCAGAAACAAAAAAAATGGTCCATTTTCAAATGTTGCCTCTTTGAACTACAATTCACATTTGTACTTGGAAAATCACTTTTAAAGATAAAATGAGATGTTTAAAGTGATTTTCAAGCTTCCAGGGGCCCTAAACACAAGAATTGAGAAATGGGTAAAAGTGAATGAAAATGGCCAATTTACTCATTCTGAGGCCTTAACAAGTATTTCTCCACCCCGTAAAGTGAATAAAATAACATTTGGAGGCCTTTAATGTTCAAGCAAAAATGCCTGATTTTTGACGAAAGAGATAACAACCCCCCCTTACGACATGCTTCAGAAACTAAAATAAATGGTCCGTTTTCAAATGTTGCGTCTTTGAACTACAATTCACATTTGTACGTGGAAAATCCCTTTTAAAAATAAAATGAGATGTTTAACGTGATTTTCATGCGTCCAGGGGCCTTAAACACAAGATTTTTGGAATGGGTAAAAGTGAATAAAAATGGCCAATTTACTCATTCTGAGGCCTTAACAAGTATTTCTCCACCCCGGAAAGTGAATAAAATAACATTTGGAGGCCTTAATTGCTCAATCAAAAACGCCTGTTTTTTGGTGAAAGAGATAACACCCCCCCTTACGACATGCTTCAGAAACGACAAAAATGGTTCACTTTCAAATGTGGCGTCTTTGAACTACAATTAACATTGTACGTGGATATTCACTTTTAGAGATAAAATGAGATGTTTAAAGTTATTTTCAAGCGTCCAGGGGCCCTAAACACAAGATTTGAGAAATGGGTAATCGTGAATGAAAATGGCCAATTTACTCACTCTGCGGCCTTAAAAAGTGTTTCTCCTCCACGGGAAGTGAATTAAATACCATTTGGAGGCCTTTATTGTTCAAGCAAAAATGCCTGATTTTTGATGAAAGAGATAACCACCCCCCCTTACGACATGCTTCTGAAACTAAAAAAATGGTTCATTTTCAAATGTGGTGTCTTTGAACTACAATTAACATTGTACGTGGATAATCACTTTTAGAGATAAAATGAAATGTTTAAAGTGATTTTCAAGCTTCCAGGGGCCCTAAACACAAGATTTGAGAAATGGGTAATCGTGAATGAAAATGGCCAATTTATTCACTCTGAGGCCTTAAAAAGTTTTTCTCCACCCCAGAAAGTGAATAAAATAACATTTGGAGGCCTTTATTGTTCAAGTGAAAACACCTGATTTTTGATGAAAGAGATAACCACACCCCCTTACGACATGCTTCAAAAACTAAAAAAATAGTCCGTTTTCAAATGTTGCGTCTTTGAACTACAATTCACATTTGTACGTGGAAAATCACTTTTAAAGATAAAATGAGATGTTTAAAGTGATTTTCAAGCTTCCAGGGACCTTAAACACAAGATTTTTGGAATGGGTAAAAGTGAATGAAAATGGCCAATTTACTCACTCTGCGGCCTTAAAAAGTGTTTCTCCTCCACGGGAAGTGAATAAAATAACGTTTGGAGGCCTTTATTGTTCAAGCGAAAACGCCTGATTTTTAAAGAAAGAGATAACCACCCCCCCTTATGACATGATTCAGAAACAAAAAAATGGTCCGTTTTCAAATGTTGCGTCTTTGAACTACAATTCACATTTGTACGTGGAAAATCACTTTTAAAGATAAAATGAGATGTTTAAAGTGATTTTCAAGCTTCCAGGGGCCCTAAACACAAGATTTGAGAAATGGGTAAAAGTGAATGAAAATGGCCAATTTACTCACTCTGCGGCGTTAAAAAGTGTTTCCCCTCCACGGGAAGTGAATTAAATAACATTTGGAGGCCTTTATTGTTCAAGTGAAAACGCCTGATTTTTGATGAAAGAGATAACCACCCCCCCTTACGACATGCTTCAGAAACTAAAAAAATGGTCCGTTTTCAAATGTTGCCTCTTTGAACTACAATTCACATTTGTACAAGGAAAATCACTTTTAAAGATAAAATGAGATGTTTAAAGTGATTTTCAAGCTTCCAGGGGCCCTAAACACAAGATTTGAGAAATGGGTAAAAGTGAATGAAAATGGCCAATTTACTCGCTCTGAGGCCGTAAAACGTTTTTCCCCACCCCAGAAAGTGAATCAAATAACATTTGTAGGCCTTTATTGTTCAATCAAAAACGGCTGATTTTTGATGAAAGAGATAACCACCCCCCTTACAACATGCTTCAGAAACTAAAAAAATGGTTCATTTTCAAATGTGGTGTCTTTGAACTACAATTAACATTGTACGTGGATAATCACTTTTAGAGATAAAATGAGATGTTTAAAGTTATTTTCAAGCTTCCAGGGGCCCTAAACACAAGATTTGAGAAATGGGTAATCGTGAATGAAAATGGCCAATTTACTCACTCTGCGGCCTTAAAAAGTGTTTCTCCTCCACGGGAAGTGAATAAAATAACATTTGGAGGCCTTTATTGTTCAAGCGAAAACGCCTGATTTTTGATCAAAAAGATAACCACCCCCTTACGACATGCTTCAGAAACTAAAAAAACTGGTCCATTTTCAAATGTTGCGTCTTTGAGCTACAATTCACATTTGTACGTGGAAAATCACTTTTAAAGATAAAATGAGATGTTTAAAGTGATTTTCATGCTTCCAGGGGCATTAAACACAAGATTTGTGGAATGGTAAAAGTGAATGAAAATGGCCAATTTACTCATTCTGAGGCCTTAAAAAGTGTTTCTCCTCCACGGGAAGTGAATAAAATAACATTTGGAGGCCTTTATTGCTCAATCAAAAACGCCTGTTTTTTGGTGAAAGAGATAACCACCCCCCCTTACGACATGCTTCAGAAACGACAAAAATGGTCCATTTTCAAATGTTGCGTCTTTGAACTACAATTCACATTTGTACAAGGAAAATCACTTTTGAAGATAAAATGAAATGTTTAAAGGGATTTTCATGCTTCCAGGGGCCCTAAACACAAGATTTGAGAAATGGGTAAAAGTGAATGAAAATGGCCAATTTACTCACTCTGAGGCCTTAAAAAGTGTTTCTCCACCACGGGAAGTGAATTAAATAACATTTGGAGGCCTTTATTGTTCAAGTGAAAACGCCTGATTTTTGATGAAAGAGATAACCACCCCCCCTTACGACATGCTTCTGAAACTAAAAAATTGGTTCATTTTCAAATGTGGCGTCTTTGAACTACAATTAACATTGCACGTGGATAATCACTTTTAGAGATAACATGAGATGTTTAAAGTGATTTTCATGCGTCCAGGGGCCTTAAACACAAGATTTTTGGAATGGGTAAAAGTGAATGAAAATGGCCAATTTACTCACTCTGCGGCCTTTAAAAGTGTTTCTCCTCCACGGGAAGTGAATAAAATAACATTTGGAGGCCTTTATTGTTCAATCAAAAACGCCTGTTTTTTGGTGAAAGAGATAACCACCCCCCCTTACGACATGCTTCAGAAACTAAAAAAATGGTCCATTTTCAAATGTTGCATCTTTGAACTACAATTCACATTTGTACATGGAAAATCACTTTTAAAGATAAAATGAGATGTTTAAAGTGATTTTCATGCGTCCAGGGGCCTGAAACACAAGATTTTTGGAATGGGTAAAAGTGAATGAAAATAGCCAATTAGCTCACTCTGTGGCCTTAAAAAGTGTTTCTCCTCCACAGGAAGTGAATAAAATAACATTTGGAGGCCTTTATTGTTCAAGCGAAAACGCCTGATTTTTGATGAAAAAGATAACCACCTCCCTTACGACATGCTTCAGAAACTAAAAAACTGGTCTGTTTTCAAATGTTGCGTCTTTGAACTACAATTCACATTTGTACGTGGAAAATCACTTTTAAAGATAAAATGAGATGTTTAAAGTGATTTTCATGCGTCCAGGGGCCTTAAACACAAGATTTTTGGAATGGGTAAAAGTGAATGAAAATGGCCAATTTACTCATTCTGAGGTCTTAACAAGTATTTCTCCACCCCGGAAAGTGAATAAAATAACATTTGGAGGCCTTTATTGCTCAATCAAAAACGCCTGTTTTTTGGTGAAAGAGATAACCACCCCCCTCTACGACATGCTTCAGAAACGACAAAAATGGTCCATTGTCAAATGTTGCGTCTTTGAACTACAATTCACATTTGTACAAGGAAAATCACTTTTGAAGATAAAATGAGATGTTTAAAGTGATTTTCATGCGTCCAGGGGCCTTAAACACAAGATTTTTGGAATGGGTAAAAGTGAATGAAAATGGCCAATTTACTCACTCTGAGGCCTTAAAAAGTGTTTCTCCTCCACGGGAAGTGAATTAAATAACATTTGGAGGCCTTTATTGTTCAAGTGAAAACGCCTGATTTTTGATGAAAGAGATAACCACCCCCCCTTACGACATGCTTCTGAAACTAAAAAATGGTTCATTTTCAAATGTGGTGTCTTTGAACTACAATTAACATTGTACGTGGATAATCACTTTTAGAGATAAAATGAGATGTTTAAAGTTATTTTCAAGCTTCCAGGGGCCCTAAAAACAAGATTTGAGAAATGGGTAATCGTGAATGAAAATGGCCAATTTACTCACTCTGCGGCCTTAAAAAGTGTTTCTCCTCCACGGGAAGTGAATAAAATACCATTTGGAGGCCTTTCATGTTCAATCAAAAAAGCACGTTTTTTGGTGAAAGAGATAACCACCCCCCCCTTACGACATGCTTCAAAGACGAAAAAAATGGTCCATTTTCAAATGTTGCATCTTTGAAATACAATTCACATTTGTACGTGGAAAATCACTTTTAAAGATGAAATGAGATGTTTCAAGTGATTTTCATGCTTCCAGGGGCCTTAAACACAAGATTTTTGGAATGGGTAAAAGTGAATGAAAATGGCCAATTTACTCATTCTGAGGCCTTAAAAAGTGTTTCTCCACCCCAGAAAGTGAATAAAATAACATTTGGAGGCCTTTATTGTTCAATCAAAAATGCCCGATTTTTGATGAAAGAGATAACTATACCCCCTTACGACATGCTTCAGAAACAAAAAAAATGGTCCATTTTCAAATGTTGCGTCTTTGAACTACAATTCACATTTGTACGTGGAAAATCACTTTTAAAGATAAAATGAGATGTTTAAAGTGATTTTCATGCGTCCAGGGGCCTTAAAAACAAGGTTTTTGTAATGGGTAAAAGTGAATGAAAATGGCCAATTTACTCATTCTGAGGGCTTAATAAGTGTTTCTCCACCCCAGAAAGTGAATAAAATAACATTTGGAGGCCTTTATTGTTCAATCAAAAACGGCCGATTTTTGATGAAAGAGATAACCACCCCCCCCTTAAGACATGCTTCAGAAACAAAAAAAATGGTCCATTTTCAAATGTTGCCTCTTAGAACTTTCAATTCACATTTGTACTTGGAAAATCACTTTTAAAGATAAAATGAGATGTTTAAAGTGATTTTCAAGCTTCCAGGGGCCCTAAACACAAGATTTGAGAAATGGGTAAAAGTGAATGAAAATGGCCAATTTACTCATTCTGAGGCCTTAACAAGTATTTCTGCACCCCGGAAAGTGAATAAAATAACATTTGGAGGCCTTTATTGTTCAATCAAAAACACCTGTTTTTTCGTGAAAGTGATAACCACCCCCCTTACGACATGCTTCAGAAACGACAAAAATGGTCCATTTTCAAATGTTGCGTCTTTGAACTACAATTCACATTTGTACAAGGAAAATCACTTTTGAAGATAAAATTAGATGTTTAAAGTGATTTTCATGCGTCAGGGGCCTTAAACACAAGATTTTTGGAATGGGTAAAAGTGAATGAAAATGGCCAATTAACTCACTCTGCGGCCTTAAAAAGTGTTTCTCCTCCACAGGAAGTGAATAAAATAACATTTGGAGGCCTTTATTGTTTAAGCGAAAACACCTGATTTTTGATGAAAAAGATAACCACCCCCCTTACGACATGCTTCAGAAACTAAAAAAACTGGTCTGTTTTCAAATGTTGCGTCTTTGAACTACAATTCACATGTGTACGTGGAAAATCACTTTTAAAGATAAAATGAGATTTTTAAAGTGATTTTCATGCGTCCAGGGGCCTTAAACACAAGATTTTTGGAATGGGTAAAAGTGAATGAAAATGGCCAATTTACTCATTCTGAGGCCTTAAAAAGTGTTTCTCCTCCACGGGAAGTGAATAAAATAACATTTGGAGGCCTTTATTGTTCAATCAAAAACGCCTGTTTTTTGGTGAAAGAGATAACCACCCCCCCTTACGACATGCTTCAGAAACTAAAAAAATGGTCCATTTTCAAATGTTGCATCTTTGAACTACAATTCACATTTGTACATGGAAAATCACTTTTAAAGATAAAATGAGATGTTTAAAGTGATTTTCATGCGTCCAGGGGCCTGAAACACAAGATTTTTGGAATGGGTAAAAGTGAATGAAAATAGCCAATTAGCTCACTCTGTGGCCTTAAAAAGTGTTTCTCCTCCACAGGAAGTGAATAAAATAACATTTGGAGGCCTTTATTGTTCAAGCGAAAACGCCTGATTTTTGATGAAAAAGATAACCACCCCCCTTACGACATGCTTCAGAAACTAAAAAACTGGTCTGTTTTCAAATGTTGCGTCTTTGAACTACAATTCACATTTGTACGTGGAAAATCACTTTTAAAGATAAAATGAGATGTTTAAAGTGATTTTCATGCGTCCAGGGGCCTTAAACACAAGATTTTTGGATTGGGTAAAAGTGAATGAAAATGGCCAATTTACTCATTCTGAGGCCTTAACAAGTATTTCTCCACCCCGGAAAGTGAATAAAATAACATTTGGAGGCCTTTATTGCTCAATCAAAAACGCCTGTTTTTTGGTGAAAGAGATAACCACCCCCCTCTACGACATGCTTCAGAAACGACAAAAATGGTCCATTGTCAAATGTTGCGTCTTTGAACTACAATTCACATTTGTACAAGGAAAATCACTTTTGAAGATAAAATGAGATGTTTAAAGTGATTTTCATGCGTCCAGGGGCCTTAAACACAAGATTTTTGGAATGGGTAAAAGTGAATGAAAATGGCCAATTTACTCACTCTGAGGCCTTAAAAAGTGTTTCTCCTCCACGGGAAGTGAATTAAATAACATTTGGAGGCCTTTATTGTTCAAGTGAAAACGCCTGATTTTTGATGAAAGAGATAACCACCCCCCCTTACGACATGCTTCTGAAACTAAAAAAATGGTTCATTTTCAAATGTGGTGTCTTTGAACTACAATTAACATTGTACGTGGATAATCACTTTTAGAGATAAAATGAGATGTTTAAAGTTATTTTCAAGCTTCCAGGGGCCCTAAAAACAAGATTTGAGAAATGGGTAATCGTGAATGAAAATGGCCAATTTACTCACTCTGCGGCCTTAAAAAGTGTTTCTCCTCCACGGGAAGTGACTAAAATACCATTTGGAGGCCTTTCATGTTCAATCAAAAAAGCACGTTTTTTGGTGAAAGAGATAACCACCCCCCCCTTACGACATGCTTCAAAGACGAAAAAAATGGTCCATTTTCAAATGTTGCATCTTTGAAATACAATTCACATTTGTACGTGGAAAATCACTTTTAAAGATGAAATGAGATGTTTCAAGTGATTTTCATGCTTCCAGGGGCCTTAAACACAAGATTTTTGGAATGGGTAAAAGTGAATGAAAATGGCCAATTTACTCATTCTGAGGCCTTAAAAAGTGTTTCTCCACCCCAGAAAGTGAATAAAATAACATTTGGAGGCCTTTATTGTTCAATCAAAAATGCCCGATTTTTGATGAAAGAGATAACTATACCCCCTTACGACATGCTTCAGAAACAAAAAAAATGGTCCATTTTCAAATGTTGCGTCTTTGAACTACAATTCACATTTGTACGTGGAAAATCACTTTTAAAGATAAAATGAGATGTTTAAAGTGATTTTCATGCGTCCAGGGGCCTTAAAAACAAGGTTTTTGTAATGGGTAAAAGTGAATGAAAATGGCCAATTTACTCACTCTGCGGCCTTAAAAAGTGTTTCTCCTCCACGGGAAGTGAATTAAATAACATTTGGAGGAATATATTGTTCAAGCGAAAACGCCTGATTTTTGATGAAAGAGATAACCACCCCCCCTTACGACATGCTTCAGAAACTAAAAAAATGGTCCGTTTTCAAATGTTGCGTCTTTGAACTACAATTCACATTTGTACATGGAAAATCACTTTTAAAGATAAAATGAGATGTTTAAAGTGATTTTCATGCGTCCAGGGGCCTTAAACACAAGATTTTTGGAATGGGTAAAAGTGAATGAAAATGGCCAATTTACTCACTCTGCGGCCTTAAAAAGTGTTTCTCCTCCACGGGAAGTGAATAAAATAACATTTGGAGGCCTTTATTGTTCAAGCGAAAACGCCTGATTTTTGATGAAAGAGATAACCACCCCCCCTTACGACATGCTTCAGAAACTAAAAAAATGGTCCGTTTTCAAATGTTGCGTCTTTGAACTACAATTCACATTTGTACGTGGAAAATTACTTTTAAAGATAAAATGAGATGTTTAAAGTGATTTTCATGCGTCCAGGGGCCTTAAAGACAAGGTTTTTGTAATGGGTAAAAGTGAATGAAAATGGCCAATTTGCTCACTCTGCGGCCTTAAAAAGTGTTTCTCCTCCACGGGAAGTGAATTAAATAACATTTGGAGGCCTTTATTGTTCAAGCGAAAACGTCTGATTTTTTATGAAAGAGATAACCACCCCCCCTTACGACATGCTTCAGAAACTAAAAAAATGGTCCGTTTTCAAATGTTGCGTCTTTGAACTACAATTCACATTTGTACATGGAAAATCACTTATAAAGATAAAATGAGATGTTTAAAGTGATTTTCATGCGTCCAGGGGCCTTAAACACAAGATTTTTGGAATGGGTAAAAGTGAATGAAAATGGCCAATTTACTCACTCTGCGGCCTTAAAAAGTGTTTCTCCTCCACGGGAAGTGAATAAAATAACATTTGGAGGCCTTTATTGTTCAAGCGAAAACGCCTGATTTTTGATGAAAGAGATAACCACCCCCCCTTACGACATGCTTCAGAAACAAAAAAAATGGTCCGTTTTCAAATGTTGCGTCTTTGAACTACAATTCACATTTGTACGTGGAAAATTACTTTTAAAGATAAAATGAGATGTTTAAAGTGATTTTCATGCGTCCAGGGGCCTTAAACACAAGATTTTTGGAATGGGTAAAAGTGAATGAAAATGGCCAATTTACTCATTCTGAGGCCTTAACAAGTATTTCTCCACCCCGGAAAGTGAATAAAATAACATTTGGAGGCCTTTATTGCTCAATCAAAAACACCTGTTTTTTGGTGAAAGAGATAACCACCCCCCTCTACGACATGCTTCAGAAACGACAAAAATGGTCCATTGTCAAATGTTGCGTCTTTGAACTACAATTCACATTTGTACAAGGAAAATCACTTTTGAAGATAAAATGAGATGTTTAAAGGGATTTTCATGCTTCCAGGGGCCCTAAACACAAGATTTGAGAAATGGGTAAAAGTGAATGAAAATGGCCAATTTACTCACTCTGAGGCCTTAAAAAGTGTTTCTCCTCCACGGGAAGTGAATTAAATACCATTTGGAGGCCTTTATTGTTCAAGTGAAAACGCCTGATTTTAGATGAAAGAGATAACCACCCCCCCTTACCACATGCTTCTGAAACTAAAAAAATGGTTCATTTTCAAATGTGGCGTCTTTGAACTACAATTAACATTGTACGTGGATAATCACTTTTAGAGATAAAATGAGATGTTTAAAGTTATTTTCAAGCTTCCAGGGGCCCTAAACACAATATTTGAGAAATTGGTAATCGTGAATGAAAATGGCCAATTTACTCACTCTGCGGCCTTAAAAAGTGTTTCTCCTCCACGGGAAGTGAATAAAATAACATTTGGAGAACTTTATTGTTCAAGCGAAAACGCCTGATTTTTGATCAAAAAGATAACCACCCCCTTACGACATGCTTCAGAAACTAAAAAAACTGGTCCATTTTCAAATGTTGCATCTTTGAAATACAATTCACATTTGTACGTGGAAAATCACTTTTAAAGATGAAATGAGATGTTTCAAGTGATTTTCATGCTTCCAGGGGCCTTAAACACAAGATTTTTGGAATGGGTAAAAGTGAATGAAAATGGCCAATTTACTCATTCTGAGGCCTTAAAAAGTGTTTCTCCACCCCAGAAAGTGAATAAAATAACATTTGGAGGCCTTTATTGTTCAATCAAAAATGCCCGATTTTTGATGAAAGAGATAACCATACCCCCTTACGACATGCTTCAGAAACAAAAAAATGGTCCATTTTCAAATGTTGCCTCTTTGAACTACAATTCACATTTGTACTTGGAAAATCACTTTTAAAGATAAAATGAGATGTTCAAAGTGATTTTCAAGCTTCCAGGGGCCCTAAACACAAGATTTGAGAAATGGGTAAAAGTGAATGAAAATGGCCAATTTACTCGCTCTGAGGCCGTAAAACGTTTTTCCCCACCCCAGAAAGTGAATCAAATAACATTTGTAGGCCTTTATTGTTCAATCAAAAACGGCTGATTTTTGATGAAAGAGATAACCACCCCCCTTACGACATGCTTCAGAAACTAAAAAAAATGGTCCGTTTTCAAATGTTGCGTCTTTGAACTACAATTCACATTTGTACGTGGAAAATCACTTTTAAAGATAAAATGAGATGTTTAAAGTGATTTTCATGCGTCCAGGGGCCTTAAAGACAACGTTTTTGTAATGGGTAAAAGTGAATGAAAATGGCCAATTTACTCACTCTGCGGCCTTAAAAAGTGTTTCTCCTCCATGGGAAGTGAATTAAATAACATTTGGAGGCCTTTATTGTTCAAGCGAAAACGCCTGATTTTTGATGAAAGAGATAACCACCCCCCCTTACGACATGCTTCAGAAACTAAAAAAATGGTCCATTTTAAAATGTTGCGTCTTTGAACTACAATTCACATTTGTACGTGGAAAATCACTTTTAAAGATAAAATGAGATGTTTAAAGTGATTTTCATGAGTCCAGGGGCCTTAAACACAAGATTTGTGGAATGGTAAAAGTGAATGAAAATGGCCAATTTACTCATTCTGAGGGCTTAATAAGTGTTTCTCCACCCCAGAAAGTGAATAAAATAACATTTGGAGGCCTTTATTGTTCAATCAAAAACGGCCGATTTTTGATGAAAGAGATAACCACCCCCCCCTTAAGACATGCTTCAGAAACAAAAAAAATGGTCCATTTTCAAATGTTGCCTCTTAGAACTTTCAATTCACATTTGTACTTGGAAAATCACTTTTAAAGATAAAATGAGATGTTTAAAGTGATTTTCAAGCTTCCAGGGGCCCTAAACACAAGATTTGAGAAATGGGTAAAAGTGAATGAAAATGGCCAATTTACTCATTCTGAGGCCTTAACAAGTATTTCTGCACCCCGGAAAGTGAATAAAATAACATTTGGAGGCCTTTATTGTTCAATCAAAAACGCCTGTTTTTTCGTGAAAGTGATAACCACCCCCCTTACGACATGCTTCAGAAACGACAAAAATGGTCCATTTTCAAATGTTGCGTCTTTGAACTACAATTCACATTTGTACAAGGAAAATCACTTTTGAAAATAAAATTAGATGTTTAAAGTGATTTTCATGCGTCAGGGGCCTTAAACACAAGATTTTTGGAATGGGTAAAAGTGAATGAAAATGGCCAATTAACTCACTCTGCGGCCTTAAAAAGTGTTTCTCCTCCACAGGAAGTGAATAAAATAACATTTGGAGGCCTTTATTGTTTAAGCGAAAACACCTGATTTTTGATGAAAAAGATAACCACCCCCCTTACGACATGCTTCAGAAACTAAAAAAACTGGTCTGTTTTCAAATGTTGCGTCTTTGAACTACAATTCACATGTGTACGTGGAAAATCACTTTTAAAGATAAAATGAGATTTTTAAAGTGATTTTCATGCGTCCAGGGGCCTTAAACACAAGATTTTTGGAATGGGTAAAAGTGAATGAAAATGGCCAATTTACTCATTCTGAGGCCTTAACAAGTATTTCTCCACCCCTTAAAGTGAATAAAATAACATTTGGAGGCCTTTATTGCTCAATCAAAAACGCCTGTTTTTTGGTGAAAGAGATAACCACCCCCCCTTACGACATGCTTCAGAAACGACAAAAATGGTCCATTTTCAAATGTTGCGTCTTTGAACTACAATTCACATTTGTACAAGGAAAATCACTTTTGAAGATAAAATGAGATGTTTAAAGTGATTTTCATGCTTCCAGGGGCCCTAAACACAAGATTTGAGAAATGGGTAAAAGTGAATGAAAATGGCCAATTTACTCACTCTGAGGCCTTAAAAAGTGTTTCTCCTCCACGGGAAGTGAATTAAATACCATTTGGAGGCCTTTATTGTTCAAGTGAAAACGCCTGATTTTTGATGAAAGAGATAACCACCCCCCCTTACCACATGCTTCTGAAACTAAAAAAATGGTTCATTTTCAAATGTGGCGTCTTTGAACTACAATTAACATTGTACGTGGATAATCACTTTTAGAGATAAAATGAGATGTTTAAAGTTATTTTCAAGCTTCCAGGGGCCCTAAACACAATATTTGAGAAATGGGTAATCGTGAATGAAAATGGCCAATTTACTCACTCTGAGGCCTTAAAAAGTGTTTCTCCTCCACGGGAAGTGAATTAAATAACATTTGGAGGCCTTTATTGTCCAAGTGAAAACGCCT